>NC_056749.1:854056230-854253730 GCF_019279795.1 Protopterus annectens
GAACAACAGTGCCCATTACAGGTGCATGCAGGTTTCATTGATGGCAACAGACCACCAGTATGAGTGTATTTTAACATGGCACATGCATAGAAACAAATGTGAATATTTATAAACCATTAGGACATATGTCCCAACAAAAGTTTGGAGTGTACACATACCAGTTGAGGAGTGTCACTTGGTTATTTTGCACATATGGTAGGGGTGAGCGAGAGTTCAATTAACAACTAATATATCCTTGTAGTTTTCACAACATTCTTAGTCACTGCAGTGATCTTTCCCTTACATGTATTATTACACTACCCAATGGCCTTATATTGTACACTGGTATGTTTATAGATTATTATATACGTGACCTGTGTCTTACATACAGGCGTGACAATATGCAGGTGTTAATGCAACATATGTTGAGAATTGCTGTCATACACTTTGGGTGAGGTGCTAGAATGACAGGTTTGTTTTCATGCACATTCTATGACTATGTACACGTTTGACTATCAGTTATATGTCATTAACGGCTGCCTACATTTCTTGGATCATCACACTGATTTCTCAGGGGAACAGGGTACCAGGCTGGTGATATGGGCCATTTATCTGGACATGCTGGACAGATTGGAACAGTTGTGGGGTATGAATATGCATACAGCTTTCAATTTGAACATTCTAGCAAATTCTGTACAGTTGTTGGGTGTAATTATGCATACAGTAGGTATGCAGCTTTCTATCTGAACATTGTAACAAAATCTGTACAATTGTGGGGTATGATTATGCATACAACTTAGTAGCACTCCCAGGATTCAAATCCCTGCTGTGTGTGACAAAAAATTATAGCTAACATCACAGTACACTGTGCTATCTGGGAATTGATGTAAAGCTTTCTACTGTTTTCTATCTAAGTCTCCCTCACTTGTACAATATGACTGACCTCTTGGCACATCCAACATTGTTATTCAGGACTTCATACACATTTTATCTGCATACCACAGTGTGGGTGACACTGCTTAAAATACAACAGTACTATTTATAGTATGCAACAGTTTGCAAACATATGAAAGAAGAGTAAACAGAAGCACTCCAGGGGTTATACCTTTATTCACAGACTATTACACATTTATTTCTACTGGTACAACACTTTCTAAGGCTCTTATATTTATTTATTACAGTACATGCAGACTAATTACTAACCTGCCTTGCAATGTAGCCTTTGCAACCTAGCATCATGGGCTTGCTGATTCGAAGCCCACTCATCTGCAGCTGTCAGAAAAATACATATTTAGCCATATCTATCCATAGTATAAACAAACTAGGCAATTATTTACTACTTAGTAGAATGAGCACTTACCCAGTACTGGGGCATTGGGCATCTGCCGAGACTCCTGGATCCACTGTTCCAGTACACCCCCCCCCTGCCGCTTCAGGTCAGCATGGTGGTGACTGACCTGCTCACCAGTCCAAAGGATACCTGTGGCACTGGTGAGGTCACGGGCAAGACTGTCCCAAGCCTCTGTTTTATACTGTGAGCAATAGTACTGGTCCTGCAGTAGTCTCTGCTCATGGTGTTTTACCAGGAGCCATACCATGAATTTTGACTCCTGGATGCTCCAGTGCTGTGCTCTAAATCGAGTGCCTTCACCCATACCAGCCATTCTGCCTGCAGTAGGAAGCTACAACCAGTTATGAGAAGTATTCCCACCTGTGGGGTTTATATATGGCCAATTTCCCACACTTTCCCATGATTGGCTGGTTTTGAAAAGGTTAAGCTATGAGCACACCTGCTTACATAAGGTTGGCACTGCTTAAAAATGTATATCACTAGGCAGATTGAATTGGCTCCCCTACACATTGCTTACACTTCCTAACTTGAACTGTGCTTCGGTTAGCATTTCTTAATATTTAATTAGCACTATATTTGCCATTCGGCAGTGATTAATCCATCATTACAGGTTATATATGTGTCTGGTATCCATGATTCATGTGTACATACACTGTATGGGGACCTGGGGACTTCTACATTTTATTACAGCGACACCTCAAATCTATGATTACTGCAGTACTCCAGTTCACATATTTATGTTCTGTGGCAAGTTATACAACATCACACTGTACATAGATTCAGTTCACATGTTTGGATTGATTTTCCTGTGGTGAGGATTAGTTTGCTGATACTTCATTTATATGCATTGCTATGATGTCTTCGTGGTTAACTACTGTGACTGTGGTGTACAGCGTCCTAAGTTCATGCAGTAGCTGTTTGTTTTGTTGCTGGGCAGAAAATGGGCCATTGGGTACGGAGTTATTAAGGCATTTTAAAGCAGTTGTATGTGGGTGTGCATGGGTTTGTGCAGAGCTAAGCAATGTTAACCTCTGGGTACATTTTCTTACACTCAGTTAGCTTCTACTGTGCTTAATCTGTGTAGGCAATGCTTACTCCCAGTGCAAATGCACTTAAATATGCTTACTAGTGCTTATATATTCTTACTACTGCTTATTTGTGCTTAAACCTGCTTACTAGTGCCTTATTCATTATGACACTGACACTTCACATGTGCATTTAATGCAGTACTCCAGTTCACATTTAAATGTTATTTAGTTGGTTATACAGCAAAAAAATGTCAGAAAATGTTCATATACAGATTTCACATAGAAAATGGTATGTGCTGTAGTGGGACTCGAACTGGGAATGCCTGCTCATTAGGCGGATGCTCTGACCACTGCACTATTGCTGTGCTGCTTTATTTACATATATCTTATTTGTTATCCTCTTCAGCCTTTTAAGCTGCTTTAACTGTAGCTAAGCGATGGGCACACCCATGCACCTACGGTTAGCTGTACTCAGGGTGTTAAAAAAAATAAAGGTGTTTCTTTTTATTTTTATGTCCTGTTGCTGTTGTACACATGGGGGACTGTTGGTGGGGATATGCGGACACCTATGAGCGGTCTTGCTCATTTATTTACAGTTTTTGCTGTTCTACTTTGCAGGGGCATGTTTATTCTGAGAGCTCTGCTCTGAGACACGCCCCCTGCACTTGTCCATGCTACATTAGGAGGTCAGGCAGCGCACCTTCATTAATATGCATAGCACACTGCCGTACTCCTTCTAAACTCCCGCATCCGTGCAGGACTAGATTAGTCCTGCATGGAAGATTAGTAAATCCGGGGAATAGTATCATTAATTGACCACCACTTATGATTTCAATAGGTATCTGCCAGACAGACCCAGGAAACCCAAAAAGCGGTGAGGGTCTCTTGGTAATGTCTGTTACAGTTGTTTCTGAAAGATGAGTTCAGCTCCGACTTCCAGATAAATTCAACAATTTTCTGAGTTAGGCAAAAAAGAATAAAAAATCACCCAGTGACTAAAGGGACTGACAAAGATGTAAAATATAAGTGTAACAACAGCCAAATGAATGACAGTCAGATGCACAGCAACCATAAAAACTTTAATAAACAAATGGGAGTAGGTAAGTGCTTTCAACACTACAAGTGGCTTCTTCAGACCATATAACTCACAAAAGCAAAAACAAACATTTAAATAGATAACATCAGCTACTCACTTTTTAAATAAACCAGTGAAATGCACAGCAATCACAGTATTTAATTAATTCAGTACCAAAACTTGTGTCTTCCTTCATTACCAGCTCATAAGAACAGATAAAACATGCTGCATTATTGTAGTGGTGAAAGCGCTTACCTACTCGCTTTTGTATATTAAAGTTTTTATGGTTGCTGTGTGTCTGACTGTCACTCATTTGGCTGTTGTTACACTTATATTTTATGTCTTTGGCAGTCCATTTAGTCATTGGGTGATTTTTTTATCTTTTTGGCCTAACTGTGTTGTTGGTCACCCACGAGAGCATGGCTGAGAGCTATTTCACTAGGCCAAGGAGCTGTGTGGAATCATAATGGGCTTGAAGCTTATTGGCAAGTACTAATAACCCTTTTATTGACTGTAATTTGGGGCTAACGACTGAAGCAAGTGATATAGAGGAAGATTGTGACAGACATGCGCTTCGTGCATGCCTTAGTAAAGTGGAAGATCATTTGTACAAACTTAAATGGCTACAGCTTCAGCGGCTTCATTTTGAAGCCTGTTTGCATCATACAGTGATCTCTAGAGGTTTGACAGTACTGAAAATTCCTACGTATGGCACACAATATCCTGAATTACTTGCTAGCTGGCAGAATCTCAATCCAGAGACAATTTTCAGATATATGAAACATATGATTCATTTTTTCAAACCTGAGGAGGAGAGACTTATTATTGAGATTGACATCCAACAAGTATCTCTTTATGACACTTTCCCTGTGCCAATAGCTGATAAAGTAAAGTGTGGAGTGGTTGACAATATTACCACCTATGAGAGGCGATTGACTGCCCAGAAAATGAAAGGATTGGACAGAGACATGTCTGACTTCAAGCTGGGTTATGTTTTTTCATGGCACAGGACTGAGCATAGGACTGAAAGCAAGGCCCTTGAATCTGGTGCTGGTAGGGGACCCAAGTCAGAGGCTGGGGATGTGTTTAGTACCACTACTAACAATGGACTGGTGATTGCAGCTGCTGGGAATGTGGAGCATGGCAAGTAGGTATCTTTACCCCCAGATGCTCTAGGGCAGGCATGGGCAAACTACGGCCCGGGGGCCACATGCGGCCCGTTAAACGTTTTGATTCGGCCCGCCAAACTTTAAAAAATTTAATAAATTTTACTAATTTTTTTTTAATTTTCACGCCGTCGGGGCTGACGTCATCACGTGCGCGATGACATCAGCATCGTCAGGCTACCAGCCAGTCGGAATTGAGCTGATGGAGCTCGCATCATCATTTCCGGCTGGCTGGCGGTTAAGTTAACAGTCAGCGGGAATGCAACATGTGGAACAGAAGAGGCTGACTCAGCGAGCCCTGAAACGGAGCCGGGCCCAGGATTAATGGCAGCAGCAGCAACATGAGGATGGATTGAACAGAAGACGCCGAGCACTACTCAGGGTAAGAGAGAGAGAGAGAGAGAGTGTGTGTGTGTGTGTGTGTGTGTGTGTGTGTGTGTGTGTGTGTGTGTGTGTGTGTGAATGATCAGAGAGAGAAAGTGAGTGAATGCAGGTTTGAAAGGTGAAGTGTGTGTGTGTGTGTGAACGATTGGAGAGAGAAAGTGAGTGAATGCAGGTTTGAAAGGTGAAGTAAGTGTGTGTTTGTGTGTGTGTGTGTGTGTGTGTGAATGACCGGAGAGAGAAAGTGAGTGAATGCAGGTTTGAAAGGTGAAGTGTGTGTGTGCGTGTGTGTGTGTGAGCGATCGGAGAGAGAAATTGAGTGAATGCAGGTTTGAAAGGTGAAGTGTGTGTGTGTGTGTGTGTGTGTGTGTGTGTGTGTGTGTGTGTGTGTGAACGATTGGAGAGAGAAAGTGAGTGAATGCAGGTTTGAAAGGTGAAGTGTGTGTGTGTGTGTGAGTGATCGGAGAGAGAAAGTGAATGAATGCAGGTTTGAAAATTGAAGTGTGTGTGTGTGTGTGAGCGATCGGAGAGAGAAAGTGAATGAATGCTGCTAGAAAGATTCACCCAGCTTAATTTGCCAGAAGGTTTGATTTTCATCTACAAATGAAAAAAAAAAATATTTAGACTTAAGCATGCCTGAAACCGCTTCTTTATTTTTCTGCAGTAGGCAGTGTTCTTTTTTAAAACGCATCTCTTCCAGTTATATGACTAAATGTATCTATCTTTTTTGACTAGAATTATTATTCTTGCCACGCTATTGGTTCAGCTTACTTAACAATACAAGAGACACCATCTTTTCAGTTCCAGTTCATTCTTTTCTTCTACTAAGCACTGTAGCACTCTGCTCTGTTTCACATTAATCACTTCTGGGGAAATCTGGATATGATTTCGCACGATAAATAACCCAATCCATCCCTGAATCGGCACACTCTTGTAAAATGTTATCAGGGTCTGCCTTAGGCTGGGATGACTGATTTACTTTTTGCTGGACTTGTGCTTGTTTAACTCAATAAGAGCTGTGATCTTGCTATGGATAGCAAGTTGACTGCTTTATCTATTGCAACTCAAGCTGATCATTTTGTAGATATTCATGTTTTGTTCTGAAATTCTTTCTTCTGCCTCTTGTAATGTCCATGTTGCACTCATTGTTGCCTACAGCCATTAATTAGCATTGGAAATATTCTTACTACTTTTTTATAGATTTACAATCAGAAGGTTACTCTGGCAAGCTTATGATCTACTGGTCTTCAAGAAGCAGGATTGCCATAATCTTACGTTAGTATTTTCTACTTCCCAAACAAATGCATCAAGGTTATTTTTTGAAGGAAGTTAATTATTAAGTTCGTCGTATAGTAAAGAGGAAGTTTATTTCAGAATCTTGAAAGGCATTATATACTAATATATTTTTATATTAATGATATTTATTTGCAGTATTAGCTTCCCTGCTTATTTCATTTATTATTTATTATTTATTATACAAGGAATATAATTTACTAAAGTCAGGAAGGTGTAACAAAGAACACATATATCTTTCTTGTTGTGTGCAAGGGGATAATGATTTGAAAACAGCACAAAGGTAATCTTTATCCACCATTGGCCAGATGCATTTTCTTTGGATGTGGTGTAGATTTCGATGCTATTTTAATGAATGTAGAGAAGTTTTAATGCCAACTCTATTTTCATTGTGAGACAGTTTGTAATGCTTTTCTTCATTTTCATTGGAAATTAAAGCACATGTTTTTTCCATATCCCAAGATGTGTATTTTTCCCCCAATGAGGTGATGTTTTCAAAGCATGCCATCTATCTGCTCCTGTTCCGGCCCCTTTGTCAAATGTTAGAACTCAATGTGGCCCACGAATCAAAAAGTTTGCCCACCCCTGCTCTAGGGGATAAGAACGTTTTGATAAGTACATTAGAGGGTCCCTGCAATGCTGAAATTGAACAACAACATGACCATATGGTGGTGAGGAGGAAGGAGTTTCCTGTGTTCCATCAATAGGGGTTTCCAAAACCCATTTTCCTATTCGACTGGAGGGTAGAAGAGGCTTGAATCAGTTCAGAAGCAGTGGATGTATGAAAATGAAGGGACCGGTAGAGCCAGTGAATTTTCCCACCCTGAAAAGAATGTGGGATCCCCGGAATCATTAGAACTGAACTTATCAGATAGGATACTGGATGGGACTTAGCTTGCCATCTTTAATAAAGGTCTCTAATTTATTCCTGCTGATGCAGTGGACCTTTCAGACACTACTATTGATTTAAAACTGTTTATTAAAATGTAATGTTGAAAATTTATTTTCCTGAGGGTGAACTGGGGGAGGTCGACATGAGTTTAAGAAGCTCAGCAATTTTGTGCCTGTTAATTATTTTAGTCTTGAAGCTTTCAGTAAAATATGTGTAGATGAGCTTCATACTGTATTTAATAGCAGACAGAATGGGAGATATTTTATTAATTTAAACTATTGTGAGTGTGCAGTATTGAATAGTTTACAGAGTGACCCAAATATAGTCATCCGCCCTGCAGATAAGGGCGGTATGATAGTGGTTATGAATAGAAGTTTTTACTATAATCCCATTATGTCTATGTTAAATGATATTGACATTTATGAAAGAATTGATGTTAGGAGGATTGAAGGCATATGTAGCAAGCTGCAGATTCTTCTTAATGATTGTTTACTTAGTTATTCTATTTCCATGGAATTGATGCAATTTTTGACAGTTGATGCACCGATAGTGCCTCTATTTCAAGGTCTCCCTAAGATTTATAAAGACTCCATAGTATTACCGTTTAGACCAATTGTGGCAGGAAAGGGGTGGATTACTGAACCCTTCTCAGTTTTCATTGAAAAACATGTGAGACCTATACTGGATAAGTCAACGGTTGTGTTAAGGGACACTAAGCAGTTCCTACAAGATTTGTCTGATTTCATGAAATCTTATGGTGGTTTGAGTGAATGTCTGCTAGTGACAATGGACGTTGTGTCATTGTTCACGGTTATACTGAATTTGCAAGGTGTTGAATATTTATGTAGATACCTACTTAATCATAATGAGTATGGACAGAAACTTGCTGATCTAATTTGTACTTTCATGGATGTGGTTCTGGACAATAATGCCTTTGTCTTTGATAATGGTTACTATGTACAAAAACATGGTGTAGCGATGGGCACGTGTTGTGCCTACAGCTACGTGAATACAGTGGTGGTCCAACGGGAACTGGATGTGGTATTTAGCATGGAATTGTTTGTTTGAAATGTGCTGTTCTATCACCGTTTCATTGATGATGGTTCTTTGCTTTGGAGGGGCACGGCTGATAGTTTATGTGAATTTAAGGCACTACATAGATCTAGTGAATTTTTGAGATTCACTTTGAAGTATTCTGATATGTCCGTTGAATTCTTAGATGTGTGTGTTACCAAGGATTGAGAGCCTCATATTAAGACAGGTCTGTATAGAAAGGGCTGCCATAAGAGCATGATGCTACATAGGCAAAGTATGCATTCAAAATGGATACTTAATAACATAGTCAAGGGGGAGGGGATGAGGATGTCCAGATTACACAATACTGAGGAAAGTTACAGGCGAGGTAGGGATACCCTGTGTCAAAATTTGAGTGATCAGGGGTATAAAGGTTCAGATTTTACTTCTATACTTACACATATTGATGGGCTACAAAAAGGTTGAGCTAAAGCATACCTTTCTGATACACCAGTTTTAGTAATATAGATCAAACTACCCATGAAGAGAAACATAAAACTGTTGTGAAAGTCTTGATGTTCTACACCAATAATGTAGATAAGATCAGAAAAGTTTTTGAGAGACACTGGCAATTGTTGTTGATGGATGAAAAGATTGCCGGAGTGGGGGGGGTATGCCCCATTTTTGCTATAAGAACTGCATGTCCTTGAAAAGATTGTTGTGCTATCCAGATAGGGAAGTTAAGAGTTCAGGTGGGATGGCTGGGACATTCCTTTGTGGCCAGTGTGGTTTTTGTCAACATATAGACACTATGGACACATTCTTACATCTGGATACTTGTAAGGAGTATAAGTTCACTCATAGAGCCACTTGTGCCACTAGGCACATAGTCTATTTAGCACAGTATCATTGTTGCCAGAGATTATATGTGGGTAAGACGGGATGTACTTTGAGGGAATGAATAAGGGAGCACCTTTATAGTATACATATAGGGAGCAATAATAGTGCTATATCTAGATATGTGTTAGCAAATGCAGGTAAGCATGTATTTAAATTTAGGGTTATTGAAAGTGTAGGAGCCAGTGTTAGATTAGGAGACATTGAGAACAGGATGGAAGTAGAGTTTTGCTGGATCCTTAAACTTAGAGCTGATCGGAGGTCGGGGCTCAGTGGGGTAGTTTCTATTAAGCCAGTTCTAAATAAGTGCGGTATACCTAAATAGGTTGCCTTTCTTTTGTTTTTATTATTTTTGTATTTTATATATGGATGTGATTATGATTGTAGCATTCATTCTGGTGCTTGTTCATATTGTGCATTTATAATTGCAGCAATTCTGGAATGATCTTGATGCATGCAGTATATGAGCTTTGTTGCTTTAAAAGCTCACTTTCTGAATCTGATGCTGCAGCATACTTTACCTGCTTTTGTGAAGCTGGTAATGGAGGAAGACACAGGCTCGGTCATTACTGAGTGAGTGAAACATTATGACTGCTGTGTATTTACTGGCTTATTTTAAAAAGTAAAAAGTGAGTAACTGATGTACTTATTTAAATGTTTGCTCCTGTTTTTGTGGACTATATGCTTTTGTTTGTGCTGTGTATTAACAATTGTAGTAACTCTGAATTTTGATGCATGCAGTATATGAATCCTGTTGTTTTAAGAGCTTACTTCCTGAATTTGATGATGCAGCATGTTTTATCTGTTCTTATGAGCTGGTAATGAAGGAAGACACAGGTTTTAATACTGAATGAATTAAATACTGTGATTGCTGTGCATTTCACTGGTTTATTTAAAAAGTGAGTAGCTGATGTTATCTATTTAAATGTCTGTTTTTGCTTTTGTGAGTTACATGGTGGTCTGAAGAAGCCACTTGTAGTGATGAAAGCGCTTACCTACTCGCATTTGTTTATTAAAGTTTTTATGGTCGTCATGTGTCTGACTGTTCTTCATTTGGCTGTAATTTTCTGAGTGAGTTCAGAGAGACTTAATTCAAGGCTTTATTCAATGAGGTCACAAGTCATGGACATAATTATATTACCCAAGTGTGGACACCAATGGTGAAACAAAGAAATAGGTTTATGTTGCTAAACTATTGTAAACAAACTGATCTTATCCTGTCTACCTGAATGGGCTCTTTCTGTGATGTTTTTAAGTGGAGTCAAGTTCCTTACATCTGAAACATCCTGGAATAAAAATCTAAAATAACTTACTTTAAGGTCAGATGTATTTGGGTAAGTGAAAAAAGAAAAAAAAAGACACCAGTGATCATCCATTGTATGAAATGGCCTTAGTAAAGCATGGCTTACTGTAAAATGACTTGATGTAAGTAGATACCTAAAAAAATTGACAAGTGGGACAAGGTAGCCTTTCTGTTAACGATTGGGGATGAGTTTTCTGATTCAGTCAGTGGGCATTATAGGCCAATAAGGCAATATCACCACCTATTACTCAGTAAAAAACAAGATATGAGGGAACTTCAACAGAGACACTGGAGAAAGTACACCAGGTATTCTTTGATATGTTCTGATAAACCATCCTGTGATTCAGGTATGGCAGGCAACCTCTTGCTCTAAATTTAAGGTCAGTGAAACGTTTCCCACCATGGGGGTTGGGTGTGGGTGATTGGGTCAGATAGTGGTGGATCAGTTTGAGGAATTTGTTAATGAGTGGAGATGTATTCCAATCAGGAGACTGTCTGAAATATTCAGTGGTTTGGAGTCCTTTCTTCCAACTGCAGTGATTAGGGGTCTCCATAATCATAAAACTGCATGTGTAGATCAGCTATGTCTGGATACAGTACGTCACTGGACAGAATAGTGGTAATGTTTATTGATGTTTTTTCTTCAGTTGAAAGTAGGGGCATTTTTCAACCTACAATGTGGAGGGAGGGGGGTCATGGCTGCATTTGTAAGAAAGGACGTCAGTTAGTGTTCTCTTACTACTGGCAAACATATCACTCACCCTGCATGAAAAAGATTACGTCAGGGTGTTGGATAGCAGACTCTGACCAGTAGTCCATACTTTGATTTATGATAAACACAGGTTTTACCATGGCACTGGAACTGTGGGATAGCTCTTTAGGTGATTGCAGTTTGGTTATCCTGACCAATGTTTTTCTTTTTTTAACTTGCAGAAGGTTTATGATGTCACATCCCTGGCTTGTGCAGTTGGTGATCCTGCATGAGTATGAGTCACTGGGGTCACTGCTACATGCTACCTGGTCCTGTAAAGAAGGCAGTTTGAGCTGTGCCCACTTTTCTCATCTTATGTTGAATTTATTTAAGAAGGGGGGATGCTTTAAACTCTATCAAGGATGTATTTGTCACCTCTGCTAATTTTCAATGATATCACAATACAGATTTGGTATGAAGCATATTATTTTAGGGAACCATGTTGTGGCATTTCTGGTGTTTGCAGATGAGGAAGTCTGACATATATTCAAGTTATTTGCAGACTACTATAAAGCAGCTGGGATGAAATTCAGCACCTCCAAATCTATGACTATGGTGATTTCCTAGAAGAAGAAGTGTTTCTTTATTTAAGTGTGGATGGGGTGAACAGCTGCCTTTAGTGCAGGAGTTAAGGACTTCGATCTTTGTGACTGACTGGAAAGTGAAGGTGAGAATGACCACAGTGAGTTGTGAAGTTCTCAGTTAACATTGTGGGATGTTCATACCCATCATTAACTTCAGTCCTGAGCTGTGGGTAGTAACCAAAAGGATATCACACAAAGGTGGACTTGCTCTGTAAAGTTGTTGGACCTACCTTAGGATGGTCTTATTTTATTATATTTTCATTCATTAACCTGGCTCCAATACTGATCAAAATGGACCATTCTCATGCTCAGCCTAGGAAAGACCGTAAGGAAAGAAAATTAAAACACAGGGATAACACAAATGACTTGTACATATAAAGACCATTAACTTCAAGTTGTTGCATATTTATAGCTGCATAAGCAAAAAGTGTATGAGGGAGGCTTGATTTATATTTGAATAGCTAAGTTATGTTAATTATTTACTATGTTTGTATTGTGTTAATAAGTTGTTATGATTATGGTATAACGGTAACGCTGGCAGCAGCTGTGGGAGTTTTCCTGGAAACTCCCTACTGGGAAGAAGTCCAGAGCAGATTCAGAACCCAGTAGAGAGATCATACTTCTAAAATGGACTGGGAATATCTGATGTTCTTACAGGACCAGTTGCTGCTGGCATTTGTGGCTGTAGAAACGGAAGATGGTCTGCTCCATTTAGCCTGCTTTGAACATAACCTTCACTAGGAGAATCAGAAGGAAAGTAAGAAAAAGAATTATTGCCTATCCACTTTCCTTGTACATTTACTAGAGAGTAATTGTAGTTATATACTAAAAATAATTGTTGGATCAGACCAGACATGTATTACTGCTTTTTATGTGTTTGATTTTTGGCTATTTTTTAAGACCTTGTTTATTTGTGAAAAAGTGAAAGCTTAAATGTGCTTAACTTTAAAATATATTTACAAATTGCTCTGTTTATTTGCACACTTTATAAATGCTGACAATCATTTTAGTACATTGAAGTGTATCACTGTAAAAAATAAATATGACTTTCATAAATGTTTGTATTTCTTGGATTACAACACAGCTTGCATGAGACTTCAGGCCCTTGTTATTTAGGAGAAGTATGTATCATTATTAATTCCAAAATATAGTGTACTGAACAATGCTGTCTAGAAAGTACAGTTGCCATTTGAGAGAATAGTATTTAATTCTTGATATAGTACAACACTACTTTCAGAAAACTATCTTATTGTAACTCTGAAAAAGCACTTGTATATACTTCTTCACCCCTTCATTGTGAACAGTCCCCACTGTCAGTCTGCCCAGGAAAAAAGTAAATTAATAATATCTTTAAATGGACTAAAATTATTTCTTTCTTCATCTTTGCAGACTCTCTACTTTTTTCATTTATCAGAGTTAACCCTCTCAGAAGAGAAAAGTACCTTTTGAAAGTTAGACTCTAAAATCTTGTTAATTATCTAAATTCATAACACATTTTGGCTGCTTTTGTTGATGAAATACCAGACTAGTGACTAAAATAATCTGATCTGAAATATCCTGCTTCAGATGTCTGCATTTTGAATAATTCTTGGAAATATCAGAATAGTCTTTAGAAATTGTTTTATAGCTGCATGCAAGTGTCAGAATTTAAAACTGCAAATGTCATTTCTCCTAGATTTAATTAGTATAAGATTCTGCAGTCATTTCAGTTATAGCATGACATTTATACTGCACTGTGACAAAATCCAAGCACTCCCATGTGAAGATAAGTATCCAGATAAACAAACAGTGAAAGCAAGAAAATTCATAGCAAGGTGCTTGACTGATTGATTGGTTATACTTCTAAAGTGACAAGAATAAAGGAATGATTTGTGGTTTATGGCAATACCATGTTTTCTTAGAAAATTGCTATAAAGTGTCAGAGTATGTTTTATTGAGTAGAAGTCTCTGTTACCTTTAATATAGTTGATTCTTGTAGCTTGCTACAAAATTAAAAAATATATTTAAATTTACAGCAGTTTAATTCTTTTCATTTATAATTGCTGGCACTTTACATGAGGAGTCTCCATTGTAAACCAGAACTGTACAACTGGTCTAACATGGTTAACAAACTAAATAAGTAAACACATGACTCCTATCTAAGTTCTGCCAATACTTATATGTGTTAGAGGTCACACTGAGCCAGTACCTCTAAAACTTGACCTGTTCCTTAACTAAATAAACTCTGAAAGGTATAGTAGCAGAATATGGGAATATGATTCCAAGTGTTTTCATTTTGATATGGGAATATTATATGAAAAAGTAATTGGGTCCATTTTAACTTAAAATGTAATTAATGGAATTGCTCTGCATACCAGTCTGGTCTACCTACCTAAATCAATCAATAACCAAATAAACCAAATAGTCAATAAATAAATAAACAACAAAAATGCATGTTTGTATGTATAGGATGGAGCAGTGGTAGTGTTGTTGCCTCAAAGCAAGAGGTTGTCTAGTTTGATTCTTGGCTTGGGTGCCTTCTTTGTGGAGTCTGCATGTCTTCCCTGTGGTTGTGTGAGTTTCTGGCAGGTGTTCCGGTTTCCTCTCACATTATAAAGACATGCATCTGAAGCATTTCTCCCCATGTCTCTGCTGAAAATTGTCTTTGTTCCAAGTTGGATTTTCCCGGTAAACAAATGATAAATAAATAAACGTCCGTTTGTATGTGTGTCAACTTGAAGTCATCAGAAATTACTTCCTTGTAGTTAGGTTCAATGTTAGTACTCTCACAAAAAACAAAGTTCAGTGATAGATGTTGCATATTAACACTGTATTTATCAGATTGTGTATAGTCTGCTTACTATACAAAATAATGACAAATAATAAGATGCATGTTTTTAGATTTGGAGGCAAGATCCCCCTGTACATCCCACCCTGTGCAATGACATTGTCTGTGCATTCTTGTAAATAATTATAGCAACTATGAGATGTCAGCACTTATGGCGAGATGGGTTGCTTGCCAAGAAACACTCCATATAATTGAACATTTGTAATCTTAAACATGTTTAACACCGGCTGTTAAGTCCATGCAATACTGAGTACAGTGTGGATCAGGGAAAGTGCCCTTTCACAATTGTAGAGCAATCTCAGAGCTGGTATATATATAATTAGCAGGGGGTGTGGAGGGGGCATGGGGGCTTGCCCCCCCTGCAAAAATCACAACTGTTTTGACTTTTGAACTTTTGGGATCATTCATTAGCTGTTCAAGATAGCTGTACTTTGATGCATAGAAGTACATCCACTTGCTCACTTGCATAAACTATATTAGACATCTGCTGCTCATTTGTCAGTTTAATGAATACAATTCTTGTTGGTTTCATGAAACCTATGTCTGATTTTGCAGAATGTCTGTCCTTTTGCCTCATATGCTTTGTTCTGTCCCTTGTAAAATTGCTGATTATCTGGTAGACTGCTGAGGACTACAGTCAGTCAATAATGCCATCTATAAGACTTTCCTACTTGTTATCATTCAATAAAAGCATGTTGATAAAAAAAAAAACTGCTGTTCTACATTTTTAAGTGAATTGGAGTAACATCTCAAAATTGTACATGATATTTGGGCCTTTGTCCTTCTTTTTTTGGCTTTGTCTCCTAATTCTTGAACAAAGAAGTTCAATTTGTTATTGCTGGAACTTTACTTGAGGGGAAATGCAATTACAGACAGACAACACAAAGAAGGTGATACAGGGATGGTGAAGGACACATGAGGTGGGTGAACACCATGGTTGGGGTGAGGTTGGGCATAAAGCAAACCCATAGACATCAAGTTGGGTGACAGTGAGAATCGAATCCTCACCCAGCAGACTGTCATCATTGTCACCTCACTGTGTTGATGGCTGCAGTGTGTGACATCGGCATCTCCTTATGTTGATTAATGCAACAGTAGAGAACAGTGTCTCTTGCCAGGGTAGACATGCACTAACAGTGTGGTACACAATCCTATGCACCATCCCTGGCAGTTCAACATGGGTGATAAACTCACCCCCCCACCACCACCACCACCACAGCGCCTGGAGAGAACTGCAGGATTATCCTCCTGGGCAGAACTATCTCAAGGGCCTGTTAGTGCAGGGCTGGCAGAGGGGGTGCTACCAAGTTCTCTACCAGATGTGGTGGGCAGGGGTGCTGTAGGCAGTGGAGTGGGGGGCAGATGAATCCCATGGGACAGTCCTACCCTGCTGTGCTGTGGGATAAAACACACACACACACACACACACACACACACACACACACACACACACACACACACACACACAAAAAAAAAAAAATAAAAGAAAAAAAGAGAGAGAAAAGGGTTGGGGTGAAAGAAAAAAAAAAGGAGAACATTAGTAACTTCATATGTGACATACAAAGCATTGATACAATTATTTTACTCTATTCCATTACCTTTACTTTTAACACTATAAACTCCTAACAAATATTTCTGTTTACTGTTCAGACTACCTAGCTTCTGTTAGATGCACAATATATTACAGATTGCAGGAAGCAATCCTGATGTGTGCATGCATTGCACATATTCATGGTCCAAATATACTGATTGCAGTTTACAGCAAGCCATTGGTGATATTGTTTTACAGATCTGATATTACATTGCAATATTGATGAAACCTTAACATATTTAATTTATTATATATATATATTTAATATATTTAGGAAGTATGGATTTTGAAGGCAAAACCTATAACTACCTTGTAATAATGAACTGTTGTTTTGCCCTCCAGAGTAATGCATGCATGTTTCCCTACTACAGTTAAGAAACAAATGCTCAGTTTGATGCAACTGTATTAGTAATAAATAAATGCATTGTAACTTTTAATGCTAAAATAACCCTACTGTTGGGATGCATACATGACACATGCATCTCACATCCATGCCAATCTAGCAGCATAGGTTCGCAGATTCAGTGCCCAGTCTGTGATGGCTGTGTAAAAAACAGCACACAACAGAATACCATTAAACATACGAATCCTGATTATATCAAGCTTATAACTCTGACAAGTAGTCTGTGTAAGTGATACTTACTCAACTGGGGGGTGCCTCCACTCCTACATTCCTCGATCCAGTGGTTGATGGTATCCCTCTTATTCATCCTGAGAAATCTGTAGTGGTTCCTAGACTGTTCTCCAATGTGAGGCATATCAGTAGCACTGGTCAGAGCCCAGATTAAACTATTCCATGCCTCTGCCTTGTAATCCAAGCCACAGTAGTCCTTCTGCAATATGTTCATTGACTAGGGAGTCCACAAACACTTTGGACTCTTGGACATACCATATTTGAGCACAGAATATCAGAAACTCTCCAAGAACACCCCCCATGTCACATCTATAATAGAACAGAACCAATGTAGAATGATACTTTTCTGACAATTGCAGGTATTGCACTTACTGGGAGTGCACACTTTCTGAATTTGCAACATTGGAAAGTGTTGCACATTGCTTAGCATCATGTAAACACATTACAAGACAGTGCACACTGCTGGGAAATGTATTTGTGCAATGGACAATACTATTAATTAAATGAGTCTAGTGTATGTGTGTGGTTGTCTGGGTCCTGTCTGCTACCTGGGTGGCCCATTCATCTGGTTTGTGCACTGAGGCTGTACATGCAAATGAAATGTGCATAGCCAAGTGGTGCATCATGCAAACAGTGCCCACCCCCAAAAAAAGTATAAAACAAAAGAGAATTTGTTGAAATGCAGAAAATCAATCTCTGGATATGATTACATAGGTCTAGAACCCAACTCTCACTGCAATGCACTGTCACAAAACAGGAGGGGGGACTTATCCATCTTTGCCCCACAAAAACCTTTGCAGCAAATACATGATGTAATCCCTCACATAACCAAGTGCAATTGAATGTACACTAATATCAAGGCATAACCTATTTGTAAATGTATTCTAGGTAATATATTTGTATGCAGTGCATTTACTGATCACATACCCCACTATGATTACTCCTTGCAAATATACATCTGTGTCCTACCTTTTTGTGTTTCTTGGTCATTCATCAGTAATCTGAACAGTACTCAGAGACATGCAGTGTGTAAGCCAGTCTATATCATTAGCTATAAAATGTGTAAGGATATTCACTGGGAATAATATGATAATCAGTTGCCGTCAAATTAATGGAAGGTTGGATGCCACAAACAAGCATAGAATATACATCTCAACTGTACCAAATTCCTCAGTATTTACCTATTTTGAGGACAAAATAATGGGGTGCCATGAATTCCCAAGTGCCCCTTTAACTCCTGATTTTTTCAATTACATATATATATATATATATATATATATATATATATATATATATATATACACACACACGCATATGCAGCTTTAACTTAATGGATGATGTCACCATATATTTCCAGCATACAGGGGTGTGCGTGATGACTGCCTGTTAGACTTTTGGACAAGTGGGACTCGGAGATTTAAAAAAAAATAAAAGTTCAGTTGTGTACAGCTGTTGAGGCATCATTTTAAAGCAAAGCAAAAGCGTATATTTCTGATTGTTCAAAACTTAGACTTTAGAATAGTTACTTCAGCAAATGTACTACAAACCTCAAGTGCAGATGCTTATTGTACAGCACAGGTAAGTTATGTAAACATTCTGTGCATTACTGTTTTTGTGTTTACTATAACACACAGCATGCCTGAGTTTCTGAGAGATAAGTTATTTATATAATCACAAGGCAGTGTGTGCTCCTTGTTGTTAAATGGACTAACATACAATTAAAAAACAATTGCAACCAAGAAAACTGTACAAGAAGAACCCACCCACAGGTACTGTGAAAAAGTCCAACCAATGTTCCTATTGTTAGTACTAGGATTATAACACTGTAATATGCAGGGTATGAAACAGCCTAAATACATGAACTCATCACATTTTCAATAATATATATTTCTGTGCCAGCTATGTGAATGGACAGGCACTTGTTGATTCTTTCCTGATATAAAACTTGTGAGTCGTAAGTACAGCTTATCTATTTCAGCATTATATTTTTGATTTAACAATGCAGCTTTCTAACTTGCAGTAAAGCACTTTGATACCTAGCTCAGGACCAAATAAAACTTTTGGTGGTAAAGCATGCAAAGCTTAGTTAGTAGGTTTTATAGCACACGGTTTAACAATGAACATGCTGCTAACTTGCCCATGAAGTTCATTTTTTTACAGTTTAGTTTCCGACAGAAATATTAAAAACAGGCATCAGCGTTTGCCTGAATAAGTTACAAGAATATTTTCAATGCTTTTGCACCACTTTTCTAAGTTAAAGGTTATGAAAGCTACATCATTCCACAGTTTGTATACAAATTTATATTGCAGCACTCAATTGAAAATGTATGCTGCAGTGTTTTAAATAACTGAGTTGAACTACAGTCTCATTAGACCCCTCATTATACAGCAGCCATTAAGGTGGAATGAGCAGGTCATTTATGATTGTGTTGTAACTTAAGATAAACCGGTGAGACTTTTACAAGTTAAGTCTTTGGTTAATGCATCTAATGTTGATGGATATCCAGATGCAGTTTAGGGACTACTCAGGATAGCTAAGCAAAGTGTAGATATGTGGGCAGGTTGTGTGAAGCTCTCACTTTAACTGGACATAATTTTATGCTTGATCAAGATGTAACAATGGTGGTAAATGTTGGATTGCTATCAACTTTCTGCAGGAGTTGGAGTGTCATGTCATGTTTAGGGATTTTGTAGCTAAGGGGTGTGTTTTTTTTTTTTTTAACTGAAGTAATTAACACATGCTGACTGTTGTAGATAGATGTGGAGGGGAGGGGAGAGGGGTGCTTGCAACTCTCTGGGTTACAGTTGATTTTATAATAAAATGTGTTGTTTTTACCTTGTTCTTCTGAACTGAATCTTTTACAGCAAGAATGCTTAACTGTTAAATTACACCAATGTAGAAATGACATTCTCTGGTTTACGCAACTCAGGGTGAGAGGGTAGGGTAAGGTGTCCTAAAACAGTATTGTTTTCTGAATTACATTTGAAGTGTTTACTTTGAGTTTTCTCATTTGCTGTCAGATCATTGTTTATTTTAATAAGTGATTGTTATTATAGTAATTTAAAAAAATAGATTTTCGCTATGGCATACTTCTCAGGTGCATCCCATTACGCGGAATGTTACACGCAGAGAGTTGCTAGAATAGCAGGTTTTGCATTATTATCTATTTCTGAGGGATATAAAGTCTGACATTCAAATGCCTGCCATTATTTATTGTTATTTAGTGACCTCAGTCTTCATATTTGTATCCCACAATTCCACTGGAGTGAGCTGGGTTACACAATTATGTATGCAAATTTTATGTTAGTTAGCATCCTGATTTTTGGCCTGTTTGTGTACCTACTTTTCATGGACCCTTGTCCAGATTTATTGATGTGTCCAGGTTGAGATGTATGGCATAGACTGCTGTTTTGGTGGTGGGAAGAAACAGTGGGTTCCTGTTATGGAAAATTCAAGGGTATAATGTTCCTTCAAGGGGGATGGACCCAGCTAAACTACTGGTATGGCACAAAAAAGGTTATGTTGCTCTTAGGTTCATAGGTTCATACTAGGCTATCTGCCCTAGGGCATTTATAAGCCTAGCCAGAATGTGTTTGGCTTTCGCCACCCATTTTAAATTTATTTTGCTATGCCCTTTTTCGAGGTTAATATACTGTGCCTCTGTCTAACAGTGACACAGAAGTGATACCCGAGGTAAACCTATGATCTCCCATCCACTCATCAAGATTCCTCTTGAAGAGAGTCAATGAGGGACTCTGCCTAACCTGGACTGGGATTTTATTCCAGAGTGAAGGGAGCCTCTGGGTTATGAATCTGTCCCTCCAGCATGTCCTATTTATTTCAGTGCTGAGGTTCAAGTCTCTCGAGCGTGTAGCTCGATGGGATTTGGATTTTCTGAGGTGCAGCATGTCCATTAATTCCGGGTTGGACATGGCTTTATACGTCAGGCACAGATCGCCTCTGAACAGGTGGTATGCCACTGAGTAGAGCTGGAGTTTCTTTAACCGGGCAGCATATGGCATCTGTTTGAGCCCTTTGATCCTCTTCGTGAGGTACTTTTGGGGTCTTTCCAGTTGCTGCAGGTGTCTGGTAAGGTACATCCCAAAAGGGGCATTGTACTCAATTATGGGCCTGATGAGGGATGAGTAAAGTGGCACGCTGACCTCCCCTGATCTAGATGTGAATCCCTTCATGATTAGGTGGGCTATATAAAATGTTTTTCTAACCACTTTGGCCACGTGGTTGTCAAATGAGAGATTTCTATCAACTTGGGTCCCCAGGTCCCTAATTACTTCTTCTGTACTTAATGGATTACCACCTATGTGGTAATTTGTGGGCACTTTGTTTTTGCCAAAGGGGATGACTATACACTTTTTGGCATTTAGCTTGAGGCTATGGCTCTGGCACCAGTTGTCTGTTTCAATGAGGCCCTTTTGGAGGATGCTTGTGTCGGCTGGAGAGTCGATTATGGTGCCCAGTTTGCAGTCATCTGCGAACTTGGTCAGCCACAGTCCTTCCATGTTGGCCTGTACCTCCGAGAAATATATACCGAACAAGAGAGGTCCCAGGACTGAGCCTTGTGGGACATCACTTGTAACTGGTTTGGAGTCTGACATGGCTCCAGCAATTCTAACCATGTGGGTTCTGTCCTTGAGCCAGTTTGCAATCCATGTAGTGACATAGGGGTTTATATTTAAGCTGGTGTGCTTATTTATAATGCCCAAGTGGGGTATTGTATCGAAGGCTTTTGTGAGGTCCAGGTAGGCTGTGTGGACCACCTTCCCCTCGTCAATGGACTTGGTGACTGTTTCAAAGAAATCAACCAGGTTTAAGAGGCAGGATCTGCCCTTAACAAAGCCGAACTGGGTAGGATCCAGTGTTTGTAGGTCCCCAATATCTTTATTTATGAGGTCCATGATGATCCTTTCCATAGCTTTGCAGACCAAGCTAGTCATGCTTATGGGGCAATAGTTTCCAGGATCCGTTGAGGCACCACCTTTATGGAGAGGGACCACTGTTGCTGTACACCACTCTTTGGGCACATATCCTGTAGTAAGGCTGAGATTGAACAGTAGTTTTATGTTTGGGTTTAGCTCTTCTTGGAGTTCATGTAGGACGCAGCCCGGGACACCATCTGGTCCCATTGATGCTGTGTTTTTTTGCTTTGGAGAGGGCGGCTCTTACCTGAGCATCTGAGATGTCAGGGGGGCAGCACTCTGCTGGGATAGATATTTGCCCTTTTGGTGTGGGGGGGGAGAAGTTTGCGCTGAACATGACAGCTAGGATGTTGGCAATGTCTGTGGGTTCGGTGTATTTTTTGTCATTTTGGACTAATTCTGAGCATATCTGGGAATTACCACCCAGGTTCCTAACATAACTAAAGAAAGCCTTGTGATTATCCTTAGTGTCCTGTGCAATTTTTCTCTCAAAGCTGGCCTTAGACAATTGTATGTGTGCTCGTAGTTTTTTGCTAATACTGATCAGTGATGCCTTCCCTTTTTGCGATTTTGCTCTATCATTTAATAGCTTCCTCCTTCTATTGTATAGTTTGTTTATGGCTGGGGTCCACCAGACAGAACATCTGCCTTTGGAGGATTGGGTCTTGGTTTTATTTGGGATCGCATGATCCATGCATTCCTGAAGGTGTTCATAGAATGCATTTATAAAGGATTCTGCGGTCTGGGCCGTATTTTCCACAGGCCTGGGGGCTTTGAAGGATTCCACCTCAGTTTTGAGGAGTGTGAAATTTGCTTTAGAGAAGTTTTTCACTGTGGTTTTCTGGGCAGGGGGTGGGGTCGGGATGTGAATATCCAGTGAGATTAGTTTATGGTCTGATCTTACCAGTGAGAGATACACTTCTGGTCTGGAGCATAGAGTCCCCATGTTGGTGATGATCAGGGCCAGTATGTTTTCCCCACTTGTGGGAGTGGTAACAAGTTGTTCCATAGCATTTGAGTTTATAAATTCTAGGAACCTTTGGGCTAGGGTGTTGGAGCTAGAGTAATGCTCCCAGTCTATGTTTGGGTAGTTGAAGTCGCCCAATATAATGGTGAGACCTTCATATTTTCCAATGTTCTCAGGAAGGCCGAGTGGGGTTCCTGGGTTTGGGAGGGTGGTCTGTAGCAGGCTATAAACTGGAAGGCAGTTTTAGCCACTGTTTTGCACATGGATAGTCTCTGATGCTTCGTGCTTTGCCACCAACCTGGAGGTGTGGGTATCTTTGATGAATATCGATACTCCCCTTCCTTTTGTGGTTCAGTCCAAGTTTTTGGGCCGAAAAGCATGGTATGAGGTATAACCTGGAAGTGCTGGTGTGCTCTCGGGAGCCCTGAACCAGGTTTCTGTTACTGCACAGATATCAATGTTCTCCATGCTAAGGAGAGTTTCGAGTGCGTGCACCTTGAGGTTTAGACTTCTGGCATTGAGTAGCATTACTCTTAGTTTCTTATCCCTTGTGATACCTATGGAGGTGGGTTTGTCTTTTGAGCCTTGCCTAAAAAAGGCACTATGGGGGTAGCAAGAGCCTTTGCCAATATCCGAAAGCCTATGGGTGACAGGTGCAAGCCGTCCCTAGCGAAGCATCGTGGCTTGTCGAGCATGTCATCCCAAGCTGACAGGCATTGGATCCCCTTTGAATGACACCAGTACTTAAGCCAATTGTTGAAATTGGTCATCTTGTCTTCATATTGTGGCATCATTCTTGGTGAGGGTAAGATGCTACTCAATGTCAGGGTCATACCGGCCTGGGCTACATGCTCAGAGAGCTCCTTTATGTCTCTTTTCATGTAGTCCAGGGAGGTACGTCTCAGGTCATTCACACCAGCATGGACAATGACTGAGTCATATTTGTACTTGCCTTGGAGTGATCTGAGTGCTTGTGTTATGTGGCGGATCCTAGCGCCCGACAGGCAGCTCACCGTGACCTTCTCCTTGTTCAGCCTGGTGAGTGGGACGTCAGTGTGCCTGACGATAGAGTCACCTATTACAAGTGTATCAGGTGTGTTGTTTAGCCTTAAGGGCTGTGACTGTTCGGCACACTGGCTTTGTGAGCTATGTGTTGCACGTGTTTTGTTTTGGGGTAGCGGCTGCTCTGGTGTCTGCTTTGGAGGTCTCTGCTGCTTCAGCAGATCTTTATTTAGAGCCTCTGAGTATGTTTTTGTGTGATTATGTGTTTGGTTTGCTGTCGTGGTAGGTCTATGTGAGACTGGAATTGTAGTGAGTGTGGTTTCCTTCTCCTCCTGACTGGTTATGCCAGTACTGAGTTGAGAGAGCTTAGCCTCCAGTTTGGCTATATGGTTGCATCTCTCACATGTGTTGGAATTTGTTGGGAGGAGGAGAGGGTTGTCTGTGTACATGAGCAGTTGTAACATTGCTTCAAGATTCCCAGATTCACCAGCTGGACCGGAGAGGAGATTGACAACTGACCTTTGGACATGCTAGAATAATATTGGGAATTCCTTAATAATTGAAAACCAGGGCCAGTGGGGAGTGAGGGTGTAGTGCTTTTAATTTTTAGTGCTCACTTATATAATTGCTTTAGTGAGCAAGTGCCAGGTAACTTAAGTGCAATGTGTTACAGGTAACTTAAATGCAGAAATGACAAACAGCAACTTTCTTTCAAGTGAAACAAGGAAATAAGTACAGTAAGCAATGCAGATATCACTTGATACTCTCCTTGCTTTGCATCCTGCCAGTTTCATCTTGTGAGGGTGGTAAAGCCAGAAACTGGTATGGTATGTGTCTCCTTTCTTTCAAACTTTTCTGTTACGATTTTCCATTTCAAATGTGTGTTGCTAAACTGAGGGCATGCAGTGATCATCTTTACTTTGGTGAGGTATCAGTTTGTGAATCTTTGAGGCCTGAGGCCTACTACTTGTTAATGGACACATACAAGTCAAATAAGTCTCTGCTGTCACATGTGACATTAATTTTTGTATAAATCTCCCACCTTGTAGTTACTTACTCTACCAAGTGATGAAATACAAGGACATGTTATAATATCATTATACAATACAGTACATGTCAGGACTTACCTTGTAAATGCAGCAGTTACTACAGTATTAGTTCAGGGCTGACTGTGATGTAAGCAGTGCACAGCCAATACATGGGGAGGTAAAGGCTGTGGCTCTGAGTTGAGGCCAGCGGAGGTCGCAGGGTTCCTGTACTGTTTCCCTGTCCACCCTGTAGCCCTCTACAATGTCCATGTCATGTATGTTGTGATAAGTTAAATGTGGCCTGAAAACTCTTCTCTGTCTTGGCCTTGCCCTATTGGCAGCAGTAGCAGCATTGCCTGCAGCCTGTAGCTCATACAGATGGAGTTAAGCAGCAGCAGCTCCTAACATTCAGTCTATATTGACTTTCTGTGCCTGTACTCCACTACTTTTGAAATCCACAAGAAAAACCAGCATGGAGTCTAAATGGTTGCTTTATAACATCTTAAATAGCTCCACCAGACTGGTTGATCAGCATGCAATTCAACTGATTATGCTGTAATTAGCATCTCTGAAACACAGCCCAGACAGATGCAGTACATTAATAATCTACTCCATTATAAAAAGGCAAATGTGTAGCTAACCAAACTGATAGTGAGGATACTTGCTGCATGTTCAGCAAAGCAAAATATTTCCAAAGCTATCTTTACAGAGGAGCATTGAACTCCAGCAGGTATGCTGTCATTTTTTACCTACATAATGCATATACTGGAATATATTAATGAATAATGTGAAGCAAAGCGTTTTACACTGTTATCTATATGCATTAGTTACAGGTGTACTGATGGCATGGCCATGTTTGTTAAGCCATTTCAGAGGTACAAGTGATTGACAATACATGAAAATAGCAAGCTGTGTGATGCATATGTACACATGTTTCAGGGACAGGTTCTTTGAATGCATGTTTATCATTTCAAATGTGTTTTATTAGTCAAATGGTTCATGTGCCTGTTCTTTAGTGAGTGTGGGGAGCAAAGAGAAGTTACTGTTATTTCTCAAAGTAGAATGGACTGTTCTTTTAGGGGGAGCACAGCTGAGTCACTGCTATGGCACATACAAGGACATGTTCCTCTTGTTACTCTCCTTGTTTTGTGACATGTTACTCTTGTTACTCTCCTTGTTTTGTGACATGTTTGTTACTCTCCTTGTTTTGTGACATGTTGTTCTTGTTACTCTCCTTGTTTTGCATCCTGCCTGCTGTCAGTATTTCACATCTGTACACTGTTTTATGTTTTTCCAGTGAGTACTACTGACTGTTTTATCTGGTAACAGTTAATTTGTAGTTATGTGATACTTGTGTATTATAATTCTGTTGTGTTTTTAGGACTAAAAATGTCATTGAGGCGCAGACCCCCCCCTTCAGTGAGGCAGAAAATGACACAATAGTGAACATGCTATATCAACATGGCACATTCCTTCTTGGAAGGAGTGGTCCCAATATGCCAGAGAGGCTGAGTATATGGCAGCAAATTGTTAATAACATAAATGGCATGGGTGGCCATGGCCATACTTATGAACAGATGTGCCATAGTGTCACTGACTTCCAGGCAGGCTTTGTTATATGACCGGTTCAATACTGTTTTATATAGTAAAACAATTGCAATAAAAGTGACTTCTGTGTCACTTGTGTTTTTTTGAGGGGAGGAGATTGAATATTAGTACAGTGATAAGCCTCAGTATGGAGTTGTCAACCACATTCTTTTTAAAGTAACACATCATGCTGATTGAAAGGAGTACATGTAGTACCTCCTGTCTTGCTGTTAAATGTGATGATGTTGGCCTTACTTCTTGCTTAACTTCTTTCAGGATTGTCAGGAATCCAACACCGTAGGCATCCTGCAGGTGGTAAGTCAAATCAAGTTATTTCAGTACTGCAGATCTATTTCTAGTAATCTGAGGTGTTATTTTAGGCCTGTTGTGTGTATTGTACTGTCTGCAATAGTGGCAGTACTGTTGTTTAGCCTATATTGTACCATAGTAGTGCAGGTATTAATGTTTGCCTGTGTTTCTCCCTTTTTATCACAGGTGATCATGACAGTGGGAGTGTGGGCCCTGTGCTACCTGATGTTAGTGTTTCATCAGACAATGATAATGATGGTGGTGAAACTGAGGAACAGTCTTGAGTGTGCACAGGTTTAATCTGACACAGAGGTTGACATCCAGCCACCCCCTTCTTTTTCCCCGGACATAGCCAGTAGGCCTACGTCTAACCAGTCCACTCAGCCCACAGATATAGGACAGGTGGAGGGCAATGACATTGAGCAGGAAAGTATGGCTACTGTGGCTTCAGTGCCTGTTATCTGGCCGTAGCCAAAGTGTTGGCGAGGTGCCACGCAGGAGGGTTGATAGGGGTGCTTGGAGGGAGTCTTCTGTCCCTCCACCACCTGCTGCACTTGTCTCTTCCTGTGTCACAAAATGTACATTTAGGGCCATCATGGAGGTGCGGGCACATTCAGAAAGGCACGCCAGACAAATGCTCAGGGCTGTGGATGTGGCACAAACCAACATGCATGATTGGCTTCACTGTGTCACCGATTCCCTGGATCAGATGAATGACACATTGGAACAACAGGTTTCTGTGAGGGACTGATGGTTGTCTGTCATGCAATGAGCAGTGTCTGTGATAGAATGTCTTCTTGGAGGGGAATGGTGTCCTCATGGGTGTAGGTCAACCACCACATCTGCTGAGAGCCAATGTGATCATTCCTGATCATGCTCCTGTCGTGGCAGTACTTCTGCTGGGCCATTGGGAGGGTGCTTTCCACACCCAGATGTGGCAGGCCATGAGGTTGTAGTCCTGGGCATTCCTGTTAAGGGAGCATGTCCAGCAGACATTGGTCATGCTCAGGTAGCAACACTCCATCTGACCTTGGGCAAGGAGGTGCCAATGCAACTCCTGGCACAGCCAGTTCCCATGGTCAGGGGCAACAAAGGTTCACTTTATAATCCCAAAATCCTGAAATACTGAATTTCAGAATTTTGAGATCATAAAGCCAAAACCTTACAATCCTGAAACGAATTTTAAAATTGTGAATCCTACACTAACCATACACCACACAAATACACATGCACACACCTTACCCCCACACACAAACCTACACTATATACAAGTAGGTGGGCAAGCCCCCCTGCACCCACACCCCCCTACTTAAATATACTGACTCCAAGGTCTCACTACACAAACACACAAAAACACCGCTACACACCTACATTCCCCTCACACACACACACACACACACACACACACACACACACACACACACACACACACACACACACACACACACACACACACTCATATCACAGTCGCAACATACACTGACACACACTAAAGCCCCTAACCAAAACCCTTAAACATAAATACTTACCTGACCTTCCACCTATCCATTCACACATTGCAACACCAGAAGTGCTACTTCAACATCTCTGAACTTCGGGATTTTGAAATTTGCGCTTCTGGGATTTCGTTGTTTCAATTTTCAGCTTTATAATCTTGGGATTCTGAAATTCGATATTTCAGAATTTTGGGATTATAAAGTGTTCCCTAAAGATCAACTGTCACATTTACCATGCATAGCTCACACCTGTTCATCACAGCAAGACGTAGAGCTAGCATCGAGATTGGCTATGTTCATGCAAACTCTCACACACCACTTTCACACTGAGGACCCCTACAAACACACACACATACACCGCCTGCCTGCTTTACTTTCTCCCTCACATACACTGACCAACCTTTTGTGTCAGAATAGGCCTCCTGCCCCCTCCCCCAACACCCTGTGCAAGTGATGTTAACTGTACCATATCACTGTTTTCTCTCTTTTGGATTCAGAGATACAAAAGCTTTGCATCTGATGCACAGGGTGCATAGCTACATTAGTGCCAAGTATATCTGCATCTGTGTTGTTGAACTGATGATTGTACCTGTTAGTTATATTTGCATTGCCAAATGATACAGTGGATAGCATCATCATGACGGTACTTTCTAGTGTATTCTCTTGTAAGGGTTGTGAAGTCAGGGCCTGCAATGTGTGTCATTACTTTATAATACAAAATTGTAGACACTGAAGACAAACCAGAAAAACAAAACACCAGTCCTCAGGTTGAAGCAAGCAGTAACACAATCCAAAATAACACAAGTAATATTAATCTTCTGGAAAAATCCTCAAGATAAAAAAAAAATATATGAAACAGAGCAAGTCAGAGTTTATTTTCACACAAACTACTGCTTGTTTCATCCTGAGGACTTTTCCATTTGTGAATGGGTGTTTTGTTTTTCATTACTTTATAACCTTTCTCTTTAATGTATTCCAGCACATACTTATGGTGCACATCATAAGACATGCCATCACATGCAGCTCTCAGGACTGGATGACAGCACCGCAGTTAAACTCATCAGAATAGCACAGAATATACTGAACCTACTGATATTGACAACACACGGGCAGATAGATTCAGTGCAAACTTCACCCCCCTCTCACCTTCAAAAGGGCCCACAACAATACCGGAAAAGTGTAGTGTCCAAGAAATCACAGAAGCACAGGTGAAAACAGCCCTTTCAAAAGCCAAAAACACAGCATCAATGGGGCCAGATTGTGTCCCAGACTGCGTCTTGCACGAACTTCAGAACAAACTAACCCCCCACCTAAACACGCTGTTCAACCTCAGCCTATCCACAGGCTATGTGCCCATAGAATGGCGCACAGCAATGGTTATTCTGCTCCACAAAGGAGGGGCCACAACTGACCCTGGTAACTATCACCCCATAAGCCTGACTAGCCTGGTCTGCAAGGCTATGGAGTGCATCATCATGGAACTCATTAACAAAGACATTGGGAACTTCCAAACACTTGACCCGACCCAGTTCGGCTTTAAGGGCAGATCATGCCTACTAAACCTTGTTGACTTCTTCGAGACAGTTACCAGGGCCATAGATGAGGGAAAGGTAGTTCACACAGCCTGCCTTGATCTTGCCAAGGCGTTTGACACCATTCCTCACTTGGGTATTATAGAAAAACTCACCAGCCTGAACATAAACCCCTACATCACAAGATGGATTGCTAACTGGCTTACAGACAGAACTCACACGGTAAGAATAGTGGGCTCCAGGTCTGACTCTAAACCAGTCACAAGTGGTGTCCCGCAAGGCTCGGTTCTTGGACCCCTACTGTTCGGCATATATTTCTCAGAAGTACAGGCAAACACAGGAGGACTATGGCTAACCAAGTTCGCCGATGACTGCAAACTGGGAGCCATAATTGACTCTCCGGCTGACACGGACATCTTCCAAAAAGGCCTTACTGAGACAGACACCTGGTGTCAAAGTCATGGCCTCAAGCTAAATGCCAAAAAATGCATAGTCATCCCATTTGGGAAAAATAAAACACCCACGAATTACCACATAGGCGGCAGCCCCCTTAACACAGAAGAGGTAATAAGAGATTTGGGGACCTAGGTAGATAGTAATCTCTCCTTTGACAATCATATTGCCAAAGTAGTTAAGAAATCCTTCTATGTAGCCCATCTAATTACTAAGGGGTTTGCATCTAGAAATAAAGAGGTTATAGTGCCCCTCTACCCGTCACTCATCAGACCCATCATAGAGTACAATGCCCCATTTGGGATGTACCTCACAAGACACTTCCAACAGCTTGAAAGACCACAAAAGCACCTCACCAAGAGGATTACTGGCCTCAAGCATATGTCCTATGCAGCCCAACTGAAAAAACTCCGGCTGTACTCAGTGGCATATCGCTTACTCAGAGGTGATCTCTGCCTGACTTACAAAACCATGTCCAACTCAGAATTGATGGACATGCTCCACCTAAAGAAATCCAAGTCACTGCGAGCCACACGCTCTAGTGAGCTAAACCTCGCCGCAACAATAAATAGAACATGGTGGAGGGATAGATTCCTGTCACAGAGACTCCCCACGCTTTGAAACAAAATTCCTAACTACATTAGGCAGAGCCCCTCACTAAGAGAAGCCTTGACGAGTTGATGGGTAACAGAAAATACACCCCTAGGATCACTTCATTGGCTCTGCTTGACAGAGGCTCAGTTAATTAATCAATGGGGCAGCAAAATCTGACACACTCTGGCTAGGCTTATAAATGCCCTAGGGACAGATAGCCTAGTACCTACCTATGAACCTAAGAACAATAAAACAGTATCATGCTCTCTTTTTCAGGAACCTCACCAGAGACATGCAGCAGCTGGACAGACCACAGGGCTTTCTCATCAAGATAACACAGGGCCTACTAACCACGACATGATGTATGTGTGTAGATTAACAGACATGTCACTGTCATTTGTCTGGTATCACATTACATTGTAACTGTGATTCTAAGTTTGTTACTTATGGTTTAAACACTTGAGCTTCAGGCCAGTTGTCTTACATTGAGAAGATTTGTATTCTACACTCTGGTGGGAAGAGAGGGTGCTCTTCTGATCTGGAAATTGTTTGTTGAATGCTTATTGTGGTTGTTGTTCTAAGTCTCTTTGTTATGGTTGAAGCACATGGCCTCCAAACCAGTTATTTTACATTAGGAAGGTTTGTGGTGTAGACTCTTGTGGCAGTGAATGATAGCCTACACACTTCTAAGCTGGGAATTGCTGGTTGAAGGCTTAATGTGTCTGTTATTCGAAAGTGTCTTAGTTCTGGTTTAAGCACTTGTGTTCCAGACCACTTATTTCACACTAGGACATTGGCTGTCTGCAGTCTTGTTGGATTATTCTACTGGATTGCTGCTTTATTTAAAATGTTTGTTCATCTGTTGTGATTTTCTGCACTTTGGATTTCTAGGACTTCTTCATTTTATAGCATAGGCTCGATTCAGGCTTGCTGAATCTAGACATTTTGGTATCATTGCAGCACTAAAACCAGCCCTCTTACATTAAGAAGGTCCCTCTGCACCCCTGTGGCAGAACTGTGCAGCCAACAGCACATCTGATTTGGGGATTGCTGGAATAAGGCTCACTGTTGGCCTTTCCTTGTTTTATCTGTTTAAAATAGTTTAACTTTGCTTGCATTCCAGCATTGTGTTTTGGGGTGTTTTCGCTCCATTTACCTTTGCTGCTCAGAGCTAGCACTGCTGCCTGCGAGTAAGTCAGGTTTGCATTGTGAAACACTGATACATTTTTTGTAATCCTAGCCCTCCATAGAATAGACACATTACACCAAAACATGGTCCATCTAGCTCACTCCCCACTAGTTACTGCATTATATACCTTCCATACTGGATGGACAGTTTCCCACCATGTGTCCAGGCAGCCTGATGTACATGGGCATCCTGAGGCAACAGAGCAATTGCCTCATATATACTGACAACCAGTTACTGCTAAAACAATCTAACACAACATGTGAGAGTTGTAACTATGTTATGAATTTAGAATCAATTCTCTCACATAACAAACCAGGTATCGAACATGTTATCAGCACACACAATTCACCTGTTGCACATAAGCTCACAACACTTAAACCTACACATGCAGAGGTACTTGCTAGTAACCTAACTAAAGATTTGAGATGGTAGAAACCTACTGCATACAGTGTCGACCCAATAGAATCTACTACACATAATAATACATACACCATTGCCTCAGCCAATAAGCCCCTCAGGCAAAACCCCTCAAAAACAAATGTCTTGTTAATAAGTGACTACATAGTGAAACACACAGATGTCCCCCCTCACCAGGCTGGACAAGGAGAAGGTCACAGTCAGCTGCCTGACAGGTGCCAGGATCCATCAAATTATGTATGCACTCAAGAGCCTGAACTACGAGTACCATTAGGACTCTGTCATAGTTCATGTTGCAGTGAATGACTGGAGACATACCTCACTGTACTATATGAAGGTGCTTCCCTCCCCCATAGTTGCCTTTTTAGGCAATGTCAAAAGTAAAGTCCCAACATAAAAGAATCCAGCACAGACAAACAGGTTATCCTGCATAATGCAAAGAGTGCAAATCAGAAAATGCACTCACTGGAAGAATTCCTTACCTTGGAAGATGTCCATGTCTGTGCAGTCACACAGACATGGTTCAAGGGCACAGGGTGTATCCTGGCCATGCAGAGGTACAATGCCTTCCACACATTCAAACATCAAAATGAGCAAGAAGAACCAAAGGTGGAAGTGTATACATCTTCATTAAATACAAATGCACCACAAGACTGGTCAAAGAGTATGACTCTGTAGTGCTCCTTCAAGTCCAACTAACTGTTTTTAAAACCACCTTCCATATGATCGATAGCTACAGGTTCCCCCACCCTGAACCACAAGAACCAATCTGCCTACTTGGACCTAAATGAGTCACTCACTAGACAGCCAAACATCTTTGTCATATGTCCACGACCCTCCATGGGTCACAACTCCCATGAAGCCTACTTGACCAAACTGGAGACAATCCAGATTTTACCAAACACACTGGTTATGGGGAATTTCAATTATCCCACCATCAACTGGGAAACCTACACTAGCCCTAACACACTAGTGCAAATGTTCCTTGACTTTGTTAATTCACGTGCCCTGGAACAAATTGTCCATACCCCAAGAAACAAAACATTTGGGATCTGGTCCTCACCAACATGTCAAACAGATGCACTGCCACAAAGTTCAGACTCTTATTATTTAAAACTGACCACAAATCAGTCATCTTCAAGCTGGTATTAACACCAGAACTCACAAGGGATGAAATCAGACTAAAAAACTTCACCAAGGCAAACTATACCCACCTAGGTGAAGGTATAAATGCATTCTAAGCCCCACTCCAAGCTGGAAGTGGAAACTACACCAAAGTTTACACTAAAGCCCTGTACAGTCACTTGCATAAGTGTATAAACTCGACTATACCAGAACGAGTCAAAGCTAGAGCCAAAAGTAAAACAAGCTGTCATGGTGGGCATCCAACATCAACAAAAGTTACAATAAATGCAAAATGTTGCTGTCCAAGAAAACAAAGGCAAGGCCCCAACAATGGCAAAGCACCCTCCTCAGCCTCAACAGGCAAATAAGACAACTTGTCAAATCCTCCAAGGGCTCCTTCAAGAGAAAGTTAGTAAGTACAGCCAAGGATAGCCATAAGGCCTTTTACAGCTATGTATAATACATAGAGGGCAGGACCAAGCATGTGCACAACTAGTGGCCAATGATATCACATACTTTGACTGCACAGAGATAGCTAACTTGCTAGCAGATAGATTTGGCAAAAATTTCACTCCCTTACCCCTCCTAACTTATAACAAATCTTCCCCCAGATTCCTTCCCCACCCTACATCTCTACCCTACAAAAAAAAACAGCCTCTATGGGACCAGATGACATCTCAGGCTGTCTTCTAAGCAGTGATGGGATTAATCTATTAAAATAAGTAATATATTACTGTAATACATTACAATTTCTAATAACTAGTAATATAACTCGTTACTTTTTCAAAATAGTAACTAGTAATAGTAATGTATTACTTTTTTTAGTAACTAGTAACTTAAATGTGAGTTATTTTTGAGTTACTTTTGCTTAAACCAGTGGTTCTCAACGTGGATGATATAGCCTCCTAAAGAGGGATGAAAAACTTCCGGGGTCCCTATATAGTATGAATAGTAATCGGATGTTAGGAGGTAATAGATACTTTGAAGTGGAAATTTGGATAAAAATTACAACATAATATTGGAACAACTCATAGCACATAGCATTTATAATAGATCATTAGAATTAATTTGGAGCAAAATTTACTTCATTTTGTTTAGCACTACAAGGTGGTAAAAGCTAATTATGACCAGACTCCAGCCCTGCCCTGGTACAGTTGGACTCTCACCTACTAAAACATCCCCTAACAATGGACAATTCTAGCCTGCCAGAGATCATATCCTTACCTTGCAGTATAATAAATGGCATTGGTTTTTCATACCACCATCAGTCGGAATCAAAATCATCACTCATCATTTGAGCACCCGATGCCCCAACCCACTGCACCAAGCAGGAAACTTCAAGTGGATCTATGATCAACCAGTTTTTGTCCTGACAATATTTTGTTATGTTCTATTTAAAATTCTTTTCAGGTTTTGATTTTTAGTTGCTGAAAATAGACAAAATGTGATTTTTATAGGTCTTGTGCTGCTGGCTGGTTTGGTTTAATTATTATCGGTGACTCTCTCGATATAAAGACTAGTCTTCTTCTTCTCTTTTCAGCTGTGCCCGTTAGGGATCACCACAGTGGATCATCAGTATGTAGAGCAAGTGGCAGTGGAGTTTTACATTGTAGAGTTGCCAGCCCAGTGCCCAACCTTCTTCAGAAGGCACACGCATGCACACACTCACACCTAAAGCCAATTTAGAATGTCTAATCCACCTGCAGCATGTCTTGGGAATGTGCTAGGAAACCAGAACACCCTGAGGAAACCCACTCGAACACAGGGAGTGTAGATCATAGTGTGTGTGTTGTACTTTTAAAACCACTGTAGTCCATAGGCACATGCACAGAAAGTACTGAGCACGTGCAAGCAGAGAGCCATTTTGTGTAAGCAGCTGGAGTGAAAGCATGTATGTGTATAGCAGTCAGTCAGTTCCAGTTCACTTAAGTTTTATGTTCCAGTCATCCATCCTGATGTGTTTGTGTGTTATAAATATCTTAAATGAACTCATCATCTTATTTGAATACACAAGATAAGTGACATATTCTCAGAATGGGATCTGAAGTCAAAACTTCTTAAAACCATGAAGTGCACAGTCAGAAATGGAATAATATACAAGAGTGGCTCAAATGACTGCAAATGACTTGTAAACAGGTCAGAAAATATTCCAGGTTCTTAAACTCATTTAAATAATTTTTCCCTCAATTAATTTTTATAAAGCAAAGCATTCCAAACAAATTACTGAATAAACAAAGGGCCGGATTTATGAAGGCTTGCATGGAGTGTAAGAACAGTGTAAGACTGCAGACAGGCAATATGTCTGGTGAGCGAGTCAGCAATAGCCTGTAGGGGAGTGCAAGAGAGCTTCTAAAGCTACTCTTCCACGGACAGTGTTATGGTATGCAAATTACCTAATTTGCTGCTGAAAGCTATGCAAGTGAGGTAAATTTGTGATCCAGGAACCACTAACCTGTTGGTGTAAGAGTAGTGTTATCTGCAGAAATGTACTCCATTGGTAACGGAGTACCGTTCTGCAAATAGCAAAATGGAGCAATGACAGCTCCAAATAAAGCATGCATCCAGTTGAGGAAGCATGCCAATGGCCAAATATAAGGCCATTGGCATTTTATACGTGTTGCAAAAGAATAAAAAAATAATAATTTTTTCCCTCGATCTCTGATGCTTAAGCGTAGCGCAGCGCCATGCAAACATGCGGAGCTCTAAAAACCAAAAAAAAAAATCAAAGCCAAAAATAGGCATTTTATTAAAAATATCCATCTGCCATGCCAGTGAATGGCAGGCTGAAAACAACATGGCTACTGAGTAGTGGTTGCTAAGGGGGGAAGCTCAATGTGAGAGATGTAACCAAAGCAATCCTATGCAAATGAGTATAAGGATAGTGAATCCCAATATTCCCTGCCATGTGAACCATGTCCCTAGAGTGTAAGAGTAGGATTAGGGGAGTAACAGAGTAAAAGATAGAAATCAAAAGTACGGATAACTCAGGATCTCCAAATTTAAATTTCCTAGGGTTTATTAGGTTCCAATGTAATCCACAGCAGCAAAGAATACGAACAAAGAAAACACATGCACTAGCCAAATTTGTGGATGTTAAGTTAAAAGAGGTGTGGTTGGATAGGAAACAAATTTTAAAAGATTCATGGGACCTCTTGAAAGTAATACCTAACATCAACAACATAGAGAGCATTGTCTTTGTCACAATAGATGTCATTGACTTGTTTTCTTCTATTCCTTATAAGGAAGGTACTAGATATTTTGAAGAAATTGTTTATGAGTACCCAAAATTGACTAATAATGACAAACTTTTGTGTGTCTGGTTGATGGAAACAGTATTACAAAATAACTTCTTATACTTTAATGGTGAATTTTATAAGCAGATCCAGGGAGTAGCTATGGGCACAGCTTGTGCCCCCACCTACGCTAATTTGGTTTTAGCAAAATGGGAAGAGGAATTTGTTTTGAATAGTGTATTTAGCTCTTCCTGGATAAGCTATCATAGATTTTTAGATGATATTGTAATTTTTTGGACAGGGACTGAAGAAAAATTAAGAATATTCATGGAATATTTAAATAGTACAATTAATTTTTTGAAATTTACTTATCAAAGTTCCCTCAATGTATTACAATATTTAGATATAGAAATCTATAAAAAGAAAGAAGGTTTAGAATCTAAGGTTTTTAGAAAACCAACATACTGTAATTCCTACTTACATTTCAATAGTTCACACCCTCTACACGTGAAGAAGAATATTATTAAAGGTCAATATGTTAGAGGGTGCAGACTGACCAGCAACGATGAAGATTTTATTGTGGAATGTGATTTGTTGGAAAATATGTTTAAGGATAGAGGATATCCAGAAAAATTTATTAGTGATATTAGAAACGAGGTCATGAATGGTAGAGAGACCAAGTTTAAACCTATAATAAAGGTGTTTGACAATGATATGACAACAGGACAAAGTGTGAGTAGGACAACAAACACTGATAATTATCATACAGCCCTCACTCTAGAATATAATGCTATCAATAACAGAATAAGACATATATTTTGTAATGAATGGAACAGATTCAAAGAACTGATGGATTTGGATAAAATCAATAAGGGACCTGTTAATATTGTGTATAAAAATTCTAGAAGTATGAAGAACATTTTGGAAAGCAAACATGCTCCAACTTCCCATGAGAGAAGAAGAAAAGGCACTTACAAGTGTGGCAGATGTGCCCAATTTATACACATTCTCAATGGGAATGAAATTAACATCAGTAGTAGGAATAGAGTGTTAGTTAATGATAAATACTTCTATAATTGTGAGTCAATGGGTCTAGTGTATTTTGTAAGTTGTACAAAATGTTCATCTTTCTACATAGGAAAGACAGAAAGGAAATTGAAAAGACGTATATTTGAACATTTTAATGACATCAAAAATGGAAAGGAAACTAATGCCTTGTTTAAACATAGTCAAGAATGTCAGCAAGCTAGTTTTCTTTTTTCTGTTATTGAGCATACAGACAAAGATGTTAGAGGAGGGCCCTGGGAAGAGAAGTTGGAGTACAGAGAGCTCTGGTGGGAAATGACATTAGAATCTTACAATCCACCAGGGCTCAATGAACATACTAGTATTCTACCTCTGCTCAAATTAAGGGCAGCTAAATTGTAATATTTGGGGTGTTTTAATTACTAATAAATCAAATATCTCTGTATATTTAATTCCCTATGTGCAATACAATATGGTCTTTATCCCACTTTTACTCACTAGGTTATTTATTTATTCATTTTCATTTGTATTTATTAGCATTTGTGTAATAATAAGTATTTTAATTAATTTATATTAAGGTAATATCATATTAATTTATCAAATTTTAACAATGTAATTGAGTATATAAAAACTGTTTACATCAAGATTATTTTTAGAATATTAACATATTTTTGTATGGTTTTTAATAAGGCAGGAAGGTATTAAAGTTGTGATGTAATAATTTAAATGGTCACTAGATGTCGCCAAAAGTTTTATACAATGGGTTATGTTTGTATTTTGTATCGACATTTTTATTATTAATTAACATGTTTAAAGAGGATTTTTATTTAATTTTTAATATGTCTATCAAAGCATTTAGTCCCTTTTTTTAAAAAAATCAACTAAACAGTCAACACAAACAACGAAAACTTTAAATGCATCAGATTTGGGTAAAACGTTTCAGTTGTAATATAATATAACATAATTTATCAATTTATCAATTATTCTATTTATTAGTGACAGTATATAAGGACGGTCAAGTGATTTCATTATTCATCTGATGAAGTGTGTATCTTGAAAACGAAAACGCAGTGACTTTGAAGGGCGTTTATGCTTGTGTATTTTGGATTGTGCTGTTCGTATTCTTTGCTGTTGTGGATTACATTGGAACCTAATAAACCCTAGGAAATTTAAATTTGGAGATCCTGAGTTACCGTACTTTTGATTTCTTGGTTTGCTTTACCACAATTGTTTTTCTGGTTATTAGAGTAAAAGATAGGTGACATCATGAGGGAGGTATGTATCAAAGACTGTAAGCTTATTGGAGCAGAGTGGCATGTGTTTGTTGTAAGTTACTCAGGACTGGAAGAGGCGTGTCTACAGTTGTCTGAACTGAAACCCAGAAACCGAAAGCATACGCTGTGGCTACAACTAAAGTTTCTTGCAAAGATGCTTACACTGTGTGCGCGTGCCTATAAACCCGTGTAAGCCTTTGTGCATGTGTGTGCACCCGTGTAAGCCTGTGTGCATGTGTGTGCGCCCGTGTAAGCCTGTGTAAGGCTGTGTGTGCACGTGTGCACTTTTGTGCGCGTGTTTGCGCTTGTTTGCGCAGCGCTGACCCCTGTGGAAACAGAAAGGGAAAAGGAAGAAAAGTACTAGTAGGAAGTTAACCAAGGAGAACTAGCAGAGCTGCCAGGTGAAATAAATCAGAATCAGCCAATTACACAGGCAGTAGACTAGCCTAGCCCAGCCCAGCACTTAAAACTCTGCAAACAACATTCCCCCATGTTTTACTCAGAAACACTGCAACACTGCAGTATACAAAGAGAAGTGAAAACTTAAAAAGCTTAACTGAGACAAAAACATGTTAGGGGCTGCTATTGATATTATAAGGCAACATGTGCAAGATGTTGAGTGTGGTGCCAATGGGAATGTTGCTGAGCAACCTACATTGAGGAGACAGAGAAGAGTGTACAGACCCAGGGTAACCTACCATGGGCTACATGAGCTGGAAATAGTGGAGCACTATAGAGTGGACAGAGAGCTCCTGCAGCAAATTGTTGAGCTGTGCAGGCCATGCCTCACACACAAAACCAACAGAGGGGAACCCATCCCAGTGGAAACCAAGGTATGTGTTGGCTTAAGACTACTAGCAACAGGTACCTTCCAGAGACAAACTGGTGATATGATGGGGATTTCACAAGCATCAGCATCCAGGGTACTGCACCAGTTCCTGAATATCATGGCAGCACATGTCGGTGATCATGTATATTTCCCTAATTCCCATAATTCCCATGAGGTATTGGCCAGCAATATGTGTCTCTTCCAGCAAATCGTGGAATACCCTGAGGTAGTGGGTGCAATTGACTGCACTTACATACACATCAAAGCATCAGCTGGTGAGCAGGGTATGGCCTACATCAACCGCAAGGACTTCCACTCCATCAACTGCCAGGTCGTGTGCGATGCCCAGGGCATAATACTGAATGTGTGTGCTGGCTGCCCTGGAAGCTACCACAACTCCCATATTTGGCATCTGACACAGCTGTATCAGACATTTGCTAATGGGGACATCCATGACTGTCACCTAATGGGGGATGCTGGATACGCACTGAAGCCGTGGCTAATGACACCCATCAGAAATGCACGCACACCTGTACAAGAACTCCATAATGAGGCACACGCACAAACACAAAATGTAATCGAGCGTGTGTTTGGGATGCTCAAGTCATGGTTCCGGTGCCTGGACACATCTGGTGGAGCCTTGCAGTACTCACCAACTACATGTACCCAAATTGTCATGGCATGTGCCATGCTACACAATATGATCCTGCGAAAACAGCTGCAGCAGGAACAGCATGGGGCAGGGGCAAACAGCCCCCCACCATTGCCAAGGCCTGCACAGGCACAGCGTGACTCAGAGGAAGAACAACCTGAGCCTGCCCCAGTAGGCAGAAAGAGGTGTGTCCAGTATGCCTTGGCCTTGGCAAAGAGGCAATGCATAGCACATACACTGGCTCAGTAGGAACACTGGAAATGATACCTCTCTCTGACTCGCACATAAAATAAAAGGGATGCCTAACTTGACACTACCTGTTTCCAAACATGTATAGGGAGTGTAGTATGTGCATCCCACATAGGCAGCCCTGCAGCACCACCGGAGGTATGATTGCCACATTCTAAGCAATATAAAGCAGTGCTAAGCAGCATTTACCAATATTTAGTATATGTAAACAAAATTGGCCATGCCAATTAGCGCAGTGTTGGGCAAGGTCAGGCAAAGTTGAGTAAAGACAGGTAAACATGCTCTTATCAGCTTTACTGTCCCTTAAGCAGTCTGGTCTGCCTAGCATGAAAATAAAAAGCAGTGACAGGGCTCAAACCCAGGATACTGTGCACTATAGTCACAGTACTGAACCGCTAAGCCATGATAGCATTTCAGTAGCACAGACACAGCAGGGCAATTGTACAGTAATGCAAACACAAAGAAATGCTGTAACATGCCCCTAAAGACGCAGATGGGTAACCTCACCCACAGGCTTATGCAGAAAGAGAATATCAGGCCAGGCGGAGTGATGTGGGTTGTGTAGGCTATGAAGTTGCAATCTAATATATGTGGCATTGGACGCTAAGTATTATGCCTCAAGCCAGTACGATAGGCAACAGTACAGACTGAAATGGTGTACCGTACATAGCAGTGCAGGCATAGAAAATGTGTATAAGTGTCAGGGGAACCCCTCCTCATATGTACACCCACAGTAACTATCAAGTGTGCCCCTGGGTAGAAATGTACAAAGAATAGCTCTCCTCTCTGTATGTAGAAATGTTGATAAGTCTATGCAAAGTGTCTCATGGAAGCCCTGCAGGCACAGCATGATCCCTGTTGATCTATGATTAACATCAGTAAAAAACTGCACTCCCTCATTAAATCATCCAAGGCCAACTTCGAAAGAAACATAACCAATGACTCTAAGGATAACCACAAGGCCTTCTTTAACTATGTCAAGAGTCTAGGGGCAAACTCTCAGATATGCTCCAAGCTAGTGCATAATGGCCATAAATACACTGAACCAACCAATATTGCCAACATCCTGGCTGACAAGTTCAGTGCAAACTTCACCCCCCCCACCTCTCTACCAAAGGGGTAGCACCCATCCCAGAAGAATGTGGTGCTCCAGATATCTCAGACACACAAGTAAAGACAGCCCTTGCAAAGGCCAAAAACACAGCATCAATGGGACCAGATGCTATCCCAGGTTGTGTCTTACACGAGCTTCAAAATGAACTAACCCCCCCCCTCATCTCAAATCACTATTCAAACTCAGCCTCTCTACAGGCTATGTACCCAAAGAATGGTGCACAGCAACAGTCGTACCACTCCACAAAGGTGGTGCCACAACTGACCCTGGGAACTATCACTCTATAAGCTTGGTCTGCAAAGCCATGGAACGCATTATCATGGAGCTCATTAACATGGACATTGGGAATCTCCAGACACTGGACCCCACCCTGTTTGGCTTTGTTAAAGGCAGATCTTGCCTCCTGAACTTGATCGACTTCTTCGAAACAGTCACCAAGGCCATAGATGAAGGGAAGGTGGTCCACACATCATATCTGGACCTCGCTAAGGCGTTCGACACCATCCCACACTCAGGAATCATAGACAAACTTACCAGCTTAAATATTAACCCCAATGTCATGAGATGGGTTGCCAATTGGCTCTCAGACAGAACCCACATGGTAAGAGTGGCAGGCGCCATGTCTGACTCTAAACCAGTCACAAGTGGAGTCCCACAGGGCTCAGTCCTGGGACCCCTCCTGTTCGGTATATATTTCTCCAAAGTACAGGTAAAGGCGGAGGGACTGTGGCTAACCAAGTTTGCAGATGACTGTAAATTGGGTGCAATAATTGACTCTCCAGCTGACACAGACTTCCTGCAAAAGGGTGTCAAAGTCACGGCCTCAAGCTACATGCCAAAAAATGCATAGTAATCCCATTTGGGAAAAACAAAGTACCTACAAACTACCACATAGATGGGAATCCACTAAGTACAGAAGAAGTAATTAGGGACCTGGGTACCCAAGTAGATAGCATGCTCTCCTTTGATAACCACATAGCCAAAATGGTCAGGAAATCGTTCTATGTGGCACACCTGATGACAAAGGGTTTCTCATCCAGATTCAAGGAGGTGATTGTGCCCCTTTACTCCTCACTCATTAGGCCCATAATAGAGTACAATGCCCCATTTGTGATGTACCTCATTAGACACCTGCAACAACTAGAAAGACCACAGAAGTACCTCGCTAAGAGGATTTCATAGTTTCATAGTATAGTACTAGGCTATCTGCCCTGGGGCATTTGTAAGCCTAGCCATAGTGATGTGGCTTTTGCCACCCCATGAAATGGTACAAAAAATGTACAGAATAAATTTAGAATACTGTGCCTCTGTCTAGTAGTGACACAATGAAGGTCCCCTTATATAATAGAATTAGTTTACTGTGCCCCGGTCTAGAAGTGACACAGATGTGACCCCTGGGGAAAACTTACGATCTCCCATCCACTCATCAAGATTTCTCTTGAAGAGAGTCAGTGAGGGGCTCTGCCTAATATGAACTGGGATCTTGTTCCAAAGCATGGGAGGCCTCTGGGTTATGAATCTATCCCTCCAGCATGTCCTATTCATACTTGTGCCGAGGTTTAAGTCTTTAGCTCTCATGGTCCTGATGGATTTGGATTTTTTGAGGTGGAGCATGTCCATCGGATCCTGATTGGACATGGCCTTGTACGTCAGGCAGAGATCACCTCTGAGCAGGTGGCATGCTACTGAATAGAGCTGACGTTTCTTTAGTCTGGCAGAATAAGACATATGTTGGAGACCCTTGATCCTCTTGGTGAGGTACTTTTGTGGTCTCTCCACCTGTTGCAAATGCCGGGTGAGGTACATACCAAATGGGGCATTGTACTCAATCATGGGTCTGATGAGGGAGGAATATAGGGGTACAATGACATCCTTGGATCTGGATGTGAATCCCTTCATGATGAGGTGTGCAAGGTAGAATGTTTTTCTAACCACTTTGGCAACGTGGGTGTCAAATGAGAGGTCGCTGTCGACTTGGGTCCCTAGGTCTCTGATTACTTTTTCTGTACTCAGTGGGTTGCTGTCTATGTGATAATTTGTGGGTACTTTGTTTTTCCTAAAGGGGATGACTATACATTTTTTGGCATTTAGTTTGAGGCCGTGACTCCGGCACCAGTTGTCCGTTTCTGTGAGGCCCTTTTGTAGGATGTGTGTGTCTGCTGGTGTATCGACTATGGTGCCTAGTTTGCAGTCATCTGCGAACTTTGCCAGCCACAGCCCTCCCATGTTTGCTTTAACATCTGAGAAATAATGCCGAACAAGAGGGGTCCCAGGACAGATCCCTGTGGGACACCACTTGTGACTGGCTTTGAGTCTGACATTGCTCCAGTTAAAACTTTATGGGTTCTGTCCTTTAGCCAGTTTGCAACCTATCTAGTGACATAAGGGTTTACTTTTAAGCTGTTGAGCTTATCTATGATGCCTGAGTGGGGTATTGTGTCGAAGGCCTTAGCCAAGTCTAGGTATGCTGTATGGAATGCTTTGCCCTCATCAATGGCTCTAGTGACTGTTTCAAAAAAAAAAACAGGTTTAAAAGGCAGGATCTGCCCTTTACAAAGCCGAACTGGGTGGGGTCAAGTGTCTGTAGGTCCCCTATGTCTCTGTTTATGAGTTCCATAATGATTCTTTCCATAGCTTTGCAGACCAGGCTGGTTAAGCTTATGGGGTGGTAGTTTACAGGGTCTGTAGAGGCACCCCACTTGTGGAGTGGGACCACTGTTGCTGTATGCCATTGTTCAGGTACATATCCCAAAGTAAGGCTAAGGTTAAATAGCATTTTTATGTGTGGGTTTAGCTCCTCTTGGAGTTCACGTAACACGCAACCCGGGATACCGTGAGGTCCCATTGATGATGTGTTTTTTGCTTTGTTTAAGGGCGGTTCTCACTTGGGCATCTGAGATGACAGGGAGATTACATTCAGCTGGGATAAGTATTTCTTCTTTTGGGGGTGAAGGAGGGGAGAAATTTGCACTGAACCTGTCAGCCAGAATGTTGGCAATATCTGTGGGTTCAGTGTATTTTTTGTTGTTTTGAACCAACTCTGAGCATATCTGAGGGTTTCTGCCCAGGTTTCTAACATAGCTGAAGAAGGCTTTCTGGTTATCTTTAGTGTCCTTAGCGATTTTTCTATCAAAGTTGGCCTTGGATGCTTTTATGAGAGAACGTAGTTTTCTGCTAATGTTGATCAGAGATGTCTTCCCTTCATGGGATTTTGTTCTGACGTGCAGTAGCTTCCTTCTTTTGTTATACAATTTGTTTATGGCTGAGGTCCACCAGACAGGACGCTTACCTTTGGTGGAGAGGGACTTGGATTTGTTTGAGATTGCATGATCCATGCATTCTTGGAGATGTCCATAGAAAGCATTTGTGAAGGATTCGGCATTGTGTATCCACTGACACAGTGGGCTTAAAGGATACCATCTCAGTCTTAAGAAGAGTGAAGTCTTTTGGCTAGGGTATTGGGGCTAGAATAACGTACCCAATCTATGTTTGGGTAGTTGAAGTCTCCCAGTATGATGGTATTTTGTGATACATTCATATCCTCCAATGTCTTCAGGACGGCTGAGTGGGGTTCTTGAGATTAGGAGGGTGGTCTGTAACATGCTACCAGTTGTATAGCAGTTTTGCCTATGGTTAGTTGCACCTGTATGGTCTCTGATGCTTCATGTGTTGCTACTAACCTGGAGGTGTGGGTGTCCTTGATGAATATGGACACTCCCCCTCCCTTTGTGGTTCGGCCTGGGTTTTGGGGCCGAAAAGCATGATACGAGGTATAGCCTGGTAGCGCTGGGGTGCTCTCAGGAGCCTTGAACCAGGTTTCAGTTACTGCACAGACGTCGATGTTCTCCATGCTGAGGAGTGCATCAAGTGCCTGCATCTTGAGATTTAGACTTCTGACGTTGAGCAGCATTACCCTTAGTTTTTTTTCCATTTTTCTTTTCTAAGGAGGTGGGTTTGTCTTTTGATTAATGGCCTTAAACAATTACCCTTTGAAGCACGACTAAAAAAGCTCCAACTCTTCTCAGTCGCTTACCATCTGCTCAGAGGTGACCTATGCCTGACCTATAGGGCCATGTCAAACCCTGAACTAATGGACATGCTTCACCTCAAAAAAACGAGATCCCTCAGAATAACTCGTTCTAGTGACTTGAACCTATGTACAACAATAAACAGGACATGCTGGAGGGATAGATTCCTGTCCCAGCGACTCCCATCACTCTGGAATAGAATCCCAATCCATATTTGACAGAGCTCCTCTCTGACCCTCTTCAAGAGAAATCTTGATGAATGGATGGGTAATCGGAAGTTCTACCCTGGGATCACTTCAGGAGCCCTGTTGACAAGAGACCCAGGTTACTAATCTAATGGGGAGGCAAAAGCCATCACTCTGTGGCTAGGCTTATAAATGCCCATGGGCCGATAGCCTAGTACTTACCTATAAACCTATGACACAAAGGTGAGGCTTGCTGTAAAAATACAACTTGATTTGCCATACACATATAGTATAAATGTCTATACCTGGCATGCTCACACACTCCAACAAATGTAATGGATTTCATTCAGCATCACACTAAAAGGTCATACTGGGCTTGCTCACACATGCCAAATACGGAGGTGATAATAAGGGATCTATGGACAAATGTGGATAGACATCACTACTTCCAGAAACACATTCACAAAGTTGTCAGAAAACATGCTATGTGTTCAGACAAACTGCCAAGGTCTGTGCATGTAGGTCAAAGGAGGTTCCCAGTACTCATCAGTCATCAGACCCGTCAGAGAGTACCACAACACACTTGCAATGAATATGAGTAGGCAAGTTCAGCAGCCAGAAAGACCACTGAAGGACCCTAAGAAGAGGATTACTGGCCTCAAACAGTTGCCCCATGCAACAATACTGAATGTAACCCAATCTGTACTCTGTTGCATACTGTCTACTCATGAGATCTCTGCCCAACAGACAGGTCCATGTCATGGCTACACTCAGATCTGTTCTGAGTTACAGCTCACTGGCACTAAATATACAGACCCAGCTGATATTGCCAACATCCTGGCAGATAGGATCAGTGTTAACTGTACCGCCTCTCACCCATGAAAGAGCACATCTCTATAATGGAAGACTGCAAAGTTGCTGTAATCACGGCTGCACAGGTAAAAAACACTCTCCAAAGCCAGTATCACAGCAGCCATAGGACCAGATAACTTCACAGGGTGTGTTCCACACAAACCACACAATGAACAGGTACCACACTGCCGTACCATGTGCTGTTATAGCCTCACCTCATGCTTTGTGCCTGTTGAATGGTGCAGAGTGACGGTTACCCCACTACACAAGGGTGGAGACACCACGGACCCCAGGAACTAGCACCCCATTAGCCTGATGAGCCCGCTCTTCAAGGCCATGGAATATATCATCATACAACATATAAAATATTACATTTGTAATCCCCAAACCCTGGACCACAACCATGTTGGGTTTGTAAAATGCAGATCATGTCACATAAACCTGATAGATGACATTGAATCAGTCAACAGAACCGTCGACAAGGGTAAGATGGTTCACACAGCCTAGGTTGATCCTGCCACGGCTTACAACACCACTGTACACTCTGGAAATATTGGTAAACCCACTAAACTAGGTATAAATTGCTATGTCACAAGATGTGCTGCCAACAGGCTTACTGACTGAACACACGCTGTGAAAGTAGCAGACTCCAAGTATGACTTTAAACCAGTGATGAGTGCAGTACCACAAGGTCAATTTCCGTGTCTTTTCCTGTTTAGTATCTACTTCCCTGAAGTAAAATTTAACATGGAAGGTCTGTGGCTACTGAAGTTTCCAGAGGACTGCAAACTAGGAGCCATAATTGTAAACACTTAAAGATGTGGACATCCTACAAAAAGGCCTCACTGAGACAGACAGATGGCTGTAGTCAAAGCTATGGGCTCCAGCACAATGCCAAAAGGTGCATTGTCATCCCCTTTGTTAAAAACTCTGTAGCCAAGAACGACAACATAGGCGGTAGTATACTTAACACTGAAAGTGTGACAAGAGACCTTGGGTCACAGATGGACACTGGACACAACAGTGATAATGACATCCCCACAGTAGTCGGGAAACCCTGCTATGTGATACACCTCATCACAAAATGTGTCTCATGCAGAATAGAAGAGGACATTTTTCCCCACTACTCATCACTCACTAGAACTATAATAGAGTACAACGCCACGTTTGCTATGTACCTCACAAGCCAACTACAACAACTGGAAAGCCTGCAGCAATACCTCACAAAGAGCATTAGCAGCCTGAAAAACAAGCCATACACAGACTATCTCAAAATACTCCATCAGTACTCCCTTGCATATCGCCTACTCAGATGTGTTCACTGCATAACATACAAAGCTATGTCAAACGCAAAGCTGTTGGACATGCTCCACGTAAAACACTCACAATCCCTCTGACCTTCGGACCCAAAGCCACGAGTTAAATACAAAAGGAAGGGGTGTACACATTTACCTTATGGATACCCACACCTTCAGGTTAGTGGCACAACATGAGGCCTTGGAGACCATGCAAGTGCAACTAAGATTGGGAAAAGCTGATCATCAGGTTGTAGCCTGCTACAGATCTCCTACCTTGTCACAGGAACCTCACTCAGTATTCCTGAGAACAGTGGAAAATATCAAGGTCCTATCAAACACCATTATATGAGGTGATTACAACTACCCAAACGTTGAGTGGGAGAATTACTTGTGTACAATGTCTTTGCCCAATGTTTCCTAGAGTTTAAAAGCTCTAACACCCTGGAACAGCTGGTCACCATGGCCACTAGAGGTGACACCATACTGGACATGATCATCACCAACATGGGGTACCAGTGTTCCACAACAGAGATAAAACCCTCGCTGGTAATATCAGATCATAAAGTACTCACACTGGACATCCACATCCCGCCTCCCCCACCCAGTCAATGAAACCACCATGAAGGCATTTTCAAAAGCAAACTGAACACGTTCCAAGACAAAAGTAGAAAGTTCCAAAGACCTCTTGCTATAGGAGAATGGTATACAATCTGCCAAATAAGTTACAAGTGCATCCTATGCACATCTACAGGGATGCATGGATCAAGACATCAAAAATAAAATTAAGATGCACTCCTCCAATCTGGTGGTCGTTGGCCATAAATAAGCTAGACAACAGAAGGAGGAAACTAACACCCGATAGAGCCAACTTCAGTAAAGGAAAGGCATCACTGATCATTATTAGGAAGAAGCATTGATTGCTCATAAAATAATTCAAGGACACTGTCAAAAGACAAATTGCCAAGGACTGTAAGAATAACAAACACAAAGCCTGTGGTAGCTATACCAGACATGTAGGTGTCAACTTCCAAATATGCTGTCAGCTACTGACAAATGGCAAGGAATACACTGAACCAACTTTCATTGGCCACATCCTGGGGGACAAGTTCAGTGTAAACTTCCCCCCATCACCCCCAAAAGGGCCTGTGTCCATCACAAAAGGATGCAGAGCCCCAGATGTCATGGACATGCAGGTAAAGACAGCCCTCTCCAAAGCCAAGAACACAGCATCAATGGGACTGGATGGTGTCCCAGGCTACATCTTACACTAGGCCCAAAAGGAACTACACCCTCACCTACATTCACTACCAAGACTCAATCATACCACAGGATATGTACACAAAGAATGGCATACACAGTCAGCCAGCTCCACAAAGGGGGTTTCACAACAGAACCTGGAAACCATTGCCCTATATGTCAACTCAGCCTGGTCTACAAAGCTATTGAGAAAATTGTCATGGAACCCATAAACAGAGACATTGGGGACCTCCAGACACTGGACTCTACACAACCTCACCTTGTTAAAGGCAGATCCTGCCTCCTAAATCTAGTTGACTTACTTCAAACAGTCACCAAGGACATATATAGAGGTGAAAGTAGTCCACACAGCCCACCTGAACCTCACTAAGGACTTTTCACACCATTCCCCACTCTGTCAACATGGACACACTTACCAGCCTGAACATCAACAGCTATGTCACAGGATGTGTGGCCTAGTGGGTCTCAGGTCAAACACACATGTTCAGAGTTGCGGGTGCCATGTCCGACTCTAAGACAGTCACAAATGGCATCCCACAGGTCTTGGTCCTGGGACCCCACCTGTTCAGTAGACACTGCTCAGAGGTACAGGCAAGCATGGGAGGAGTATGGCTGAACAGGTTTGCAGATGACTGCTAACTGTGGTCCATAATCGACTCTATGGCTGACACACACATCCTCCAGAAGGGGCTTACAGAGACAGATACCTGGTGTCAAAACAATGCCCCAACAAGAAAGCCAAAGAATGCATAGACATCCCCTTTGGCTAAAACAAAGTGCAAACAAATTACCACATAGGTGGTACTCCAGTATTTATGGAGAAAGTCATGAAGGCCCTAGGGACACAGTTAGATAGTTAACTCTCCTTTGATTATCACATGCCCAAAGTGTTTAGACATTCCTTCTATGTAGCCCACCCAATGTCACCTAATGTAACCCACTTCGTCTAGACTGATGATATCACCATCCTACAAATATACCTGTGGAAAAAAGAACTCACATTAATGTGTATAGTGCGTTGTGTAAATGAGTACTACTGTAGTAACATAAAGCAGTTAGGTAGGGGATTGAATCCTGCACTTGACAAGCGTGTGTTTGTGTGTGATCTCCTTGGAGAGGAGCAACCTTTTTGTAGAGTACTCAAACACCTTAAAAGTGGTGTACTAACCTTTTTCAGGTATGATGATGTCACCATCCTACAAATATACCTGTGGAAAAGAGAACTTAAAGTAATGTGTGTAGCGCGTTGTGTAAATGTGTACTCCTGTAGTAACATAAAGCACTTAGGTAGGGGTTTGATTCCTGCAATTGACAAGTGTGTGTGTGACACTGTTGGTCAATGGTTTGTAGGTTTTGCTTTTACTACTGTATGACATATCAGTATGACACCAGTATGTGCATTGCACATGTGTGGTAGCTGTGTGGCAAATACATATACGTACATGTGACCTCAATTATTGCATGTGTGGGAACCCTGCTTTCTCCAAGAACACATCTGTCATCTTTTCAAGAGTGTGCTGCTGCTTTCCAGACCTTAGGTCACATCTGTATGCTTGTGACGAAGCCAGATACTGCAGTGATCCCTGGCCTAGGTCAACTGTGTCACATACACTCATTACAGTTTCTATAGAATTGTGTGAGTGAGGGTTTATGGCCGAGGTAGATGTCAGACCTGTTCAAATGCAGCAGGGTCTATCAGTGATGGCTATTCATTAAAGGTGTACAACAACCCTTGTCGATATGCATGCAGATCCCTTATTGCTTTTGTGATCCACCGAGGGATTTAAACATACCTTTGGAAATGTAATTATCAAAGGAGAGATGACATACCACTTGGTTGCATGTAATGTACCTGTTCTTCATATTGGTGGCTACTACCTATGTGGTACTGTGGGGATACTATGTTCCATAAAGGTGGATGACTATGCTTTGGCTGGCTTATAGCTTTACAGCATAGGTTTGACAACAGGGATCTGTCTGTGTGATACCCTTGTGGAGTATGTGTGTGTCATCTGGAGAATGCATTATAGGCCACAGTATGCATTACCACACATGGACGGACATATCCCTAATGTGACTGTTTGTACCTAAGAGAGCTAGATGCCAAACAGGAGTGGTCCCAGTAATGGGTGCAGGTGAATACCACTGGTTACTGGCATAGTATAGTACCTGAAGTGTCCAAATGTTACTGTGTGTCCTACATCTGTGTGTCAGTTGTCAAGACATCATCTAACGATTGGTTATGGTCAGGCTGTTGAAGTTGTGTAAAGTACCAGAATGCAAAGCAATGACAGATAGTAACAGTATCACCCACAGCACAGTGTTAAACCATGTCATACACACGTGTAGTCAAATTCCGAAATGTCTGTAGTACAATGCATACTGGCCACCAATCGAGACTATGGAGTGTTACTGTGTAATACAGGGCATGTCACCCTGCTCATGTGTCTACTATGCATGTACATGCAGACAGTGCACCTCCACCATGTTCACAAATGTATACCTGCAAATCTGTGCCACACACATCCCACACATACTGTCCACTCTATAACACAAGCTGCCAATACTACACACATCAGCCAAGTGGCACATGGGCGGACAATACATTATTGGAACTAACACTGGTGTAAACATTACTACACTGACAATCTTAGCTTACATGCATCATGCCTGCTCAGCTACACCTTCAAGCATATCATTACACTCTACTGATGACAACATGCTAACATTGCTATACTGCTATAAAGTCACCCTGTGCATCAGCACCATGGTAGCATGTTCCTGCATCGATGTCACAGATGACAGGAGGTGGCACAGGATTCATCATATGCACAGGGTGTGTTGTTGATTTGCCAGAGGCCTACAGTGAGCCATACAATTGACGTGTGTGTGTGTGTGTGTGTGTGTGTGTGTGTGTGTGTGTGTGTGTGTGTGTGTGTGTGTGTGTGTGTGTGTGTGTGAGGGCCAAGAGTACTGCTATGGGCCAATGTTGTTGTAATGTGTGCATGTATGTGGTAGCCCTAGGTGTCTTGTTTATGTGTGTGTGTCTGCATGCACACAGTTCCACCAAGTGGCTGCCATATATGGGTATTTGTGGGACAGCCACAGACTGTACCTGCCAGGCTTTACAGATCACCGTCTCTGGCCATGGATATGCTACCTGTGCCTGGCAGGGGTGCTACTGACACTATCAGGTACTAAGCCTGACTAGGTACTATCCCCAGAGGTAGATGGATGTACACTGGAGCCAGGTCCCTGCTGGGACTGTCCAGAGCGACGTGCACGTGGTCCTCTAGGACGGTCTATGGACTGCCAACCCCCAACATTGCTGGGGCTAGTACTGGCACTACGGGAGTGGCTGTGACTTGAGGGATGTCTGCAGTGACTGCCAGCTGCTGATGTTGCTGGCATATGTCCATGTTGATGTCTCACCCATCCTGCACTGTCCTGACGTATGGACATGACATTGTGGAGGACATCTAATGTCTCATCCTAACGTCTATCCATGACCTCGGTGTAATTATGGATGGCACCTGCTAGGTCATGGATACTGTCATTTAAAGTGTTGTTATGTGCCCTCTGTGCCCTTAGTCCTTCTCTGGTGTACCGTTCCATACATGCCTGTGCTTCCATGATGGCCTGTAACATGAGTGAGGATGTAAGACCTGCGGCACGTCTGTCAGTGGCATGATGGTCAGCAGTGCTCCGAGAACCCCTGGACATCTGCCTATGTAGTACCCTTCCAGACATCTGGGTATGGCTGCTGTGTTGGGATGCATGTGCCATAGATACCTCACTGTCCTGGCCAATGCCGGCTGTATGCTGTCCCTCAGCTAAGGGCATTGGTGATGGATGTATTGGCAGTATGACTGTGTGCATGGATGGGGTGGACACTTGTGTACTGTCGATTGTTGGCTCAACAAGAGACACTGGCAAACATGCCTGTGCCTCAACACACCTATCATCATTATCCCTATTATGCTCAGTGACATTAGTTTCCCTGCTGCAGTGAACCAGCCCAAAATCAGCACCTGTGAGAGGGAGACAGGAAACACACATTACGACTTGTACATGATGTCTGCACACATGCACACATGAGCACATGAACACATGCACACATGCACATGAGCACATGAGCACATGCATACATGCACACAAATACACACCTCACTATAACAGACACACACACACACACACACACACACACACACACACACACACACACACACACACACACACACCACCAGCAATCCAGAACATACTCAATAGCGTGTGATGGTGGGGTACAGTATCACAAGCCAAACATTTATATAAAATGTGACAGCATGCAGGACGTGTGTTGCTCAACAGCATGGAGTGTGAGTGTAGACAGCCCTTGCTAATAACAGTATACAAGGCTTTGATGCATGTGTGGTTTGTTCAGTGATTGGCCTCACCCTGGAACGCAATGTGTACATGGACACAACATTGCTGTGCAAGTATTAACAGCTCTGCAATGTCCTGTGCACCATCACTCACAGGTATACATACCATGGCTGGATGTGTATCAGTGTGTCACATAGATATCCATTTCTGATTAGAGCATCTGTGTCTTTAGCAGATAATTGTGGACACAGGTTTAGCACATGCATGCTATGTATACACACAGGATGAGTGGTGCAGGTATACCTGATGGAATACCATTGCTCAACATAGCCATTGTACAGTGGTTATGGTGAGTGTAGAACATATTGTGGACATGCCAGTGCCAGCCATGACATGGCATGCTACCACACAACTGCAACATTGAACATCACACATACACAGTGTATGTCATGTGACCTATACACTCAATAGTATTACAAGACATGTGTCACTTTGTTCAAATGGTGATTGCCATGCATATTGTGTATCGGTGCATATGTTTGCACACACACAACATTGAGATGCATAGCAATTGATGATATGTGTAGTACTGTGGCCACTGTAACTGGATGTGGTGTAGTACCATGTGACATCATCATGCAGGATCATGTGGTCACTTAAGGCTACTAATGTGTGCCAGACTGGCACATAGCATGCTGTACCTGAACTGCAGTACCATGGCTACATTCACCATTTCACGGCCAGTTGTTACATGGGTTCATAAGGTGCCCAGTAGGGGGCATTGCCTAACATGAATGTGTTATGTGTTGGAGTGTCGCACAGCCACATGGGAGGACTCTATCCCTCAGGTATATTATGTGTGCTGTGTGGATGACATTTGGGTTACTGAAGTGTGACCTTACACCATGTGTCTGAATATGCCATGTGTAGCATGTTAACGTGTACTGCATGTAACACAGTTGTGTGTGTTGTGTGCATGTGTATCGACTCTGCCTATCCAACGTCCACTACAGTGTTGCCACAATTGTGTGGGATGCTCTGTGTATTGCATGTGTTTGAGTCAGCTACTCACGTTACTGAGATGTGCATAGTCTCACAGCAAACATGCACAGCATGCATTATGTGCTGGTGTGTGATGTGTACATGGCCTACACCTCACCTATGACATGCACATTTAATTAGCAATATTAAATGTTGAACACACTCACCAGCATGGGTCTGCTGCCTTGCTGTCACACCAGAGGGACCTACAAGGATATGAGACAGTTTGTCAGTGGCAACAACTGTGGCATTGCTACTGTGTTTTTGCAATCTTACAGTAGTATGACTGTTGACAGTCACAGGCCTGCATATTATATTCCGAATTATTATTATTGCACAACACTAGGCACCACATCTTGTAACTACACACTACACATCTCACATAAGCATGCTCTACCAATAGAGGTAACAGTAGTGTACAGCTATGCAATGTTACCTGCACGCTCCATGTCAACTTGCTGTGTGGCTCCAGTCTCCATGATGACGCATGCTAGTTGTTGTTGCTGTTGTTGGCCAGGAGCCACCTGGCTCATGAGCAGCTCCTCCACTGTGGTGATGGGGGATGGATGGCTACCCCACCACCTGTGGCAAGCTGTTGTCTACGGATATCAGACGCATGCTGTCAGACATGTCTAATTAAATTACTACAGTGATGGCGTACCTGCTGATATGTCCAGTTATGCATGCCTATGTCATTTACCCTACGGACAAGATCTTGCCACAGTGCAGTCCGCTCATGCTGGTCCTGGCTGGTTCTTGAGAACAGCATGGCATAGTGCTGAACCATGGTGTCTTGTTATAACTTCATCCTCTGCTGGGCTGTATGAGGGATTACAATGGTGGGCCATGACCCTGAAAGACAATGAAACAATATGTGTGAGCAAGTCATGTGGCACACTTGATATTCTACAGTACAGATATAATTTATCTGCCATATATAGCAACCTATTGGCTGTCAAAGGATACACACTTTCAATACCACATATCAGTGCTCAACCCACAACTGCCTGACAGTGGTGGCACACTCTATATATCAAACCATGTTTTGCACAGCAACAAAGATAAACAAGTATGTAAGACTATACAACAGTACATGGTACACTGTATGTGACACAATGCGCCACCTAGCCACAGGGGGGTATATATCAAGCTAATGCATAATGTAACATGTAATCCATTGCAATGATTGTAAGTCCAGTCACAGTATTACCAGTATACTACACTAGTCACTGATGGCAAACCCCTGCCTAACATATTGTGCTCATTCGTCAATATAGGTGGCATACTGCTGTACTACACTATACGTGTTGCTAGATGCGCACCTATATCCTGTAACAAACATATGACCGAGGCCATGGTACAGGCATACACACACACATCAAACATACATACCAGACACAAAGGTATGGCAACACACATGACCTTTACCTGTGTACCATACAGTACTGTGTGTCAGTAGTTACAAGACCTTATGCCTGAGGTATGTCATCTGGAGGACTACAGGGAACAAACAAAACAGTGGTTGCAGAACATGTGTACATACACCATACTGTGCTGTTTAGCCATACAGCTTCAGGTAGTACTACAGTTCATTCAGGGGTTGGATTCACCAGCAGTAACACTCAATAAGCATAAATGTACTGCTGTAGCCAACAATGGGACACCCCAGTCGACACCAACAGACTATGTCAGACCATCTGGCATACTGATTTTTGTGCCTAGCAATAGCATACACATCTTTTGCTGGGATCACAGCTAGGACACTAAATACCATGACAGAAACAGTTTCCCACTTAGCTATCACACATATACAGAACTCTGACACATTTACTAACACATTCACCAACACACTCAGTCAACCTCACAAAGCAATTATTGCAACAAGTACATGTGGGTGTGTATCGGTTCGTAGGTAGGTTATAGGCTATTGGCCTTAGGTCCTAGAGATGTCTAGCCATATGCTACCCTGGCCTTTGACACACAGGTAATTTTATTTCACGTGGTCCTGTCAAGCAGAGCCACAGAGGTGATTCCCGGGGTGTATTTCCTATCTCACATACAATCATCAGGTTTATATATGATGACTGCTAATTAGTAGCTTCATTTGCTATTGATAGGTGGTTTGTTCCAGAGTATGGAATGTCTCTGAGATAGGGATCTATCTCTCCAGCATGTGCTGTTTATTGAGGTGACAAGGTTTAGGTCCCTAGAGCGTGTAGCTCGTAGGGATTGTGATCTGATTATGTGGAGCATGTCCAACAGCTCTGGGTTTTACATAGCTTTGCATGTTAGGCAGAGGTCACCTCTGGGTAGACGGTATGTGACACAGTCCAGCTGTAGTTTTGTGGGACGGTCTGCATAGGGCATCTGTTTGAGGCCGGTATTACTCTTTGTGAGGTATATCTGTGTCCTTTTCAGTGGCTGTAGATGTCTTGTGAGGTACATACCACATGGGGCATTGTACTCTATAATGGGTTTTATGTGTGTGGAGTAGAGGGGAACACTGACCTATACTTCCCTGGATGACACACCTTTTGTGATTACGTGTGCCACATAGACAGATTAAATGACTAGTGTGGCACTGTGATAATCAAAGGGGAGATTACTGTCCACCTGTGTCCCATGGTCTCTTATCACACCTTCAGTGTTAAGTAGACTACCACCTATGTGGTAGTTAATGGGTACTGAGTTTTTGCAAGGAGGGATGCCAAGGCAGTGTCAACATTGAGCCTGAGTCCATGGCTTTGTCAACAGGCATCTGTTGCAGTAAATATGACCCTGTCTCTCTCTCTCTCTCTCTCACTCTCTATACATATATTTGTATATATACACACATACATATAAACATCCATTGGTGTACATATTGATATACATATAGGCACATATACAGCCCACCTTTCATGGTGGGGAGATTGAGTATGGGGAGGTTGTGAGGTATACAGTTATATCATAATATTGCACAGTGTTGTGCGGAATGCATTGAAGGTATTCTCAGCCCATGTAGCTTTAGCAGGCCTCACTGGCTGCAACACTGCAAACCTGATGAATCATACCCACAGCGTTCAACCACAACATGTCATATACCAGCACTGTATGCTGTCTGGTTTGCCACACACTACAACCTATATAGAAATATGCACATAACAACCTTCAACAACATATATATATATCCACCTTTCACAAACAGTTGCAGTATGTCCCTTGCTCTATGCACATGTACAGATGCTAATATATCTGACACAGACAGATCTCTCTGTATGTGTGTGCCATACACACACAAGGACCACACTGTTGTAAGTCCATGTACATCACAGCTGACCTGTTGGGCCTTGCTGCAATATGAATAGGTGTCACATGTGAGCACACAGTAATATTAGAGGGTGTATGTATAGCCGAAAATGGTAAATTAACATACTAGCCTGGTACAGCTGTTGCCAATGCTAAGCTACACGTTGATATGACTGTCATGCATTTGTTACTCTGTCACATCCATGGTTATATAGCTGTATGCGCTACTCCCACAAATGAACATTGTCCACACTACTGTACAGAACACAGATAACATGGTTCGGATGTTTGACATTTAATGCTGAGCTACATGTATCACAGTTATGTCCCACTGCACACAGCTACACACTGATTTGTCCGTGGCAGTAGTTATGCAGGGCATCTGTGCATAGATACGTACTGCTGCCACATATTGATGTTTCAACATATGTAGAGTGGTCTTCAAATACATCTACTACATGCCAGTAAATACATATCTGTTACATACCTTTCCTTTGTATGAGTTTGTAGTTTTCAGTTAGCAGTATCTTTCTCGTAATGTAATTATTTATTTTTTTTATGTTTTTTTTTTATTATTAGTTTATTATTATTTTTTTTCCACTGGTGTGGGTGGGGGTGAGTCTCTCTCTCTCTCTCTCTCTCTCTCTGTCTCTCTCTTTCACCGTCTGCAATGGGGCAATTGCATGTGTGGCCAGCAGGTAGAGCCTGCTTTTATAGGTATCTGCACATGTGCATGTGATGGCCTCTGCACCAATTGGTGGCCACCGTTTGGTAATTGCATGCAGCCTGTTTGTGGTAATTGCAGTACTCACTGTCATAGCAACCCAATGCTATAAATTTCTATGTTAGGTAGGTGTAGCCCTTTCAGCTTTCCAGAGTGGGGCCTATGCTTGTTAGCTGTGGATACCATTGTGTAAGTCAGAAGGTTGGTTTAGTTCTTATATCTAAAGCTAGGGGTGTAGACAGTGATATTGTTGTTGTACTCAGACCTGAATGTTGCCACTTCCAATGCACAGTTGTCAGTGTAGAATTGTACTCATCCCTACATATGTTAACACAAGATACATGTGAGTATGTAGTTTATTTTCTACTTCTAAAATTTACTGCCATACAAAAGTAGTTATTGAGATGTATTCCTTTGGCACATGAACTGTTTGTGAATTGCTATACTGTGAATATTTATTCACTCACTTTTGAACAGTTTGTGCTTTTTTAGCGTTGACATTAGCACAGGCTGCTCAAGGAAACTGTACACATTTCTGTACTGAGTATGCCTACCTACATCCTTGGTAGACCCTGAACACACAGGTTTATAGTACATTTGGGTAGGGGTGCAGTAGGACAGAGAGCATTATGTATTAATGTGGGAACATTATCTTGCTGGACTTAAAGGGTTTCTGTGTACCTGTTAGTTTACCAAGGCAAGTAGTCTGTCTGCATAGCTCCCAACTGTGGACCTATCCAGATGGTAGCCAGAAGTTAGCCTGTTATTCTTTGTGCACCACACTGGTCTTTTTAGCACTGGAACAATGGCATTGTCACAGTTGGTTGCTACCAGTACATGGCTATATACCTTGGTATTTCAGTGTTGTACTCCAACATAAGGGTATGCTTGTGGAACTCCTTCCAAAGCTATTTGCACAGTGTGTAACAGCAGAATAGCTGATATGCCTGTGTGTTTCTGCCTCTGCCAGGCCTCTCAAACACTCAGGTACATATTTGAACAGACTCAGGGTAAAGTAGGTTGAGGTGAGGTACACCTTTACAATATTAGAAACATTAGGTTGAGACTTTGAGAGAACCAGAGCATATGGATTAATACACATTTTCTGGAGTACAAGTGGTGTCTAACTCTTACTTTTTGTCATTATTCATTAAGTGTAATTTACCACCTTTCTGCCTAACTTCAGTAGCTTTCAGTGGGATTCAGAGGGACACAGCTAAAACCTGTCTCAGAATCAGGGACATACCTGAAAATCAGTCACAGTTGGGAAGTATGGCCTCTGCCCTAATCAGATATGCAAGTGTTTGTCATTCTATAATACTGTGTGGGGATTGTAAAGTGCTGCTGTAACATTATTTCCAGCTAGAATGGCTGGTTCTCTTTTCACAGTCATGTAATGCAATTCCACAAGAACTGCTGGTAAGGATCCACAGAACAGGATTTGTGTTATGGCATTCCTATTTGTCCTTTACATTCACTCATTCTGATGCATGATATATTGATTTCTGCACCAGTTTGTTGTATGTTTACCATGGCTCAGTGGTACTTCATGCAGTTTTGTGTGTACAAGGTCCGGGGTTCGAGACTGACAAAGGTATTTTATTTTGCTGCTTAGCAGAACAAGAGCCCTGACATACAGAGTCACTAAGGCACTTTTAAGCCATTGTAAGCAGGTTTGTGCAGGTTTACGCAATACTTAGTTAAGCGCACACAAGCTTAGCTAAGTGCACAGAGGCACACACTCACGCAAACCCGCTAACTACTGCTTAAAAGTGCTTACTCTCGCTAGCCCCTGCGCTAACTTCTTTGAAAGAAAAGAAAATGGAGAGATAGGAAAGTGATGAAAAAAGGGGCACAAAGAGGGAAAGACAGTAGGGAAAACAGCTCAGGATGTGCAAGACGGGTGTAGGGAAGGTCCATAGCTGCCCATTTCTTTAACAGCAACAGCTGTGCACATACTGGTAATTTGAAGTGAAATTTGAAACCTTCCACCCCTGAGAGAGGGGTGAGGACAACGAAGTATGTTGTACTGCCAATTAAATTTCAGTTTATGTGTCTAGCAGACATGTGTGCAAAATGGGCAGCTATGTATGGGGCGTAATTTTTTTGTGGGAGCAGATTGCCCATTTTTTTTTTCAGGTGAGAGTGGAATGTGGGGTGGGAGAAGTAGGTATATTTTGGGAGGTAGGTTGGGGAGGTAAACAGAGAAGACAAACAAGATGCATACAGGGGCGGCTTATGACACATGGGGTGGGTGAACACCTTTGACGGGGAAGTGTGTTTGGAAATCACAAGCCCATGAGCCCATAGATGGCAACAGTGAAACTGAGATCCCCACCCACAGGCAGTCACCACTGCACCTTCACAGCCCAGAGGGTGGCTGTGCTGGGGGCTGCATAGGAGGGGCACGCTCACCCATGAGTCGTGCCACTCTTGCCTCAAGCTGGCATAGAGAGTCAGCGACTGAATGCTCGATCTCCCTACACACCACAGCCCGGACCGTTTGGAGGGGGATAAGTGGCCCTCCTCTGGCCACGCTTGCATGGGGGGATGAGCCCCATCCCCTGCAGCACTTCCATCCGAAGATGGCACAGGAACAACGGAGGAGGAGGTCCAGGGCTGGGTACTGGAACTGATGGTGCCAGATGCCATCACCAGCTGAGGTGGGATAGGTGGGTCAGCTGGGACCGGGCTTCCCATACATTCTATGTTTAGGAGGATTTAATGTCAATATGGGTTAGTAATAGCCAACAACATTCCAATTTAGTTGTAACAGCATACAGTAGTATTCCCATTAATCCAACACACAAGTTCCAACAGTTGAACAGCAAGCATAACACATGCATATATAGAACAACAGTGGACATTCCAGCAGCATGCAGGAAAGATTGGTGACAACAGGCCACCAAGATTGTGGTATGTGAACAGGGCACATGCATCGAAGTAAATGCAAATATTTATAAACCGATAGGACATGTGTCCCAACAAATGTTATGAGATTAGACATACTCATTGAGGTGTGGAATTGTATTGTTTATGCACATACAGTAGGGTGTAAAAAGATACCTACATTAACAACTTATATATACTTATACTTTACACTACATTCCTAGTGACTGCAGTTAAATATCCCCTACATGTATTATTACACTAGGCAATGTCCGTTAAATTGTGAAATGGGTTTTGCTAGTTCTTGATATACCTGACCTGTATCTGACAAACAAACTGTCCTGGATGCAAATGTTACTGCTACATATTTATATTTTTCATTTATATTTATGTATCTACATATCTGGATGTGTTCAGGTGACATTATCAGGTATATGTTAACAGCCCCCTACATTTCTAGCAGTATACTGACATTTCTGGGGAACACAATAACAAGCTACTCATGTGCCAGATTAACCTGTACATGCCGGCCATTAACCGACAGTTGAGGACTGTATATATGCTTAACAGCTACTGGCACTCCCTTCATCCACTTTATATAGGCCTACCCATGTGTGGGTTGACTGCACTTAATACAACAGTACTATATCTATAATGCAAGGGTACAACAACATATCAAAGAAAGTGACACGGATACACTCCAGGAATTATACCTTTATTAATTACATTACACACTTTTCTAGTGGCTCTCTCATTTATTTGATATATCAGTGCATGCAGAGGTCTTTTATTCAAGACATATTATACCTTTATTAATGGGTTACAACACCTTTTCACGCTGTCTCACTTATTTTATATAACAGTACATGCAGAGATGTTATTCCACACTTTTTATACCTTTATTGATGGGTTACAACACTCTTTTTCAGACTCTCTTATTTCTTTTATATGACCACACATGCAGAATAATTACTAACCTGCCTGGTGGCGCAGCCTTAGCAGCCTATCTGCATAGGCTTGCTGATCCGCAGCATGGACACCTGCAGCTGTGAAGTAAATGAAGGGATATTGAGACATACCTATCCATAATATTGACTACAATAGCAATTCTTACATACTTAATTCCATGGCTAAATACTCAGTAGTTGGGCATTTTCCATTCCACGAGTCTCCTATATCCACTGGTTCAGTTGGTTCTCCTTGTGTTTCTACAGGTCTGTGCAGTGGTGTCTGACCTGCTCACCAGTCCGAGGGACGCCTGTGGCACTGGTGAGATCATGTGCTAAATGGTTCCAGGTTTCCGCCTTGTACTCAGTGCCCTGAAACTGGCCCTGCAGGAGTCTTGCATCATGATGATGGACGAGAAGCCAAACCATAAATTTTGACTCCTCAATGCCCCACCGTTGCGCTCGAAAACGAGAGCCCTCTCCAACACCAGCCATACTGTCTGCAGATGGGAGCTACAACCAGTTATGGCAATTATTCCCACCTATGGAGCTTAAATATGCCTCATTTCCCACACTTATTTGTGATTGGCCAGTTTTGAAAAATCTCAGTTAAGAGCAAACTTGCTTAGCAATGGGTAAACTTCCATTGATATATATGAGTGTGTTGGAAATGCATTCATATTTAAAGCTGTCATGGCTTAGTGGTTTAGTACTGTGATTATGATGCACAGTATCCCGGGTTCGAGGCCTGTCATTGCTTTTTATTTTACTACAGGCAAGATCGGATAGGAGGTGTGGCTGTGTTTAGCCGACTTTGCTCAGCTTTGCCCAACGTTGCTCGAAGTTGCTCTACGTTGCCCGACGTTGCTCTATGCTGCCTGACGTTGCGCTAGTTGGTGCAATGCGCAGCTCCACGTAAAACTATTGTGCTAGTTAAAGCAGTGCTAAGCTATGAGCAATTATACTTCACTGTGCTTATTACTAGTAAACTTTGCTTAGCAGTGCTTCACATTACTTATGCATTTATCAGTATGTATGACCATTCCACCTTCTTATATATATATATATATATATATATATATATATATATATATATATATATATATATATATAATATTGTTCACTACCACCTAGGCCATGTCAATGCATTTTAATGATATTTAAAAGGTAAATGTCAGGAATTATTTTTATGCACACATTTCCTACAGAAAATAGGAAGGGGAGTGGCGGGACTCAAACCGGGAATGCCTCCTCTTTGAGCGAGGGCTCTACCACTACGCTATTGCTATTTGGCTTAATTTGCATATAAGTAGTTTATTATCCTCTTCGATGACTACACTAACTGTAGCTAAGCAGTTGGAAAACCCCCGCATACACGCGCAAATATGGGCAGCTATATCGGAAATGATAAAAAAAAAAAAAAAAGGAAAACTTTACATTTAAAACTTGTACAATGATTTAGAATGTGGGGGAGTGTAGTGTTGGTTATGTAGACATTTGAGCGGACTCGCTCATTTCAGTTGACATCTGCTATTTAGGCACTTGCAGGGGCGTGGCTATTTGTAGTGCTCGGCAGTCTGACACGCCCCCTGCACTTGTGCATACTCTGTGTTAGCCTTAAAGTTGAGTCAGTGCACCCTCATGAATATGCATGACTCGCTGACATCATACTCTTAGACTGCAGGAATAGTGAATACCGGCAAGAATGTTCAAAATTGCAACATACTGAAAAAAGAAAACTTAAATAATTACAAAAACATCTGAAAGAATATCAGAATCATATAAAATGTTCAAAAAAGAGAAAACTGTATTTTTTCACAATGTACTACTTTTTCACTTTAAAGCTATTCAAACTATCTAAAGTGTACAAAGTGTTGGCAGTGTGTGCAGTATTACAGTGCAATCTTTTCAAAGAGTACAGTTATTTCAAAGTGTCTGTTGTACAGCTGAATATAATTACAAGTACTCAGTGTGTGTTTGACACTTATTTGGCATGGCAGAGGGATTTCACAGACCTGATCTGCTTGTGTTTGATAATAATATTGCTGAAAACTGGAGCGTGTTTGAGCAAGAATATGATATTTTCATACAGGCTGCTTTTTCTGATAAAGACACACTTACAAAAGCATTTATTTTGCTAATTTTAGCTGGTTCAGAAGCCATTGAGAGGCAGAACATTAATTTATGTATGCACCTGCTGTTTAGGCAGAAAAGGGGGAAGACTGCCATGTTGTGATATAGGCTGAAACGTGGGAAGACTCTGAGTGCTTAAAATGTAAAGTTAGAGAAATGTGCAACCCTCAAACGAATATTATAGTGGAAAGACACTATTTTATACAAGAGATCAAAGCCTGGTGAAACTTTTGCAGCATATATAACTGATTTGAGAAACAAGTCAAAAATGTGCAGATTTGGTGATTTGAGAGATGAGTTGATAAAAGACAAGCTTGTGTGTGGTGTTAATAACGATGCAGTGAGAAATAATTTACTTTGAGACAGTGGTTTAACTTTAAGCAAAAACACAGAGATTTGGCAGATATATGATCTTATAGAAAAGTATATGAATATGCTTATATTATTAGAATATGCTTCCAGCTTCTTCCAGCATGAGTTAATAGTATGCAGCACACTATGGCTGACATTTGGACCCATCAGAATCATAGTTTTTTTGGTGTCACTGCCCAATGGATCGACTCTGACACACTTCAAAGAAAGTCAGCTGCTTTGTCATGCTGCAGATTACAGGGAAGGTATACATATGATCTCATAGCATCAACTCTTGAGAGCATTCCCATCAAGCACAAAATAGATCAAAAGGTGTGTGCAACAATTACTGACAATGGCAGCAGTTTTGTAAAGGCTTTCACTGTCTTCTCAGAATTTGAGAGATCTGAGACTACAAGCATTCTGTCCCAAGATGAGGATGATGATGGTGAAGTGATTTACAACAGCGTGACAGCCGTGCTGAGTCAGTCAGGGCAAAGCAAGAACACCTATGCACTGCCTCCCCATCTGAGGTGTGCAGCACACACATTAAATCTAATTGCTATGCAAGATGTAGAATCTGCTTGTAATGATGCACAGTATAAAAAGATCATGTGAAGCACCATGGCCAAATGCTATGCTTCTTGGAACAAGGCTAGTCACAGCACCCAAGCTGCTGAAGTGGCTTGAAAAAAGTGTGATCTGGCATTGATTATTCTTAATGCAACACAATGGAATCCCACTTTCTATTCGATGGAGAGTTCACCTCATTGCAACTCAGGGTGAAGGCTTGCTGAATGAGATATGTGAACAGATTGGAATTGTCATCCTCAGGCCTGCAGAAATGACCATTGTTGCTGAGTTTGTGTTAGCAATGCAGCCCCTTGCAATGGCTCTGAACATCCTGCAGTCAGAGCTAAAAAGCTTCATGGTAATCCTGATCCTCACCATTACCTGCCTGAAAAGCAAGTTGTCTTAAGTCAGGCTGTCTGTGAAGCTTGTTGTGCTGCTAGTTGATGTTCTTCTTAAAGGTATTGAGGCTCGGTTCGATCATCTTCTGCAGCATAAAGAGCTAATTCTGGCTAGCATAGTGCATATGCAGTTCCATTTGTAATGGATGGACAGTGAAGTGCAGAAACTCAGAGGCAAGACTTTGCTCTTGATGCCATGGAGAAACTAGATGCAACTGCACATGGGTCATCTGAAGCTTCTGCATTAACTTCTGAAGACTAATTCTTCAGCTTCAAAGAGTCGCTGCCAGCCAATGTTAGCATATCTTCTCAGATGGATATGTATCTGGCTGACCCTTCCAAAGAAGTATCTTCTCTCAACAATTACCCTAGAGTCAAGAAGATATTTCTGAACACTAATACAGCTCTGCCATCTAGTGCACCCATTGAATGCCTATTCAGTCTTGGTGGACAAGTGCTGAGTGCAAGAAAAAATAGATTTACTGACGAACACTTTGAAACGTTGCTCCTTCTTTGAGCCAACAGAAATGTGTAGTCATTGTGAATAGTTATATAAAGTGATATTTTGTTTGATGTTGTGTTAACAGTCTTGTTAGACGTATATGACATTTTCTTCAAGCCTTTTTGCATCCTCAGCATTTGTTTTAGCAGATTAGCCTAATGTGCATTGTTGAAAATTTGATGGGTTGTAACTTATGGGTCTTGTGTTGCTGGCTGTGCATACTTTGGTTTAAGTATTACATTGTGACTCTCTGACTATAAAGACTAGCCTGTGGGACTTTGTAAACTGTAAAACGGTATTCATCATTTTTGCAACACTGTGTATACAACTTTAATACACTCGTATTCATGTGCAGTAAGCATGTATTCCTCACACACAAGTACTATGTGAGTAAATCTGAATATGAAAATTGATGAACTAAACTTATGTAAAAGTAACTCAGCAGTAACTAGTTATTTTAGTTAGTAACTAGCAATAGTAGTATATTACTTTTTTGGAAAAGTAATAAGTAATAGTAACATATTACTTTCACTTAAAATAAACTAGTAATAGTAACTTATTACTTTTATACGTAACTAGCACAAGACTGCTTCTAAGCAGGATAAAATGTAAACCAGCATCACCACTATTCAATCTTTTCAATCATAGCCTAACCACAGGCTTTGTTCCTGTAGAATGGAAAAGAGCAAGAGTTATTCCCCTCCACAAAAGTGGCCTAGCAGCAGACCTGGGGAATTACAGACCTATAAGCCTGACCAGCCTCATCTGAAAGGCCATGGAATGTACCATTATGGACCTCATAAATAAAGACATAGGTGACCTCCAACCCTGGATCCTACCTAATTCTGCTTTGTGAAGGGCAGATTCTGCCTGTTAAATCTAGTGGATTTTTTTGAAAATGTGACCAAGGGCAATGACAGGGCAAATCTGCTCACACAGCATGCTTCAACCTGGCAATGGCATTCAACACAATCCCACATTCAGACATTACCGATAAACTTAGCAAACTGAATGTAAACCCCTTGATTGTAAGATGGGTTGCCAATTGACTCACAAACAGGACACAAACTATCAAAGTGTCTGACATCTGCATCTCCTTGTGTTATTCAGTACAATTACGGAGACCAGAGTCTCCATCTGGCATAGTCGTGTGGCCAGTGTGGCACACAATCCTATGCACCATCCCTGGCAGTTCTTCTCGGGTGATAAAATCACCCCCACAACTCTGCTCCTGGAGGGAACCATAGGCTTGTCCTCCAGGGCAGAAGTACATGAGGGGCCAGGTAGTGCAGGGGCAGCACAAGGGGTGCTACCAAATTGCAGCTTAGACATGCTATGCCTTGGTGCCATAGCCATTGGAGTGGGGGCAGGTGGATCCCATGGGTCAGGCCTACCTTGCTGTGCTGTGGGGAAAAGAAAAAAAAGGGAAAATAAGGTTTGGGGTTAGAGATTGCAAAATTTGGCTTATTTGCTTGTTTAGGCTGAGGAGGGTGTTCTTCCAGTTGTATATTCTCACTTTTGTATTTGAAGACAGCAGCTTCTTTTACTTACTGTAGACTTAGTAATGACAGATGTGCATACCTCTCAACCTCTTGTAACAAGAAATCTGGACAAAGCCATGAATAATGGGGGACAAAGGCCCAAAAATATGGACAATTTTTAAATATTGCTCTTACAAACTTGGAAAGTAAGTAGAATAAAATGTTTTGCATTAGCATGAATTTTCTGAAAAGTATGGCATCTGAAACTCAAATGTCTGTCATTATTTTCTGACTTAACACCTTCAATGATTCACCAGTGATTTGCTAGAAAATCACAATTTTATGAAAAATGGGCCAAAAAATCTGTTCATTTGAGCGGTATGCAGAAGTGTGTCTGTCCAGGACAAGATAAGCGTCTCACAAGCTGCTGTAAAATACTCATTGTAAAGATCAGCAACAGCTAACACACACACAAACACACACACACACACACACACACACACACACACACACACACACACACACACACACACACACACACACTAACCCCCCATTTGACTGCAGTGAAAATAGAACTCCTACCTATCTAAGTATACAGACTATAGAACACAGTACTTATCTCATGCGCCATGGCAAAAGTCTGAGTTTTACAGGACTACAGGTAAAGGTATAGTAGATGAGATCAGCAGGCCATGTGGGAGAGAAGAGGTTGGGAGGCCTGTATGAAATGGATGTGTAGGACCTGTTCAAGTCTCAAAAAATGGGCAAGTCATACCATTGGAGAAGTAACTGTGGGATACACATATGCTTTTGTGTATAGCCACACATGCACCCAGATGAGAGCAGTGAAAATAAAACTTTTTCCCATCTAGGTACACAGACTACCAAACACAGTACTTATCACACATGCCATGGCACAAATTTGATTTTAACAGGACTGCAGGTGAACTTCTAATATATGACATGGGCAGGCCATGTTGGAGACAAGTTTGGGAGGCCTACATGAAATGGTTGTGTAGGCTTGTGCAAGTCTCAAAAAACTGGCAAGTCATGCCATTGAGGAGGTAACTGTGGGATACACACTTCTGCTCTTCTGTGTACACACACACACACACACACACACACACACACACACACACACACACACACACACACACACACACACACAAAACCACAGTCCTAGTTGACTGTAATGATAATGGAGCTCCTACCTAAGTACACAGACTACAGATCACAGTACTTATCACACGCGCCACACCACAACTCTGATTTTAACCGGACTGCAGGTGAACTTATATAGATCCCATCGGCAGGCCATGTGAGAGCCAAGAGGTGGGGAGGCCTGCATGAAATGGATGTGTAGGCTTGTGTAAGTCTCAAAACACTGACAAGCCATGCCATTGAAGAAGCAACTGTGAGATACACACTTCTGCTCTTCTGTGTAGACACACACACAGTTGACTGCAAGGTGTATAGAACTCCTACAAAGTACACAGACTACAGAACACAAATCTTATTGCTCATGCCACAGCACAAATCTGATTTTGTCAGGACTGCAGGTGAATTTATAGTAGATGACAATGACATACCATGTGGGAGACTAGGTTGGGAGGCCTGCATAGGTACATTGTTTCACAGTGTCATCTGAGGCTAGTAGCCTAATAGCAGTACCCTGATTGAGCATACTTGATTGCTTAAATTTTGCAGAGCAAGACTGTGAAGACCAAGTGGCCCTGTTCATGAGTGATCACACAACATTATGTATATCACTTTGTATTGTGGTTGATATATGTGTGGAAAAAGTAATGAGACCCCAGTGTTATAGTGCTTGTTTGGGGTGGTTTGGGGACCACGACAAATGAATGTATTACAAATAACATACATTATTATTAATGTCATAACATATATTATTATATTGTATATAATAATATATGATATTATATGACATTGTATTATATTATATTATATTATATTGTGCTTTTAGTTTGCAATGTTTCCACATGTAGTTTTATGTCATAGAAAGGAAATGGAAAATAAGCGGCAATAATAAAATATCATATAAACAATTCCATAGCGCAACAAGCATTGGATTTGTGCGATGGTTAACAAAGTGTACACGCATGCGATCTAGACCTGTTTGTGCACAGGTAAGCAGTGCAGAAATGGGAGGAGCATTGTTAATGTTTGTACTATACTCCGGTCCCATCTGTACTCCAGAATGACTTTTCATGATGGCTAATTCAATGTATCCAGTTTCTATTTTTGGGTGTCTGCTTTCTATTAAATCTGGCTTTCCACTGCTTCCACAATATTGCACATAGGGCAAACAAGATAAGCTTAGCCAAACAGTTTTATGGGACATGGCACATTGCACAAAACTGGAATTAAAAGGAGACAAATAGCAAAATATATTAAAACTTGATGGTACACACCACATATTTCTACATTGGTCAGGATTTGAACCCTCAACATCAATACAGTTTCAGGAAACCGGAGGGATGCCTTATGACTAAGTTCTCTTGGGTACATGAACAGCTTTTCATCAATGAAATGGAAAGTTATTCTTCACACAACCAACTGCATCAGCATGTACCCTGCTATCAAACCATCAGCTGTGATTTGTACATTTAATTTTCTTTTCTATAATTGGACATACAGCAGTTAGTGATCACACAACCTGTCATAATTATACTTACAAATATACAGCTCTGTGTTACCTTTCTGTGTTTCTTGATCATCCATCCGTTATTTAACACATACAGTGTATAAGCTATTCTATATTACTGGCCTTGACATGTGAGAGGATGTTAACTGGGAATAATATGATATGATATGGAGTTGCTAACAAATGAAGTCCAGGTTGGATGGCACAACACTCATGTACTGTTCTTTTGGGGGTAACATTGCTGAGTTACTGTTATGGCAGGAACAAGGATGCACTCCTCTTTTAGGTGGGGGGGGGACAAAGCTCATTTACTGTTATGACACAAACAAGTCTGAAGTCTGAAACTGCAATGTGTATCATCACTTTCCAACTTCTGTCTTCAATGATTTACTGGTACAAAGGTATGGTGCTAAACTGAGGCCATGCAGGAAACATCAGAATTCTTCAGAGGTATGACGGTGAATCTTTCATGCTTGAGGCCTACAAATCCACCACTATTTACTTGCTTACTGTACCAAGTTAGGAAATACAAGGATATGCGATAATATTATTAAAGAATACAGTCTAGGTTCAAGGCTTACCTTGCAAATGCAGAAGGTGGTACATGTTTATTTCAGGGCTAACTCTGATGCAAGCAGTACACAACCAATACACGGGAAGTTAAAGGTTGTGTGAATTGCCTGGAATCAATTTTACTATATGTATGTGAGTAGGCGAAAGGTATTACATCCATAGGTGGTCAGTGAATGAGCTATGGATTGTCTCTTATCCAAAGCAAGAGCATACTGAGCATGCCTACATCTGCCTACAAGAACAGCAGCTAAGGGTTCCTTCTCTGAGTCCTCCTCTGACTGTGGCTGTGGTGACCTAGACATTGGGTGGGAGATGTGTGCCCCTTACTCTTGCTGATCCTGCTGCAGCTGTTTCTGCAAGATCAGTTTTTGGTGCATAGGACATACATAGGTTGAAAGGTAGGTACTAGGCTATCTGCCTGAGGGCATTTATAAGTCTAGCCAGAGTGTGTCAGCTTTCACCTCCCCATTGATTAATTAACTGAACCTTTGGCAAGCAGAGTCAATGAAGTGATCCCAGGGGTGTATTTTCTGTTACCCATCCACTCGTCAAGGTTGTTCTTGAAGAGTGTTAGTGAGGGGCTCTGCCTAATGTAGTTAGGACTATGCATGTTTTGGCATTTAGCTTGAGGCTATGACTTTGACACCAGGTTTCCGTCTCAGTAAGGCCCTTTTGGAGGATGTCCATGTCAGCCGGAGAGTCAATTATGGCTCCCAGTTTGCAGTCATCATTAAACTTGGTTAGCTGTAGTCCTCCTGTGTTTGCCTGTGCTTCTGAGAAGTATATGCCAAACAGTAGGGGTCCAGGACCAAGCCTTGCTGGACACCACTTGTGACTGGTTTAGAATCGGACCTAGAGCCTGCTACTCTTACCATGTGAGTTTTGTCTGTAAGCCAGTTGGCAACCCATCTCGTGAAGTAGGGGTTTATGTTCAGGCTGGTGAGTTTTTCTGTAATATCTGAGTGGGGAATGATGTTGGAAGCTTTGGTGAGGTCAAGGTAGGCTGTGTGAACCACCTTTCCCTCATCTATGGCCTTTGTGTCTGTCTCAAAGAAGTCATCCAGAAGTTAAACACATTTAGTAGGCATGATCTGCCCTTAACAAAGCCGAACTGTGTCAGGTCAAGTGTTTGGAGGTTCCCAATGTCTTTGTTAATGAGTTCCATGATGATGCACTCCATAGCCTTGCAGACCAGGCTAGTCAGGCTTATGGGGTGACAGTTACCAGGGTCAGTTGTGGCCCCCTCCTTTGTGGAGGGGAATAACCGTTGCTGTGCGACATTCTATGGGCATGTAGCCTGTGGAGAGGCTGATGTTGAACAGTGTGTTTAGGTGGGGGGTTAGTCTGTTCTGTAGTTCATGCAAGATGCAGCCTGGGACACCATCTGGCCCCATTGATGCTGTGTTTTTGGCTTTTGAAAAGGCTGTTTTCACCTGTGTGTCTGTGATTTCTGGGACACTACACTTTTCTGGTATTGTTGTGGGCCCTTTGGGGGTGAGAGGGGGGTGAAGTTTGCTCTGAATCTATCTGCCAGGATGTTGACAATATCAGTAGGTTCAGTATATTCTGTGCTATTTTGCACTAGCTCAGAGCATATCTGTGAGTTGCCACTTAGATTCTTGACATAGCTAAAGAAGGCTTTGTGGTTATCTTTTATATCCTTGGCCATTTTTCTTTCGAAGTTAGCCTTGGATGATTTTATGAGGGACCATAGTTTCTTACTGATACTGATCAGGGATGTCTTTCCTTCTTGGGATTTGCTTTTTTTCTGAACTAGTTTCCTCCTTCTTTTGTATAGCCTGTTTATGGCAGGGGTCCACCAGACTGGTTTTCTTCTCTTAAAGAAGTGAGTCTTGGTTTTGCTAGGAATGACATGATCCATGCATCCTTGTAGGATCTCACAAGAGTGCATTTGTAAAGGATTTTGCATCTTGGGCAATACTATCCTTTAGCGTGGGGGCTGTGAAACTTACCGCCTCTGTCTTAAGTAAAGTGAAGTTTGCTTTAGAAACATTTTTTACTGTGGTTTCCTTAGTTGGGGGTGGTGGTGGGGTGTGGACATCCAGAGTGATTATTTTATGGTCTTATCTAACCAGTGACAGGTTGACGTCTGGTGTGGAACACCTGTTGCCCATGTTGGTGATGACCAGGTCAGTATGTTTTCACCTCTGGTAGGGGAGTTTACCAGCTGATCCAGGGCTTTTGAGTTGATAAATTCCAGGAAGCGCTGGGCCTGGGAGTTTGTACTCCAGTAGTTTTCCCGGTTAATGGTAGGGTAATTGAAATTGCCCAATATCAGGGTGTTCGGTAGGACCTTCATGTTTTCCAGTGTCTACAGAAAGGCAGAGTGGTGGCCCTGGGTCATGGAGGGTGATCCGTAGCAGGCCACAATTTGCATTGCAGATTTGCCTGATGTTAGTTGCACATGGATGATCTCAGAGGTATCATGCTGCTCCACTAACCTGGAGGTGTGGGTATCCTTGATGAATATGGATATACACCCCCCCCTTTGTGTTTTGGTCCGTGTCCTGTGGCCGAAACATGTGGTATGAGTTGTAGCCTGGTAGTAATGGGGTGCTTTCTGGAGCCTTGAACCAGGTTTCAGTTACTGCACAGATGTCGACGTTCTCCATACTGGAGTGCTTCGAGCGTGTGCATTTTGAGATTTAAACTCCTGGCTTTGAATAGCATAACCCTCAGTTTTTTGTTATTTGTGCTGTTTACAGAGTTGGGTTTGCCTTTTGAGCCTTGCCTAAAAAAGGCACTATGGAGGCAGCAAGAGCCTTGGCCAGTATTTGAAAGCCTAGGGGTGACAGGTGCAAGCTGTCTCTTGCAAAGCAATGCAGCTTGTCAAGCATGTTGTCCCAGGCTGACAGACACTGGATCCCCTTTGAATTATACCAGAAGCTTATCCAATTGTTTAAATTGATAATTTTTTCTTTATACTGAGGTATCATTCTTGGTGAGGGCAGAATGCTACTCTCATGTAGTCCAGGGAGGTACGTCTCAAGTCATTCACATCAACATAAACGTTAACAGAGTCATATTTGTACTTGGTCTGGAGTGACCTGAGTGCTTGTGTTATGTGGCGGATTCTGGCTCCCGATAGGCAGCTAACAGTAACCTTCTCCTTGTCCTGCCTAGTGAGTGGGACGTCAGTGTGCCTGACTATAGAGTCACCTATTACTAGCGTGTTAGGTATGTTATTTCGCCTTAAGGGCTGTGATTGTGTGGCACACTGATTTTGTGTTTTATGTGTTGTCTGGTTTGTGACGGGAGGTGCAGGTTTTTTGGGTGTCTGCTTTGGAGGTCTGTGATGCTTTTGCAGGTTTTTATTTAGAGCCTCCGAGTATGATTTCATGTATTTATGTGTATTTTGTGCCAGTGCTGGTTTAGAAGGTCTGTGTGAGGCTGGAGGTGTTGTGCAAGTGTTAACCTTCTCCTCATGACTGTCTGTTCCAGTCTTGGGTGGAGAGAGCTTTGCCTCCAGTTTTACTGTATAACTGCATCTCTCACATATGTTAGTGTTTTGTGGTAGGAGGAGAGGGCTGTCTGTGTACATGAGGCAGTTGTAACATTGCCTCAGGATACCCAGATTCATCAGCTGGACTGGAGAGTACACCTGAAATTGCCCTTGTCATGCCTGAATAGTCACTTGGTTAGTGAGTCAATCAAGTGTCAGTGTATATTAGTGCTTGCTATTAGGTCTGAGCAAGTGCTGGACTGTAGGATTCTTTTTGATTGCTTAGGTTGAGAGTTAGACTAGTTTCAAGGGAAAAACTGAAGAGGAGACTTAGTGGACCCGGGAATAATTTAACCCTAGCTTACCACTGCTGCCCGGCACGCAAAACGAAGCAAATGCGTTTTTTATAGCAGGGAAATGAAAGAGATAGAAATTAGCCTAAATGGCCAATAAACTACTAACTTCTGGGCTGGAACCACTCCTCCAGGGACAGATAGGCTGCTCAAAGCTCCACTCTCTCACAGGTGAACAGAGAAACTTTGTTCTATCCAAGTAAGGTATGGACAACTCAAAAACTTGTAACACAGCCCTGAATTCAGCAGTAGCCTGAAAACTGGACCATACTAGCTTAGAAAGGTGGTAAACAAGGAATTTTTTTTTTTTTTTTTTGGAAAAGATAAGGTAAAAACAGTAAAAAAATACACTTAAAACAGCTTTAAATTACTACAAATGATCAGAAAAGGCTAATGCACTTTAGTGTGTAGCCTACAACAGTTAAACAAATTAAACAAAAAATAACTTTTTAAAAGTGTAAGTAGTCAAATAAGTACAATACGTGAAAAAAACAAGCTTTTAAATCACAATAAATGCTGGAAAATTGGCGTTTAGGTGTTAAACAGTTAAGTACAGCAAGAAAATGGAGAAAACTGATACTTAATCCCTCCAAAGTCTAAGCTAGAAGGCTTGTATCAGTTTAAGGCTTTCTAGTGCTTCCCAGTAGGTTTGTTACAGGAAAGATGGGAAACAAGCGCAGATGTGGTCTTTTAAACCAGAGAGTTGAAAGAGATAGACAAACTGCCCAAATGGTCAATAAACTACAATTTCTGGCCCAAGAACCACTCCTCTTGTGGTAGACAGTGCTTACCACTGATAAGCTACAAGGCTTTCCTCCAACACAGAAAGGCTTGCGGGACTTAGAAGCTTGCCAACAGTCCTGGATACAGCATTTCTGTATCTGGACTAGGCTAGTTACAGGAAAGATGGGAAACAAGTGCAAGTGCGGCTTGGAGAGTTAAAAGAGATGGAAAATAACTGCCCAAACAGCCAATAGCTACAATTTCAGTGCCAGGAGCCACTCCTCTTGTGGTAGATAGGCTACCTAATGCTTACCACTCCCACTGTTAAGCTAGAAGGCTTCCCTCCAGCACAGAATGGTTTGGGGGGCTCAGAAGCTTACAAAGAGTTCTGGATACACCTAATCTGTACCTGGACTAGACTAGTTACAGGAAAGGCAGGGAACAAGCACAAACGCAGGCTTTTAAGCCAGCAAGTTGAAAGAGGTACTGGCAATATTTCTGTATATGTGTGTGGATTATACTGCAGAGCTCCACTGGTAATATCTAGGCGCCAGAACTGTAACTTCAGATGCCCAAACACATGCTCTATGGTGTTTCTAGTTTGAGCGTGTGCCTCATATTGGCATTCTTCCATGGTTGTGTGTGCACTTCAGCCACGGTTCCAAGGCATAACCAGCATCCCCCAGTAAATGGCCATGTGGGATATCCTCCTTAGCAAACATCTGGTACAGGTTTGATGTGTGCCAGATATGGGAATCATGATAACTGCCAGGGTTGCCAGCATACACATGAAAGATAATTCCCTGAGCATTAAACCTGACCTGGCAGTTGATAGAGTTGTATCCCTTGAGGTTAATGTAGATTCTACCCTGCTCACCAGGTGGTGCCTTAATGTGTACATGAGTGCAGTCTATAGCACCCAGTACTTCAGGGCAGACCTCTCAACCATACCGAATTCCTTGGTATTTACAGGTTTTGAGGGCATAATATTGGGGTGCCACGAATTTCCAAGTGGCCCCCTTAATTTCCGAATTTCCCGGTCTTTTTTTTTTTTTTTATTAGCAGTTTACCACTTTAAATTTATAGCTGATTTCACCATGCATCACCAGCCTACAGGGGCATGTGTAATGATAGCTACTGCCTGTTGGACTTGAGGGAAATAGGAAATATAAACAGCAATGGCGGCAGTCAGCAGAAGTATGTAAGTAGGGGGGAATGTGTGCCTGTTGGGGCATATTTCTTTATTTGAAATGCTGCTGAGCCATTTCAGTTTAATGCAAGTCTGCTGAGCTGTAAAGTTTGCCATTTCAGAGTTTAGCTGTACATCTGCTTAACTGTGTACAAGTAAGTTTGCATTTCAGTTTAACTTGCTGAGCTGCCATTTCATCTGCTTTAAGTAGTGTGTGTGTACAGTTCTGCCTTTCATCTGCTTTAATTATTGTGTGTAGTTCTGCCATTTCATTAAATGAAGCTGGGGGGAGTGTGTGCCTGTTGGGGCTTATGCTGCTAAGCCACTTCAGTTTAATGCAAGTCTACTGAGCTGGAAAGTTTGCCATTTCAGAGTTTAATTTGACTGTACAAGTAAGTTTGCATTTCAGTTCAGTTTAACTTGCATTTGCCATTTCAAAGATTAATTTAACTGTACAAGTATGCTGAGCTACTGTTTCTTTTTCTTAATATCTGCTTAAAAGATGCATTAAGTGTGTGTCTGTTTCAGTTAGTAAGTTTTCATTTCAGTGCCGAGCTGCCGTTTCAGTTTATTGTTAAGGCCGCTGGATTTAGTAAGTACAATGCTGTTCTGTGTCTGCCATTTCTGGTTAAGCTGTCATTTCAGCTATTGCTTAAGGCCGTTTCTCTTTAACTTAAAGCTGCTGGATTTAGTAAGTTTGCATTTCAGTGCCATTGCCGGTTAAGCTGCTGTGTGTGTGTGTGTGTGTGTGTGTGTGTGTGTGTGTGTGTGTGTGTGTGTGTGTGTGTGTGAGTAAGTGGATTTAGTAAGTTTACATTTCATAAGCAGTTTATTGCTTAAGGCCATTTCTGTTTAACTTAAGGCCACTGGATTCAGTAAGTTTGCATTTCAGTGCCGTTTCTGGTTAAGGTATGTGTGTAAGTAGAGGTAGTGAGGCTGAAACCCTATGTCCTATGTACAAGAGACAAGAGCCTAAATTCCCTACCCACACCAGCTCTTTGGCCTGTTCCTGTTAAAATTTGTGGTTTTCTAGTAAATTGGTGAGAACTGAATTCACTAATGATAGGAAGACTGAAACTTAAGTGGCTATCTTTCAGGAAATGCATGGTAACATTACACAAAACATTGTATTCTAGCAAGTAGCAACTTTTCTAAGATTGTACAAGCAATGTTTAAAATGTGTCCTTGGTTTTGGGCCTTTGACTCCTCCCCCCAATAAATGTTTTTTCCAGATTTCTTAATCTGAAGTTGTGCTGCATAGTTCCTCATGGGGAGATAAGTTTAAGTTTAGTGCTGCTTATATGAAGTCTGTTTGTGTTAGCACCACAATGGGTAGAATGCTTGCTTTTGATGCAGAAGGCTATTGGTTCTACTCCCATAGTTTGTAGATGAATTGCTGATACTGTACTGTGTTGTATTTTTAAAGCAGGTGGATGCTGCAGTCATGAGATTGTCCTCTTTTGCAGAGATATGTAGTAACTATGAACCTGTTATCAGTTTGCCATCCATTCCCTATTGCAATATTAGTAGCTTATCATTTTTTTTAATGTAACAGGCAATATATCCTTCAAAGACAACAGGCACTTTATTTGTAGATGAAACAAAATATTAAGTTGGCTAGCGGCAACCTCTTCATTAGTCACAGATCTCTTTAATGTGGAATTATTTAGATCACTGATCTTCTGCAGAGATTGTGCATATTTACTGATACTAGTGGACTGCATAAATTTAAGTAGACTTTTATGATGGAAATTTCTGAATTGAGCAGTTTTGTCATTATTGGTTCATGCATTTTGTTTCATTGCTTACTGGAAAAATGTTAAAAACAATACATTTAAAACACACTCTAACAAGTGTGCTGTATTATACAAGGAATATAATTTAATACAATTTTGAAGGTGCATCATAGAAAACATGTATGTTTCATGTGCAAGGAGCCTATGATTTGAAAACAACCCAAATCTAATCTTTATCCGCCATTGGCCAGATGCATTTTCTTTGAACGTGGATTTCAAATTTTCAATGTTGTTTCAATGAATGAGTTTCAAGGGCAGAGAAGCTTTAATGTTAAGTCTGTTTTCACTGCGAGACTGGATTGCTTTGTTTAGCAGATGTCTATCAGTATTTGTGCTATAAAATGTAAAATAAAAGTTTTAAATGAAATCCAAATAATCATTGTAGACGTAAAGCAGTATGCACATTACAGTGTTTATGGTAAATGGAGAAAAATAGCCAAGTAATGGGACATTGGAATGGCTGTAGGGGGAGGGTTTTGTATGGAGGGTCCCATTTAACCACAATTTTTTGAGTGGGGGAAGGCCAGCAATCTCAGACAGCACAAACTCTAGTTACGTCACTGATCAGTAAACCATGGAGAATGACTTTTGGAGGTCCTAACAAACTATAATATTCTTTTGATAAGATTAGAATATTGCCTACCATTAAGTTGGGCAGCACAGTGGTGCAGCAGTTAACGTTGTCACCTCACAGCAAGAGGTTCTCTGGTTCGATTCTCAGCTGGGGTGGCTTCTGTGTGGAGTTTGCATGTTCTCCCTGTGTTCGTGTGGGTTTCCTCCAGGTACTCCGGTTTTCTCCCACATTCCAAAGACATGCATCTGGAGCATTTCTCCCCGGGCCTCCACTGAAAACAGGCTCTGTGGAACCTAGTCGGACATTCCCGGTCAACAAATGTAAAATAAAATAAAATAAAAAGTGCCCTACTTCTATCACAAAGCCCATATACTGCAAGTCACCAAAAACAAAATCCTAAGGTTCTTCATCTTCTTCCTTCCCAGTGAACATCATTGCTACACATTTAAAAAAAATGGTTACCATTTACTGATTACCATTTACTACAGGGTCTGGGGCCATATCATTTTGTGTTTGGAAGTTGGTATCCCACAATCCCATTGGAGTGGGCAGGGTTACATAATTATGTATGCAAATGTTATGTTAATCAGCGTACATATTTATACCTATTTTTCATGGGCCCTTGTCCTGATTTTTGATGTTTCTAGGTTGAGAGGTATGCTTCAGCATAGTGTGCTACATAGTAAAACAGTTCCATATTGCTGGACCTCTCGTCAGAAGTACAGAGGAAAAATATGTGCTCACTGGCATCTATGACCATAGCATGCAGAAATTGTTGGGAGGATCCTGGAGGCTGATGAATGTAACATACCCATCATGTTCACAGTTGGTCTTTGAAAGGTACCAGTAGCATATATTCTAAGGGCTACACATTCCTTAGTTTCCACTGGGATGGGCTCCTCTCACTTGGCTCTAGCTCTGAGTTGAGGGTGGCAGGGCTCACAGAGCTCTTGTAATGTGTCCCTGTCCACCCTGTAGTGCTCTACAATCTCCAGCTCATATAGCACCTGGAAAGTTACCCTGGGCCTGAACTTTCTTCTTCTTGCCCTAGAACTATTGTCAACAACACCAGCAGCATTGGCCTCAGCCTTTTGCACATGCAGTTGTAGAATAGCTGCAGCAGCCCTTAGCATTGTGTTAGTTAAAATTTCCTTGTCTCTACTCCAGTGATATTGAAGGATAAAAAAACAGGATGTAGGCTACATGGATACTTTATACATTGTTGAATAGCTCCACCATGTTGGATCGGTAGATTGACATTCTATTCACCTGTTTATGCTATAACTCATCTATTAAACACAACTATTACTTGCTCATTAGTTCACTATGTGCAGCTAAGCATGCCTTCGTGCACCTCCATGCACCTTTGCATAAATAAGGTAAGCATAGGCAAAATTAATATTTCCTCCATTCTTGGGATATCATGCAGACATCATCATCATCTTTCGGCTTTTCCCGTTAGGGGTCGCCACAGCGGATCATCTCTTTCCATTTCTTCCTATCCTCTGCATCTTGCTCTGTCACACCAACCGCCTGCATGTCCTCTCTCACTACGTCCATAAACTTTATCTTAGGCCTTCCTCTTTTCCTCCTACCTGGCAGCTCCATCCTTAGCATCTTTTTCCCAATATACCCATCATCCCTCCTCAGCACATGTCCAAACCAACGCAATCTCGTCTCTCTTGCTTTGTCTCCAAACTGTCCAACAGCAGCTGACCCTCTAATATACTGATTCCTAATCCTATCCATCCTAGTCACACCGCGTGCAAATCATAACATCTTTAACTCTGCCACATCCAGCTCTGATTCCTGCTTTTTTGTCAATGCCACTGTCTCCAACCCATATAACATAGCTGGTCTCACTACCCTCTTGTAGACCTTCCCTTTCACTCTTACTGGTACCCGTCTGTCACAAATCACTCCTGACACTCTTCTCCACCCATTCCACCCTGCCTGTACTCTCTTCTTCACCTCTCTTCCACATTCACCATTACTCTGAACTGTTGATCCCAAGTACTTAAACTCGTCCACCTTTACCAACTCTACTCCCTGCATCCTCACCATTCCTCTACCCTCCCTCTCATTTACATACATATATTCTGTCTTAGCCCTGCTAACCTTCATTCCTCTGTTCTCTAGAGCATATCTCCACCTCTCCAGAGTCTCCTCAACCTGACTCCTACTCTCACTACAGATCACAATGTCATCTGCAAACATCATAGTCCACGGGGCCCCCTGTCTGATCTCATCTGTCAATCTGTCCATCACCACTGAAAATAAGAAAGGACTCAGAGCTGATCCTTGATGTAATCCCGCCTCCACCTTAAACAGATCTGTCAGTCCCACTGCAGTCCTCACCACTGTCACACTACCCTCGTACATATCCTGTACCACTCTTACATACTTCTCTGCCACTCCTGACTTCCTCATACAATACCACAACTCTTCTCTAGGCACCCTGTCATATGCTTTCTCCAAGTCTACAAAGACACAATGCAACTCCTACTGACCTTCTCTGTATTTCTTCAATAACACTCTCAGAGCAAACATTGCATCTGTAGTGCTCTTTCCTGGCATGAAACCATACTGCTGATCACTGATCATCACCTCCCTTCTTAACCTAGACGCAAACATGGACCATAAAAAGTGAAAGAAAGGATGTACACCCTGGAGATAAACCCAGGACCATCTATATTCTAGCTCTAACATGTACATATGCTGCCACAGGAATATTTACATAACACCACAGAGAAACCTGCCATTCATTTCACTCGTTTTCATGGTTGCATTAAGCGGACAGATATGGTACATTTTAACAAACAATAAAGAGGATGACACAGAACTTAAAAATTGTGTACTGCTTACATGCACTTTCACCCTTCACAGCCCTACATGTTCACTTCTGCAAGTGTAACCTGACACACCCCGTGATGTTGGCATTTGCTGTTGCCATGCATTCAACATGAACACTGTGGAAGTGCCTACATGAAGTAAACATCCCTGCACAGTTACTCTTTTTTGTGATTCAACAATTGTAATGAGTTTTGACCTAATTTACATCTTCACCATGCTGACAGCCCAGAATCTACATGGTTAGTAACCATGTAGGCAGGAAAACTGCACAGGAGTTCAATGCTGTAACAGAGGAATATTGTAATCAATCAGCTACATCCTGCATTTGCATACATTACAGTATAATACTCTGTTTCATGGAGGTTTACACATTTTAGTAGCCTGCATTACTTAACAAGTATAGTCTTCGTTTTGGAGTGGGGAGCAATGCTGCATTTATGTCACTGCACTTAAAATGGCATTATCATGATTACAATACTAATTTTCTAGCAACCACCCTGTGTGATTAGGTCAAAATTATGTGTGGTGTTACATGTTAAGGGCAGTTCTGTACAAATGTAAGAGCTTTTACTTGCTCTTGTTTCTGTGTCGACTCATTTCCTTGGCTGTATTCGAAAAGTTTTGGAATACATGGGCAACATGAGCACGGAGTCTACACAGTTGCTGTACAGGTTGTTGAATCACTCTTCCGTGTTGATTTGCTTCATTAGCATAAAAGTCAGATACTTATGCTGTAATTTGCGTGCAACGAAAGTTTCTTGAGTGCCTCTATCATGTGGAGTTTATTTATAGTAAGTAAATAAATTCTATGATGGGCAATATTTATCTCACTCCTAGAAGTTCTACCATACTGGATCTCATTATTGAGAATTTCTACATTCTGGCCAAGTAATCAATTGAATCCATAATTGCCACTCCCCTCCTTTATCAGGGTTCATGACTTTTATTTCATGATTGTTAATAAGTGCCCTCATAACTGAGTTTTCTTCTTTATTTAAATTATAAGTGCCCTTAAATCATATCTGCTGAAAATAGAATCTAAAATCTTTTTCACAGTATTTTTCATATAACTGTAATGTAGGGTGTAGTAAGGGACTGAACATACTTGCTCTTACAAACTGTTTGTCTTATGTGTAAATATTAACTGAGTAATGAAACAATACTTTAAGATTTAATTTTCTAATGAACATTTTCAAATCTACTAACAAATTAGCCAATATCATATATAAAAGTGGGTACGAAAGCAAACTCCTTTGTGAATAAGTTAAACTGCTTTTGCTCAATCTGTATTTGACTTTCAATAAATATATTAAAATTTTTGTAAGTCAAAAATATAGGTTTATTAGGAACTGTACTGAAAAGACTCAAGGAAAACAAGTCATAGCTACATTTGGAAGTAAATACTGGCATGAAAGAATTTACGTCTAATGTCTGTATCTCTTGGATCGGTGCTTGTTGCCATAATAATTCTTTGGAGGATAGTAAGCAATAGTCTGTTCCTGATAATTTCCTTGTTGGTGTTTCATATTGTTGGCTATCCTCTGGGATCACCATAGTGGAGGAAAGTTAGTGTGGTTTAAAAAATCATCATAATCAACCTCACCTTATTGTAATTCATAGCAACCTTTGGAGTGGTGTTACCTCGACTGGCCTCTTGGGCTGCGTAATAAGAATAATGTGTGTTTTCTTTGTTTTATATATGTATATTTATTGTACAGGGTATACTTTTATATTTTTATTTATTTATATGGTTTTTATGAGCATATTGTTTTAAGTGCTCATTTCAATTAATTGCGTTGTTAGATGATTGTTTTTAAAAGTATATACATTTTTTTTCTGTACTGCAGTAAAGATCTGAGGAATTTGAATTAAAGGATGAATATGCTTAGCTTTTACATTTGTGCAGTGTTTTATTACTGTTTTTACACCATATTGTTGTTTAATGCCTTCTAAGCCTTTAGCGTGTTGTTAGCCAATGTTGCCAGTTTTTGTTCACTTTTTCTTCAGTTCACAAGTTTTAATTTCAGCCACTGGTTTCTGCTTTGTCTTCAGTTTGCAGGATAGAAACTTGTAACGCTAGCCCATCTGTTGGCTTTTTTGATGACAGATCAGATGGAAATTTAAATTTGACCACACACTCTTTTCCCCTTGACCTTTTGAATTTCAGCCAGTCACTTACCGGGCTAATTAGCAGAGCACAATCTATGCTAGCAGACATTCAATTCCAAGGAACTGGTGCTTCATCATCTGCAATGAATGGAAATAGAGCATTTAGCAATGGTCAGAGGATTAAAGGCATGGAGTGAATTCAAAATCAGTCTTCTAATGTTTGCCCTGCAGGATCATGTTTCAGCTTGGAAAGTTTGTTACGGGTGAGTGTTAATCCCTTAGATTCTTTTGAATCTATGCCTGCTAATGTTCCAGCTGATACCAGATTTCTTAAATACTATTGACAGCACATATTTGAATTAGAAAAGCAACCTATAAGGTTAAAAGCCTTAGAGCTTGATGTTTTCTACCTTGAACACTGTATTATGTTGCAACAAGTTCCATTTGGCTTGCAGGTGCTTAAATTCCCAAACGGAATTCAATACAATGACAGGCTTTATGATACGCTTGTCAACTTGTTTAGCAACACTGATGCAGACATTATGAAACTTCTTGTGCTGGATTATAAAGACAAACTAAAAGGCTTAAAAGAGACTGTTAAGAATTTGGATGATGCTGTCAACAAAAATAAGCATTTTCACGACTGTATGTCAGAGTATAATGTTATTGGGCCCAGAGTAGACAGGCACGGTGCCACAATCATCCAATGAAAACATAAAAAGCTAATAAGGGATGTAATAAGGGATGTAAAGATACATGTTGCTGGCAAGGGGTATCCTATCAATAACTCTAGTGATGATGAGGACAACGATTTGTTTGATAAAAACCAGCAGTTGTTCTCTACTGCCATTGCTAGTAGGGAGTATAATACTCGAAACAATTTAGAGCACCCTGTTGGTTTATTTATTGACTCAAATGCTCCTCTGATTTCAAAAGGCAATATTAATACAGTCGCTGCTAGTAGCACTGAGGCTTGTAGCCCATCTTCCCTTTTGGGGACATGGCTCAGGGGAATCATAACCAAAAACAGTGCAGTCCAAGGGGTAGATGAAAGACCAAGGGGAGGGGCAGAGGAAAGTGAACTTAACTACATTTGAAAGTTTTACATGTGATGTTTCTGTTTTGAACTTTACTGATTTTTGTCATACTAGAGAAACAGTTCAACATTTTGAAAAAAGTTTTTTCATTTGTTCCAACTTACAGAGTTGATTTGACTAACGCTATCAAAGAGTTTAAGCTGTATGTATGTAACTTTAATTTGAATTACATTTTGCACAATGTCAATTTGGAGAGAGGGGATTTAAGACTTCATAAGAGAAGTACCTTTAATCCATCTCTTCATCAAACTTTGCAAGTCTTTTCTGAGGCTTGTAAAAAGGAAATAAGGGATCTCTTGAGCACTCCACTGCCTAGAAAGTTTTTTAATATGACTGTCTGAGAAGCAGGCACTGTTTGAGCCTAGAAATTTTCAAGGGCTCCAAATTATGAAATCTGATATGGGCAACGGGGTGGTGCTCATGAATTTTGTGGATTATGTCCTCAGTATTTCTGCTGGTTTGGCAGACAGTGATCTCTATAAACTTATTTCTGTTAGTGAAATTAATTATTATTTTGTCATTTGCATAATGTTTTATTAGATCTTTGGTACAATGGGCAAATTGATGCTAAGCTCTATGATTTTACACACATCGAATTTCCAAAGTTAGGTAGGGTTTTTGGGATAAGGTTATAGCAGAGGGTGAGATTCCCTCTTTTAGGCCCATTGTTTCAACAGGATGAACCAAAACAGAATTTATATCTATTTTTTTTTAGATGCAGTTGTCAACCCTCTGGTACAAAATTCAGTGTTCTACCTTTGAGACTCTCGGGCATTATTAGATTGATTGCAGCAATATCCCTTCTCAGGTTGTGAGAAATATATGTTTACACTTCATGTAGCTCTGCTGTATTTCTGTATACCGCACAATACAGGTTTGGATTTTTTTTTTTTAGGAATTATTAAGTTCATTTTGTGAAATTTGATACCACTTTTGTTAACACTATGTGTACTCTGGTTGAGCTTGTTTTGTTGAATAACTTTTTTATTTTTAATGGGGATTATGTTAAACACAAAAAGAGGAGGGGTAATGGGTATTAGGATGGCACCCACTTATGTCAGTTTGGTGATAAGTTGGTGGGATCATGAATTTCTTTGTTCACATCCATTTTTTGATAAAGTTTGATTTTTAGGAGGTATATCAATGATTTATTTTTTTTTTTGTGTGGGAAGGTGACTTTGAGGAGGCTGCCATTTTTACTCATGATCTCAATGCTAGTACATTCTTTTTAAGACTTACCCAAGAGTGTTTGGGAACAGCAGTTAATTTTTTGGATGTATAGATTGCTATAGATGTGAATACTGGCATCTTCCACAGTAACATGTTTAGGAAAGCAACTTTTGTTAACAATTATCTTGCTTTAAGTAGCCAACACCCTGAGTTTATGAAGAGGAACATTGTTAAAGGTCAATTTATTAGGATCAGCTGCATTATTACAGATTCATGTTTTGAGAATGGAGTTTTGTTTTTGAAACAATTATTCAAAGAAATAGGCTATACTGACTCCATTTTAGACAATGTAATTAATGAAATTAGATATTTGAGAAGGCTGAAATATCCTCCAGTTTTATTTATAGATTTTCTTAATCCTAGTAATACAGATAGGTACATACCTCTCAACCTCTTAGTGCAAGAAATCTGGACAAGGCCTAACAAAATGGGGGGGAGCAAAGGCCAAAATTAGGGACCAATTTTAACTTCTGTTCTTATAAAGTTAGAAAGTTGCTAAAGTAACAGGGTTTGTGTTAACATGCATTTTCTTAAGGACCCAGAGTCTGAAACTCAAATGTATTGATGACGTCAGTCCTCAGATCATCCCTGTGATTTGCCAGAAAATCACAAATTTTATGAGGAACAGAGCAAAAATATTAAGTAAAACTCTGGACAGTTGAGAGGCATAGATGGATATAATGTGGAACGAGTTGCCTGTAGTTTCATGTCAATAGCTTTTCCCTTACTCATTTCATCTGATGTAAACCATATTAAGGCTATTTTAAGTGGAAACTGGAAAATCATTTTGGGCAACAAAGTGAGGTCCTTGGGATGGTGTCCAGATTTTATTATAAGAAAAACTATGATGTCAAACAATAGTTTGAGCATATTTCTGTCACTGACTATGTTAATATAATAGATACATTTTCTTGTAATGGATGTAAGCAGTGCAGGTTTATTTATGAAGCATCAAATGGTGTCCTTAAACATAATGGTTTGCAGCTATGGGCTAAGGGTAGGCTTTCAGGTTGTTCAACATTTGTAGTTTATCTTGCTACTGTTATTCATATCACTGTTTCTATACAGGGAAAACTATTAGAAAGTTAAATATGCATATTTCTGAACATCTTTTGTCTATCAAAAATAAGTATGTCATGAACACTTTGGCTAAGCATTCATTAAATTGTGACAATTTTAGGAAGTTCCTATTTTTTGTAGTTGATTTCATCACTCCTGTCCCTACAGTAGTACTTTTAAGAACTATTTAGAAGTTAAGGAACTTAACCGGTAAATCTTCTTACAAACTGACAGAGTATCGGGCCTTAATGAGAATATTAACATAAAATGTTTATTAAAGATGTGATTTTGCTTTTCTGCACAATAGTGCAGCAGTTAACATTGTGCCCTCACAGCAAGAGGTTCTCCAGTTCAATTCTCGGCTAGGGTCCCTTTGGTGTGGAGTCTGCATTTCCTCCCTACATTCATGTGAGTTTCCCTGGGTACTGTGGTTTCTTCCCACATTCCAAAGACATGCAGCTGGATAATTTTTCCCCAGGCCTCCTCTGAAAATAGGAAGTGTCCCAGTCAAACTTTCCCAGCCAATAAATTTTAAATAAATAAATAAATAAAAATAAATATACATATATTTATAGTGTAGGGTAGAGTTCTGATACATTTTAGTCTTTTATATGCTTTTTATGGGCATATTGGTTTAAGTGTTCATTTCAATTAAATAACTGCATTGTGACTTGATTGTTTTTAAAAATTATATAAATTTGATTTTTTCTGTACTGCACTAAAGCTCTGAGGAAGTTTGAATTAAAGGATGAAAGTGTTTAGCTTTCACATTTGTGCACTATTTTTTACTATTTTTAAACCTTGTTGTTTTGTGCCTTCTTAGCTTTCAGCATGTTGTTAGCTAGTGTTTCCAGTTTTTGTACACTTTTTCTTCAGTTTACTTGGTAATAAGAACCCTGGTGTGAAATCTTTTTAACATAGGGTACAGGATAGGTTTTACCATAAAAATAAACTGAGTCATCTACAGCTAATTTCTTACTTTTAACCTCCTTGAAGTATTCTAAATGATGACTGACTTTGTTGATAACATTACTTTACTCATTACAGTGAAATTCAAACAATAGTTCATGCTTGAGAGCATCATCTATGGAATGAATGTTGAAATTTTAAGCATCTCTTTCTCATTGAATGTAATAAGTATTTCAGTGATCATACAACCACAGTTGTTAAAAGCTACCACAAGCTCAGCCAAAAGTTCTTTGTCCCCTGTGATTCCATTTGGAAACTTCCAACCCCTGAGCCTTTGGGCATAGATTTGTCTTAACTATTGTTAATAGTTGAATAAGGTCAGTCAATCTGCCTGTTAATGCAGAAAAGATTCCAGCTTCATCTGTAATTTGTGATGGTTGCTCACTAATATCTTGGTAATGGTTAGAATTACACACCACCCCCAACATTTCTTGATGCACTGGAAAAAGCTGATGGAATACTCAGGGTATTCCCTCTTTTGTGATTCTTAGTTTTGTTTTACGGAGAGTTGTCTGGATGTGTTTGCAGGAGCTTTTTCCTTTTTCCAGTGAATGTAGAACTGTTGGGAATGGTTTACCACATTTTGTTTCAAGACAACACTACTGCTTTCAAAGAACAATCTGGTATTACAAATGGTATGGGCCGGTGGATAGCTACACTGGCAAACATTACAGGATTTTTATCACAGCAGTGCCATTAGTAGCATCTCCACAGATTTGGATATTGGGACCTGGTTAAACAAAGTACCTGTTGGATTCAGTAGACCATTTCATCAACAATAAGTGCCACATTTAAAGAGCAATTAATGTTGTTAGAAAAAAGCATCTCAAATACAAGTCATTGCAATTAGACAATTTATATCTTACAGAATGTTTAAATAGGAAGCAGCTTCCCAAAGGGGTGAGGGTTTGGAAGTTTCATTATAGGCTCATAAGGGAGAAAGAACTTTTGGCTGAGCTTGTGGTGGCTTTTGACAATTGTGGTTACACGATCATTGAAATACTTATTAAATTCAATGAGAAGGAGATGCTTAAAACATCTAATGACATTCATCTTCATTCCATAGACGAGGCTCTCAAGCAAGATCTCTTATTTGAATTTTACTGTAATGACTATAGTGATATTTTCAACAAAGCCGATCAGCATTTAGAATACCTCAAGCGGGTTAAAATTTAAGAAATTAGCTTGAAGTGATTCAGTTTATGCAGATGGTAAAGCCTATCCCACACCCTCTGTTAAGAAGGTTTCACACCAGGGTTTTTCTTACCCAGCTCAAGAGGCCAAATAACACCATTCCACAAGATACTAGAAGTAGTTTGACCTATGAATTCATACAAGGTGAAGTAGACTAGGATGTGTTTTTTAGACCATTCCGAGTTTCTTCCCCATGGCAATTTTAGAGGATAGTCAACAGAATGAGCCACCAACAAGTAAATTAACATGAATGGACTACTGCTTACCATTCTTCAAGGAATTATTACATCAACAAGCCCAAGAGATACAGATGTTAAATGTAAATATGTTCATACTGTATTTAGTTTCAGTTATGGTGATGATTTGGTTTCCTTGAGTCTTTTCACCAAAGTTCCTGATAAACCTCCATTTTGACTTATAAAGATTTTAAGATCTTTAACCATATTCAAATACAGACTGAGGAAAAGCACTTTAACTTATTCACAAAGGGTTTTACTTTAGTAGCTACTTTTAGATTTGATATTGCTGATTTGTTAGTAGATTTGAAAATGTTTAATAGAAAATTAAGTCTTAACGTATTGTTTTATGACTCAGCTAACATGCACACACAAGACAAACAGTTTGTAAGAGCAAGTATGTTCAATCACCAACTCCACTGAAGATTGCAGTTATATGAAAAATAATGTGAACAAGATCTTAGCTCCCATTTTCAGCAGATGCAATTTAAGGGCACTTATAATTTGAATAAAGAAGAAACCTCAATTATGAGGAAAATTATTAGCAATCATGAAATAAGGATCATGAAGCCTGATCAAGGAGAAGAGTGGTAATTGTGGATTAAATTGATTACTTGGCCAGAATGTGGAAATTCGGAAATTCTCAATAATGAGATCCCATATGGTAGACTTTCCAGGAGTGAGATAAATATTGCCCATCATAGAATTGATTACTTTTGAAGGACCTCTTTAGGTTCATAGGTTCATAGGTAGGTACTAGGCTATCTGCCAGAAGGCATTTATAAGCCTAGCCAGAATGTGTTGGCTTTCGCCACCCCCTTAGATTAGTTCCCTGTGCCTCTGTCCAGCAGAGCCACTGAAGTAATCCCTGGGGTAAACTTTCTGTTTCCCAGCCACTCATCAAGGTTTCTCTTGAAGAGTGTTAGCGTGGAGCTCTGCCTAACATAGATTGGAATCTTGTTCCAAAGCATGGGAAGTCTCTGGGACAGGAATCTATCCCTCCAGCACATCCTATTTATTGTTGTGGTAAGGTTTAGATTCCTAGTGTGTGTGGCTTGAGGGGATAAGGTTTTCTTTAGATGAAGCATGTCCATCAATTCTGGGTTGGACATGGCCTTGTATGTCAGGCAGAGATCACCTCTGAGTAGGCACTATGCAACCAAGTACAGCTGGAGTTTCTTCAGTTGAGCTACATAGGGCATCTGTTTGAGGCCAGTGATGAGGTACTTCTGTGGTCTTTCCAGCTGTTGCAGGTGTCTTGTAAAGCACATCCCAAATGGGGCGTTATAATCTATGATGGGTCTGATGAGTAGAGGGGCACAATGACTTCTTTTGATCTGGATGTGAACCCTTTTGTGACAAGGTGGGCCAAATAGAAGGATTTTCTAACCACTTTGGCAATGTGATTATCAAAGGAGAGATTACTATCTACTTGGGTCCCCAGATCCCTTATTACATCTTCCGTATTTAGGGGACTACCAACTATGTGGTAGTTCATGGGTACTTTGTTTTTTCCAAAGGGGATGACTATGCACTTTTTGGCATTTAGCTTGAGCCCATGAGTTTGACACCAGGTATCCGTCTCAGTGAGACCCTTTTGGAGGATGTCTGTGTCAACTGGAGAGTCTCTGTGTCAGCCTTTGACCAGGAAGCCATTGATTACACCTTATACAGGTTTTTGAGAGTAGACTACCAGGTGGTTCTGGATATCTTTGCCATCCCTAAGGTCCACAAAACCCTGGATGACCCACCTTTATTACCCATACTTTCAACAGCAGGTTCCAAAACACATCCATTAGCATTATATATTGATGGGCTCTTTAAAAGTTTTTTTCATTAAGCATATGCCCATTTTACATGATTCCTGGGTTTTTTTCAGACAACTAAAGCAAGAATTTTGCCATGAACAATGGTTATTAGTCACAGTAAATGTTAATGATCACTTTTCTTACATGCCCGACCCATTGGCCTTGAGTGGTTTAGGGAGGCATGTGGAACTTGTACGGACATATCTCACAGTTGAGTCCACATTTTAGTTGATTTTATGGAGGTTGCTTTGTGTAACAATATTCTATACTATGAATGTGAATATTTCAAACATTCTGGAGTAGCAATGGGGGTGACTTATGCCCCCCTCTATGCTAATGTAGTTTTTGACAATGGAAAAAGAATAATGTTTTTGTGTTAGATTTTATGCACTTCATAGTAACTTATTTCCATTTCTTGGATGACATATTCTGTATATGGAAAGGAAGTATGTCAGAATTACAAAATTTTATTAGTTTTTAAATGCATCAACTGAATTTTTAAAATTCACATAATCCTACTCCAGTGAGAAGATTAACTATTTGGATATTACACTTACAAAGGACAATGAACAGAAATGTTTTACTTCCCTGTTGTTTAGAAGGCCCACTTACTCTAATACTTTTCTGCATTTCAGCAGTAATTATCCTTTAGCACAGAAAAAGAGCCCGGTAAAAGGCCAAATGGTCCATATTTTGAGGATAGTTTCAACTGATGAACAGTTTCGTCTTGAATTAGAAAAGTTAATTGAGATGTTTGTCAAAAGAGAATATCCATTGAAACTGCTCAGTGACATTAAGGAAGAGGTTTGCAAAAAACAGGGCGATTATTTTTTTCCCCTTGCCAGGTCTTGGTCCCCATTTTGCTGAGATCCCTCACGAGGAGTTCAACAATTTTGAATTAGCCATGGTGATTAAATATGGTGCACACAGTAATTATATTAAATAAATTATGACTGACAATTGGAAAGTCATCACATCTGATGCTGCTATTGGCAGAATACTAGCTGTAGGAACACAACTTGTCTACAAAAGCCATTTCAGTTTAAAAGAAAGGCTGGAATTAGCTACAGTAACTAAATCATTTGCATCCTCCAATCAAGCTCCAAGAGGTATATGATAAGATGCACTGCTGGTTTGCAGTGTAAATACACTCACTTAGGTGATAAACTGAAGCTTAAAAGTACAGATTTTCAGTTCAAATTATATCAGAAATGTGACTGTAATTCTATCACAGCAGTGTACCTTGCCTACTGTGATTTCTGCCATTTCTTTTATGTGGGCAAAACTGAAATAACTTTAAAGAAGTGTATCTACAAACATTATTATGATTTAAAAACTTCTAATGAGAGTAATGCTCTTTATAAGCACATGTTATTATGAATAAACAACAAATTATTTTTATTTATTTTTTTTTGTTAGAGCAAGTCATTCCCAATGTCTGAGATAGAACTTGAGAGCAAAGGCTTGAATACAGGGAACTGTTATGACAGCCACTACTGCAATTTCATTTCCTGGGTTAAATGATACAGTGTCCATTAGTACTGTTTTAAAACTACGAGCTCCCAAGTTGTAAGAGTAGTTTTTATACAAATGTATGCATACACATTTATTTTCTTTGATTAATGTTTATAACTGCATTGGTAACTTTTCATTTTTAACTTGTGTAAACAAAGCCTTGTTAATCAATTTATGGTTAGATTAGTTGTGTCAAGTCATGTGGTACTAATACATCACTATTAAAATCAACTGTTTTTAATTATATTATGTTCTGATGAAGTCCCGTGCAAAGGCATGAAACGTTTTGATATAGTAAATTGTTTTTAGTTAATTTTACTGGTGTCTGGTCCTGATTCCAGCCTAATGAGAGCTCGGATTACCTTGCGTTCTTTTTGGTTATTTGTCCTTTACTCAAGGTATTCTCTGTTTTTTGGTTCTTAAAAAGGCATGTGGAACTTGTACAGACATATCTAACAGTTGAGTCAACATTTTAGTTGATTTTATGGAGGTTGTTTTGTGTAACAATATCCTTTACTATGAATGTGAATATTTCAAACAACATTCTGGAGTAGCAATGGGGGTGACTTATGTCCCCCCTCTATGCAAGTTTTTAGAGAAAAGTGGTCACCAGTTCACATTATTTGCCTCCTGGGGAATCTGTTTGCAAAACAAGAAGAAACAGTTAGAAATGAATATGGAACAACTGACTGGTTCAGGATTGCAAAAGGAATACAGTAAGGGTGCATATTGTCACCCTATTTATTCAGTTTATAAACTGAATCTATCATGCAAAATGCTTAGATAGATGAATCAGAGGTTGGAATCAAAATTGCTGGAAGAAATACTAACAACCTTAGGCAGGCAGATAGTACCACTATGATGGCTGAAAGTGAGGAAGGGGCAAAGAGCCTGTGGATGAAGATGAAAATAGAAAGTGCAAAAGAGGGCTTGTTGGTCAATATCAAAAACTAAAATGACACCTAGTACTATCAGATATTTGAAAACAGATGGGAAGAAGTGGAGGTGGTGACAGATTTTTTTCGTGAGTAGAGGATTAGATGGCTATTGTTTAGGCCACAGAGTACATAAAGTACTCCTTTAGTTATAAAAAATAAAAAAACAGCAAACAAACAAAAAGCTCTTCTTCAGTTTTAAACCATAGTAGCTGCTAGATCTTATGCCACGTAGATTCACACAGCATAAAGTATTTCTTCATTTATAAAAGGAAAAAACTCTTCTTCTGTTTTATACTGTAGCAAACTACATGCTACACAGAGAAAGCTAAGTGCTTCAGTTATGAACACAAATGCAATAGTGGCATTCATTTCTGAGTGACAATAATGGACAGAAGACAGATCAGGATTTAACACTTGTACCCTAGCACTTTGCACCAGGGGTGTCTAACCTCTTCTCCCCACATGTTCCTGGGCTCAAAGATCTCTACATATGGTGACTGCAGCCATGAAATTAAAATGTACTTGCTTTTTTGGAAGGAAAATTATAGCCAATCTGGGTAAGATTTTAAAAAGCAAAAACACCACAGAGATCCATTAAAGGTGAATTGTTGAGATACCTGATTGCTGAAATTATTAATAAACTTAATGCTCGTTCGTCCAACATATAAAGCTTTTGTTATGTTTTGCATTTTGTTGAGTTGTCTACAAAGACATCACATCATCAACAAAGGTCTGCATAGTCAATGCATGTTTTTTCCAGTAATAACATATTTTTGTAAGAGTAAGACTATATGTAAAGCTATGTACCAGAAACTGATGCTTTTGAACTGTGGTGCTGCAGAAAACTTTTGTGAATTACATGGACTGCAAGAACTAAAGAAAAAAAAAAGATGTGGGGAAAGGTCAAAGGAAGAAGAAGGGGAAACAGAAGCTAAGATAGACAGCATTACTGAAGCAATGAATATGAATTTGCAAGAACTAAAACATAGTTTGATAGATATGTGTGGTTTGCTAAAATCCCTGAGGTCACAAAGAGTCTGATTGGACTAAATGAGTAAACAGCATAACATGTGACACAAAAAATGACTTATGAAAAACATATGCAAATATGACGAAAAAAATAAACATACTAAATCACTGTTGGTAGACGGCTGTGTCAAAGAAGTAAAATAGAAACATGCAGTCATTGTTTCCAAATATCCATTCTCAATACAGCCTAAATGTAACAATGGATGCTATACCTAGATTATAGGTACAAAGAGCTTTATTTAGTGTTATATAAATTTACAACATTTAAATATTCTAAAGAGCTTATTAAACAAGTTTTAAACTGGGTTTAGACATATTCCCAGAGTTTATAATCCATCACATTTCTTAACATCCAAAATTTGAGGTGGAGAACCCAAACTTGATATCTCATGCCATAGTTTTGTCAATACCAGTAAAAACAAAAGATGCATTTGGATTATCTATTGTATGTTTATAAGGGACATTAGTAGGTCGCTTGCATATACATTACTCATATATTTTGTTATTCTTTGTTTTAACATTCTGAGGATTTGTCTAATATAAGAGTATTGCATGTACATTGTGCTATATAAATTACCTATGTGTTACTAGTGAGAAATGGTATTAAAAAGCAACAGCTGCATTGACCATAGAAAATTCAAAAGTTTCAACATATATTTACATCATGAGCAGTGGCACATGCCATCCTGCCCGTCACATTATTAGCTGGCAAAGAATGCAATGGCCTTCGTAAACATTTAGAATTATCATGGTTAAAATAAGAAGGCAAATGACTACTTCTCCTGCAAGTAAACCAGTAACTGTTCAACAGAATTGATCAAAAACATTTGTTACTTATTAGGATAAACTAACACATTAATAACTTGTATACTCTTAGAAGTGTTACTATTATATGTTATCATAAACTTAATACAAATAGCATCCAATATATTTTTCTCTTCTTGTTCTTAATATTATAACAACCCAGTTTGGGTAGAAAACTGACCTGACCATATCCACAGTGTTAAAAACAATGTATTACATAATCAGTTACTTCCTTATCTGGAGGAGCGGTGCTACTGATACAGCTATTTTTTTAAGAACAGCTATCTTGCAATGTTTTCTATCACTTGACCGATATGCCAATTATCTTTTATTGGAAAAGTGTTTACAGTAAATCGTAGCAATACTTGATCCCTCCATGTTTTTCAAATAAAGAAATGGCCTTTATTTCTAGATAACACCCTATTTTTAAGAAAAAAAAATGGTAACAAATAAGAACTAATTTGCAAATAAATAAACTCAGTGGTTATAAGTCTGATTCTACCAAACAGTACTTTAAGACACTATGACCTCCTTCATGAGATACATTGGTATATGAGGAAGCAACATTCAGTTTACACATATCAATCCAATTCCAAATCTATCTCATACATGATCTGTAAAAATTCTGTAGTATCTCCAGTTGTAGCTGGAATGGTACCAAATAATGGTTTGAAACATAATTACAAGGTAAGATGAACTGTTGTGAACTGTTTTTTTTTTTTTTTGGACTTGCATACTTTGGATAAAATATAAAAAAGATGGTGCGTTAAGGCTTGACATTGTTACTTTCTTTCCTAATGCCTAAGGAATAACCTCTTGCATAGTTTAAAATTTATCAATTTCTCAGTTTGTTTTTAAATTCATTAGTAGTGTCATAGAGATGTTTAAGATATACAGCAGGAGTCAATAAACTCCATGGAGGCTTTGTGCGAAGTCTACATGGAGTTTACATGTTTGCACGGTGAGCAACATCAGTAATTACATATTCATGCCATATAAAGCATTTAAAGGGTCTATAGCAGAACATCGAAGTATTAAAACTTCGAATGTTCTGATATCGAACACTATTCAGTGAACGCTAAGAAAAGCAAAGCTGCAGAACAGCTAATTCTTTCCTCGGGAAAGAATTTGGTTGGCCATTTCTGTGGCTTCGCTATTCTTAGCGCTGTGGTGGAAAGTTACTGGTTGGGTTCAGGTAAGTGTGCAATTGTTTGTACGTTACGGTTAGGGGCGGGTTAAGTGAGTTAGGGTTAGGGAGCGGGTTAGGTGAGTGTGCGATAGTAATGGACCTTAGGGTTAGGGTTCGGGTTAAGGTAAGTGGGTAGATAGCAGTGTATGTTTAGTTTAGTGTAGCGTTAGATGTAGGAATTTAAGTGTATGTGTGTGGTTGCTGTTTGTTTGATGTGCTTGTATTGTGTGTATGTGTTTCTGAGCAGTGAATTTTTTCCATGGGAAAAAATTCGCTGTTCTGAATGTTTGATATTTTCATGTTTAGATGTTTTGGGGCTGATGAAATAGCGTTTGCTATTTTCATCTTTCGATAACGTGATATAAATGCCATTTAAATGTAAACAAGTGTTTTCATGGCTGGCAACAGTCAGGAAACAATGTAAAGCAACAAAGATAGCAGACCTGTTTACCTATGAGCAAACTAGGTTAACAGAATTGAGTGGAATGCCACAATGGTTACTAGGGTTAATAATATAGCAATGTATATGGTCCAAAACACATTACAAGACAGTGTATACAGAGCAGGGTATTGTGGAATCCTACTCCAGGCATTCTGTACAAAAGTTGTGTAAATGATCTGTAATGGTACATGGATTGTCATTTAACATAAACAGTTAGGGGAAGTGTGCGTATTGAACAGGGGCACACAGATGAATTGTAGGAATTAACACAGGGAAAGAGGACAGGTGAAACATTGTAATGTACAGCAGATGAGAGCATGTAAATTGAAGACAGTTACAGCAGAAACACTAATCACATATCGAAAATGTATATTATGTGATTGTCAGACAAGGTGGCATAACAGTGGAGAAGATGTCTTTGTGATATAAGCATCCTGACATGAACAATAGAGAGGACATCTATCAGGGGTGTTATATACAATTGGGGTTGGGTACATATTGTTAAGCAGTGCAAACTGATTTGCTTGAATATGACTGTAATGTCAGTAGAGGTCTCCAACAAGTGGGACACAGTTACAGGCTCGTGGACTACAGTAAACAGAAGTACACACAATCGTGGACAATATCAGAATAATACCACCAGTAATGCTATGACATAACATATATGAATCTGAGTGATCAGAGATGGTTCTGCATGAACACACTTGTACAACTATTATGACATGTCAGCAATCTGTGAGGGTAATCAAGCACACAGTCCTGAAACTGTAACATCTGCTGGAGGTGGTAGGAGGGACACTGCAATTACCTGTATGTGACATTATGATCAATGCAGGCTAGCCGACTGATGTGCATTGCATACATACATATGGCATAATTCACATTGTCATTAATGTAACCCATGACATCAATATTATCAAACAGCTATTTGTGCATCAGTGGAACAGATGTCACACATACATGGGGTATACCACCTTGATGGGGGCTTGATGGGGGTTCAGCACCATCAGACAGTAATGATTATGCAACAAAAATAATACCTATGTATGACCAATAAGATGTGTGAGAGCTCAATGTAGAAAAGGTGGTGCCCTTCAGTTACACATCACTGGAAAATGTGTATGGAGGTACATGAATAAAGGTGCATTGTACTCAGTTACTGGTGTGATGAAGGCTGTGAACTGTGGAGGTATTATGGCTTTTGTTGTGGCTACTCTGCACATACTCAGTAGTTGTGTTACATACAAGGGAGTAGTCACCAATGTGGCCACATGATGGTGGACATTCCACATACCAATTACTCCAGGGCACAGGTCACATACCACTTGGTCTGCTTATAGGGCTTAATGTCTACATTGTCATTGGGTTGTGCATTTGTTTTCATAACTTAACAAATCCCCCATATTTTTGTTTTATCTCGTGTTGTCATGGCTGTGGCAGCAATCATTGGTATGTGTTGATACTGTCTGTATTATGCTATCACAGTTGGAGTCAGTGATTGCCCACAATCTGTAGTCCTCCAGGGAGCTGTTTGAACACAGGATGTCTACATCATTTTTGATGTCTGTGAATTAAATAATGGACAGGAAAGGGCCTAGCAGACTGTTCTGATGTACAGACCTGACCACTGGACTCGAGATATAGATCGCTTCACACATTTCAACATATTTAGATGCCACATATGTGATTCAGTGGTCTACCCACTAGATGATATAGGTGTTTATGGCCACATCTGACAATGTTGAGTAAATATCTCACTGTAGATTTGTGTCAAATGCCTTGGCCTAGTCAAGTTCCACAGGATGATAGTATTGTCATCATGCATGCCCTTAATAACCTCCTTGAGAACATCTAACAGATGTAACAGACATGGATATAGCATTAGCAACTCACACATGTCTGTTGCACACAGCTGGGATATTACTAGTGTCCATTTAGAAAAGGTCCATGATTACATGTTGGTCTACCACACAGATGAGGAGAGTCGTAATATGTCTATACATGCATGCATCAGGTGCTGTTCCCCCACTCAGATGGATGCATGTTGATATACACTCTTCTAAGGGAACATATTCTGTCTGGAAAGTGTGTTGAAGTGTGCATCCAACCCTGTCAGGTCAGTGTATGTTCTGAGTCACATTATAGGCGATCTGTGATGTTGCCACAACTCATTGATTCTATGTGATGAAGGTGAGACAGTGCATACTGCCTATCTTGATCTGGTATAGGGTTTTGACACAATTCCCCACACAGGTATCATTGAGAAACTGGGATTAACCTTTACGTCACTAAGTAGGTAACCAATTGGTTCACCGACAGAACACATACTGGAAAAGTTGGTGAATCAAATAGAGTATCCATTACAGCTGTCACCATTGTCATACCCCAAGCATCTGTACTGGGCCCTTTACTGTTTGGAATATATTTCTCAACAGTCCAGGCTAATTTTGCTTGATTTGTTTCTAACTTCAGAATATCTGCTAAATACTTCATCCTTAAATTTCCAGGGTCTGCTTATTAGTTTTCCCTCAAGGGTTTCTCAGTGCTCTGTACAGAATCAGACACATTGAATGACATTTTTCCTGAAATAGCACAATTGATATTTCTCCATTACCTAGTTGCACACAGGGCAACTTGTTTGCAGTGACAAGTACTGTCCACATACTTGTAAACTGGATACCCCTGACAGTGATTGATATTCTCACTCCAACAGTCTAATCAATAAAAAAGGGTCTGTTGCAATGGATATGAACTTTCCTACTGTCTCTGTTACCAGCTTGGTGGATATGGGCATACTAAGGCAATGTAGAAATTGCCTCATGTTTATAGACAACCAGTTAATTCTCAAACAAACTGATATGCTATGTCACTGGAGGCAAAGCTCTCACATAAAAGTACTCCTAATGTCAATAAGTTTGTCAGTAGTACACATGCAGCATCCATCAGGCATAATTCAAAGTAGGTACATAGACCCACATATGCTGAGGCACTTACATGTAACCTTCCTAAACCACAAAGACCTCCTAGATGAAGTACACATAACATAAACCCTCATCAGCCCCAAATGCACTCTTTCAAAACAACACCCACATCAGCACATAGAGCTACAGCTCATGGAGCCTCTACCTCTAAGCCCATAAGACAAGACATGTCACAATCCAGCATTCTAGTCATTGGAGACTCCATCATGAGACACACTGATGTCCCTCTCACCAGGTTGAGTAAGGAGAAAGTCAGGATCAGTTGTTTATCAGTGACTAGGATCCACCACATTATGCATGCACGCAGGTCATTGAACCACAAGTACTGACATGATTCAGTCATAGTCCATGTGAGAGTAAATGACCTGAGATGTACCTCCCTAGACTATATGAAGAGAGACATCATGGAGCTCTTGGAATATGTGTCTCAGGCTGATATGAGCCTAGCATTGAGTAACATTTTACCTTCTCCAAGGACGATGCCACAATATGAAAAAAAGAAGATTGGTTTTAGTAATTGGCTTAGTTTCTGGTGTCATTCTAAGGGGGGGGGGGTTCAATATCTGTCAGCATGGAAGGAAATGATCAGCAGACCACCTGCTTTTCCAGGGATGGTCTGCACCTCTCCCCTCTAGGCTTTTGAATATTAGCTAAAACATTGTCTTCCCCCATAGTGTCTTTTTAGGCAATGCCAAACTTAAAGTACTTCCAACATAGCAAATCAAAACCAAGAAAATTTAAAGGTATTACTGCTCAATGCTAGGTGTCTAAACAAGCAAACTCCACTCCCTAGAAGCTCTCTTTACCCTGGAGAATGCTGATATCTGTGTGGTCACTGGAATATGGTTTAAAGCTGCAGAAAGCACACCAACAGGGCAAGGGTATAATACCTTCCACACATTTAGACCAGCTACTTCACAGGCAGGTTCTAAAGGTGGAGGTGTCTCTATTTACATCAAAAATAAATATACCACAAGGATGGTCAAACAGGACAATGCATTTGAGTTGCTCCATGTTCAAATCACCATAGGTAGAATCCAATACCACTTCCTTGCAAGCTATAGGTCCCCTTCTATGACCAAGGAGACCCATACCATGTATTTAAACTTACTGGAAACACTAACCATCCAACGCAAAACCATATTCATGGGTGACTTTAATTACCCCACTATTAACTGGGAATCCTATATGACATCAAATGTAAATGCAGAGAGATTACCGGATTTTGTAAACACAAACTCCCTGGACCAGATAGTCAGTACACCAACCAGGGGTGCAACCATAGTGGATCTGGTCCACACTAACATAGGTGACTGCTGTACACCCCCTATAGTAATGCCTTCCCTGGTAAGGTTGTACAGAGTATATTCAGGAACAATAATTTCTTGGGATTGTAAAAAAACCTACCAGGGGTCAGAACATACTAGGTATTGTTTGTGTTCCCAAAGAAGTTACTGTAACTTGAAGTCAAGTTTTACCACCACTGATGTGCAGTAATCATGGGGTTATTAAGGTTAATTTGTTGCTAGATAATTCTGCCAAATGGAAATCTAAACCAATGCACAGAAGGTTAATTACAGATTATATGGAAGCAAAACAGTCACTATGTAAAACTAACTGGAGTGAGGTGTTCAGTGGAAAAACTGCAGATGGAATGTGGAAAGTTTTGAAAGAGAAATTGTTTGAGTGCAAAAAGTTAAAAAAAATGTTTAACATCAGGATCTAGGCATACAACATCAAGGGGAATATATATTCCATAAGGACAAGATATTTGATTAAGGTTAGAGACAAAAAAATATAAGAAATGGAAGAGAGGTCAAAGTACAACTTTGAATACTGAAATAAACAAGTTGCGTAAACAGATTAACCATAGTGTGAGACAAGATCAAGAACATTTTGAAGAACATTTATATAAAGATATTGCGCATAACAGGAAACCTCTTTATCGATACATAAGATGTGGAAGAAGTAAAGACGCACAAATTTATAAAGTGTGTGCAGATTCTGAAATTTATTCTCAGACACAACAGATTATAGATATATTTACAAAATCTTATGCAAAGTAGTTTGACTTCGCAAAGGGGGTGATAAGTTGTCCTAGTGACATCCAGGTAACCCCAGATACTGGAATCAAATTAGATAAAAGAACTGTGCAAACTGGATCCAAACAAACACAAAATCCAAGAAGTAGCTGAACTGAACCCACTCCAAGTAATGCAGGCTGCAAATCATGACACAGTTGTAGAATGCAGAATCCACTTTATTAAGTTTAGAACATAAAAATCCAGAGATGATCGCTTTCATCCAGAAAGATCTAGACTTCATCAGATAGTTTAACACACATAGATACTTCCTTTTTATACAGTTTCAACAGGAAGTTCCACCCAGTTTTAAACTAAATATTGTGTTTTTAATGACATAATTAATTAAAGTCACTAACCTAAAAAGCAGAAAAAATGTACAAACTGTAAAATATTTCATAGAACACACCACCCTATGAAACATTGTATAAACACTGGTACTAAACTGGCAGTGTATAATAATAAATATATTTAAATATATATATTTTAAAAACAATAAATATCTGTGTAATTAAGAACTAAGTATAATTAAAATATTAAGAGAAATAAATATCAATCACACGTTAACATCATTATAAAATAAATGTTAAAAGATTTAAAACATTTAAAATATATAATGAAGCAATGTATTTTATCTTTCCAATGCTTTCAGTTTTAAAATAGGGCTAATGGAAATATGTTCATTCAGGGCTGGCCATTTTCCAGCATTCAAACGTAATTGCCAGTATAATTCCCTTTTCTCAAGTAATAGTGACCATGTACCACCCCTCATATTTGTACTGATGCTATCTATAATAAAAAATTGGAATTTATGGTCATTGTACATCATTACATGCTTGCTAAGAGAATTAGTCTCTTTTTTTATTTTTTATCTCATATATATGTTCATATATGCGATTTTTTAACTTTATATCAGTCTTGCCTATGTAATAGCAAGAACAGGTGGTGCACAAAGCACAGTAAATCACTATCTCTGAGTTGCAATTATATTTCTGGTTGATCCTGATTTCAACTTTGTTGATGTCAAAAATATTGCCTTCTTTTATATCTGCAATAATTACATCTGCCACATTTGTTCATAGAACCTAATCTGTCATTAGAGTGAGAGTTACTGCTCTCAAATATATTTTTCACATTCTTGCCTTTCCTATATACCATGACGGGTTGCAGTCCTATTAGTGGTCTGATGTTCTTGTCATATCTTAAAATGGACCAATTTTTTGTTAAGATGTTTCTTAGGATGTAACTGTCTTGGGTGAATACAGTGATAAAAGAAGTCTTATAATTACTATTACTTGTAACAGTATTGGTTTCACGATTACTGGTAGATGGACTACTGTCGCTTATATTACAAGAAAGTAGAGATACATAAAACCCACACTCTCTCTTATTAACAACCTCAGTCATTGTATCACTGACCAACTTGCAAGGATAGCCTATTTTTTGAAACATAATTTTCAAGTTGTCACATTCAGCCAAAAATTCATCAGTACCAGATACCATACGAGCTGCGCGCATGAAGTGTCCCTTAACAATTGCTTTCTTTTGTTTAACTGGGTGTGTGCTGAAGAAGTGCAGTAGTGAGTTCAAGTACTTGCTTTTCCTAAAGATTTTTGATACAAACAACATTATTTTCATAATCTTTCTCTAGTAAGATGTCTAAAAAGGAAATCTTGTCAAGGTCTCTGGTATGGGTGAACTTTGGAAATTCTGTAGTAGTTCCAGTGTAAGCTATAAAATCATCAATAGCATCAACATGCCCATCCCACAGAATGAACATATCATCCAAAAACCTAGTATAAAACTTGATGTGCTCAAAATAACATGAAGGACAAAGAAATTTCTTCTCCCATTGCCTAACTACAACATTTGCATATAAACTACCAAATGCAGACCTCATGGCCACCCTTTCTTGTTGTAGGTAGATTTCTTTGTTAAACAATATAAAATTATGTTTAAGGACAATTTCCAGTGAAAAGACCAAGACTTGGAAATGTGAAATATCTTTTTCATATAAAAAATCTGTGAACCACTCCAAACCAGTCTGTGTGAGGTATAACTGAATAAAGGTCCTTAATAGCGATAGTTATAAAAACAAAAGTGTCCTTAAAGGGCATCTTATCTATAGCTTCGAGAAAGCTCCATGAATGCTTGCAGATATGTGTCTCATTCAATATATGTTTCTTTAATTTATTGTCTAATATCTTGCAAGGGAGTGGGTGATTGACCCCTTGGAGTCCACAATGGGGCGCATGGGTGGTTGGCTCAGGTTTTTACACAATTTCGGTAGCCCAAACATGACTGATATTTTAGGGTAGGAAAAAGTTAAAAAAAATGTTTAACATCAGGATCTAGGCATACAACATCAGGGGATATATTTCCATAAGAACAAGATATCTGATTTAAGGTTAGAGACAAAATATATAAGAAATAGAAGAGAGGTCAAACTACAACTTTGAATACTGAAATAAACAAGCTGGGAAAACAGATTAACCATAGTGTGAGACAAGATCAAGAAAATTTTGAAGAACATTTATATAAAGATATTGAGCATAACAGGAAACCTTTTTATCGATACATAAGATGTGGAAGAAGTAGAGAGACAAACAAATTGATAAAGTGTGTGCAGATTCTGAAATTTATTTTCAGACACAAAAGATTATAGATATATTTACAAAATCTTATGCAAAGCAGTTTGGCTTCACAAAAGGGGTGATAAGTTGTCCTAGTGACAGCCAAGTAACCCCAGATACTGGAATCAAATTAGATAATATCAAAAAAGTACTGTGCAAACTGGATCCAAACAAAGTGCAGGGAGGAAACTGAATTAGTAACAATGATCTGAGAACACTTCAAAAAACTTACACTACCATTAAATCTATTATTCACAAGGTCATCTGAATATGGGGAAATTCCTTAAGATTGGAGCCATGGTTACTAACCCTGTCTTTAAGGGAAAGGAGAGTAGGATAAACCCAGAATCATATAGACCCTTAAGTCTACTTTCATGTTGTGGAAAATTAATGGAGAAGGTAATATTGGATAAGGTATTGCCAGAACTGGATATGTTGGGACTAGAAACCCTATATCAGTATGCAAATGTTGAAAAGAGATCTATTAACACCTGTAACATGATGTTCTATAACAATATAATAACAGGTATGAATGAAAAATTGTGCTGTGATGTAATTTATATAGACTTAACTACAACATTTGACAACGTCATACACAAAAGACTGACCAATAAATTAGTACAACTAGGTATTGATGTACTCTCGATAAGATGGATAGCTGCATGGCTTACAGATAGGACATGGCAAGTATCATACAGCAACTGGACAGGTGAAATCCTTGGTTACAGTCAGGGTACCCCACAGGGCTCATTCCTAGGCCCTCACTTGTTTAGATTGTATCTTTCAGACTTAACTTTTTCATCAGAGGTGTTTTACAGTCTATATGCAGATGACCTGGAATGAAGTAAACTGATTACAAATGTTACAGATAAGGCATGTCTACAAAATAGCTTGACTAAATTGACCATTTGGACACAGGAGAATAATATGCTGATAAATAAATCAAAAAATAAGCATATGAAATTTGGGAGATATAAATTGAAAAGTGAATATTTAATACAGTACACATTGATTGAAACTGTAGACTCACTTAAGGACCTGGGTATATGGGTAGATTCAGCTATGAGTTTTTCTAATCATATCAACCAATTGGTTAATGATAGTTATAGAACTACAGGTTGCATGAAAAGATTTATAAAGTCTAGGAAATTAAAAATAATGAAGTAATTGTTTGTTAGTTACATTAGACCCAAACTTGAGTATGGAATAACAATATGTAAATCCTATAAGAAGACAAACATGAGTAAACCTGAAAGAGTAGAGCAGAAATATACCAAGGGCATTCATATTTGTGAAAAATCTAAGTTATTACGAAAGACTAAAATATCTGAACTTGTACAGTGTCTCTTACAGATATCTAAGAGGAGATCTTATTCAGGTATATAGGGCATTTAGGGAGAACTATCTCTGGGAATGTTTGGGTTATCAAAAAGTACTAGAGAATCATCAGACAACCTGTGTAGAGGATTCTATAGGAATGAGAAGTGTACTAATTGGTTCTCTGACAGAGTAGCTGATGCATGGAACAGACTACCAAATTACATTTGGCAAGCTAGAAGGCCATGTATACCCATGCTTGAAATATTTGTATGTATGTATGTATGCATGTATGTATACCACAAAATGGTGTCCTTTGAAGTTAAAATAAAACCTGGACCCCCAGCTAAACCTGGAATATTCAGGAACTATTTTAAGGCTAACCTCTGCTATTAAGTGAGAACCTGTCAAAATTTTAAGCCCCCATAAACACTGAGAACACTTCTGCCTTTGAAGAAATGTTCACAGAAATCCTGTACAAGCATGATGATAACTGCATAGAGGCAGCTGTACCCACCAGGAAGAAGTACAGAACTAACTCAAAAAAGAAGCTACCACTGTTGGAATCACAAAATCAATCAGGTGTATAACAGGAGGAAGAAAATCATGACAAAATTAGGAGGTGCAGCACCCAGCAAGATAAAAGCACTCTCATCAAACTAAACAAACATCTCAGAGGACAAATAAAGTCTACCAATGCCAAATTTGAGGTAGAGTTTTACCTCCCATGTCAAGGACAACTGCAAAGCATTCTTTAGCTATGTCCATAACCTCAAAGGCAATACACAATTGTGTGCAAAGCTCACTGTAAATGGAGCCACCTATACTGAGCCAGAAGATATAGCAAACCTCCTGGCTGATAAATACAGCTCCAGTTTTACGCTTCTCTCCCCCTCAACCTTCCCTCAGGAAATATCATCAAATATAACTCCCCTACTATCACTCGAGAATAGGTCCTTAATGGTCTCTCTAAGACCAAGGACACTGCATGAATGGGCCTAGACAATATCCCAGGATGCCTTCTAAATAGCATGAAACATGACCTATCAGGGCCTTTGGAATTACTATTTAACAGTACTCTCCAAAAAGGCTTTGTATCTCATGAATGGAGAAAGGCAACAGTGATCCCTCTGCACAAAGGTGGGCAATCTACTGACCCTGAAAACTAAAGACCCATAAGTTGTAAAGCCATGGAAATAATTATCATGGAGATGATCAGTAGAGATATAGTAAACCTCCAGACACTGGACCCAACCCAGTTTGGTTTCGTCAAGGGCAGATCATGCCTACTCAACCTGGTGAACTTCTTTGAGATGGTCACCAAAGCAATGGATGAGAACAAAATCATTCACACTGCCTACCTTGACCTGGCCAAGACATTTGACACAATATCCCATGCCAGCATTGTTGACAAACTCAAGAGGTTAGGTACAAACCCATATGCCACCCAGTGGATAGTCAACTGGCTCACAGACAGGACCCAGGAAGTTAGAATTGGGGAGTCCACCTCTACAATGATGCCAGTCATAAGTGGAGTCCTTCAGGGATCAGTCCTTGGACCACTTCTTTTGGCGATTTACTTGTCAGAAGTCAAGGCAAATGTCAGTGATCTCAGGTTGAATAAATTTGCAGATGATTGCAAATTAGGAGCTGTCATTGAATCTCACACTGGCACAAAGTTTCTCCATGAGGGGCTAACACAGGCAAACAACTGGTGTCAGAGCCATGGACTAAAACTAAATGTCAAGAAATGCATAACAGTATTCTTTGGGAAGTCATCCATCCCTTGGTACTATCATATTGACAACACACCCCTTAGAGATAACCCAGTAGTAAGGGACTTAGGGTCACAAATAGATAGTAATATAGCCTTTGATCATCATGTGTCTACAGTGATGAGGAAATCATTCTGTTTCCCGCAATTTATAAACAAAGGTATGGCATTTAAGTCCAATGAAGGCATTCTTCCACTGTAGTCAGCATTCATCAGACCTATTATTGAGTATAATGCCCCCTTTGGTATGTACCTAACCAGGCATATCCAACAATTTGAACATCCACAGAGGTTCCTCACTAAAAGAATACAGGGTGTAAGTAATATGTCTTATGCAGACCATCTCAAGGCCCTATCCTTGTATTCTATCTCCTACAGGCTTTTGAGGGGAGATCTATGCCTGGCATACAGGACATTGTCAGACCCCACTCTGACAGACCTCCTGCATATCCAGTAAACAAACAGCACCAGAATTACCCATTCTAAAGACTTAAACCTTGCCTGTGATACAAATAGGACCTGCTGGAGAGATAGATATGTATCCTTGAGACTACCCCATCTATGAAGCAGGTTCCCTATCTATGTGAAGCAAACTTCCTTCCTAACCCAGTTCAAGTGGAACTTGGGCAATTGGATGGGAAACTGGAAATTCACCCGTGGTTTGGCACCTATGTCTATAATGGACACAGGTAACCTGTAAATGGTTCATCTCCAAGGCCCATGCTTACACTTATCAAGGGTATCAGAACTTGTTAGACATTTGGGATGCATGGCTAGGCTTAAAAAGACCCTTGTGGTTGTTAGCCTAGTAAACACCCATGAACCTATGAAGCTATAAAGTATACAGCCTTTGACTTACCAAGTTTGCTGATTACTGCATATTGGGTGCAATCATTGAGTCCACCAATGATTTTAATATAGTACAGGAGGGGATAATACAGACAAATGATAAGTGCCAAAGTTACATGTTCTACAAATAAATGTAAAAATCTGTCAATATTTTTGCCCTCTGCAAAGTGGAATTATCCACTAATTACAGCATTGACAGCACTCGCCTTATGTTCAAACCCAGTGGTACAAGACCTGGGAATACATGTAGATAGCAATCTGAACTTTGACAACCAAGTGTCCACAGTGGTATGGAAAGGTTACATCGTGCACCTCAGAAGTCAGGCCATCATATCCAGATCTGAGGATGTTATAACAGCACTGTACTTGAACCTTATCAGAACACGAATGAAGTACAGTGTTCCCTTTTGCATGTATCTCACCAGACACCTGCAGCAGCTGGAGAGACCATAGGGATTTCTCACCAAGAAAATGCATGGCCTAAAAACCATGCCATGATGTATGTGGATAGACTGAAAGCCTTGTCACTGCAACCTGTATCATATAGGATGAGATGACTTGTGCCTGGCCTACAGGCCAGTCTCTGACCATGCCCTGATGGGAATACTACACATCCGCATATCAGCTATAGTCAATGGCATCAGCAGAGTCTGGTGAGAGGAAGATGGCAATAGCAGTGTCTCATAGGCTGATGTAAAATGCACTCTGTAGTGTCAAGCAAGGGCATGCACACAAACACCCCAGTTGACCACATTAAAAACAGAGCCACTACCTATCTAAATGCCCCAACTAGATAATGCAGTATTTAACACAAACACCACAACATATGTCTGACTTAGAAAGTGTCAGGCAATACTTTGGTAGGTGATGACATCAGCAGTGTCTGGTGAAAAAAAAAGATGGTAATAGCAGTGCCCCACATGCTGATGTAAAATGTTCTCTCTAATGTCAAGCAAGTGCAGAAACACACACAGGTTGACTGAAGTGAAATTACAACCCCTACTTATCTAGGTACACAGACTAGAGAGCTCTGTATTTTATGCAAGTGACATGGTACAAGTCTGACTTTTACAAGGCTGCAGAAAAACTTCTAGTGGATGACATCAGTAGTGGATGTTGGAGACGAGATGTTGGGAGACCAGCATGAAATAGATGTATAGGCATGTGCAACTGTCAAAATATTGGCAGTACGTGGGATAGGAGTGATAACTATAGGATACACACTTATACTCTTCTGACTAGATAGGCACACACACACACACACACACACACACACACACACACACACACACACACACACACACACACACACACACACACACACACACACACCTCCAAGTTGACTGCAGCGAGAACAGAACCCTACCAATATGAGTACACAGACTAGAGAACTCCACATTTTATGCAAGCACCACAGCAGAAGTTTGACTTTTACTATGCTGCAGGACAACATATACTGGATGATATCAGCAGTGGATATTGGAGTTAAGATGTTAGGAGACCAGCATGAAATGTATAGCTAACCATTTCCAACTGTCACGATATTAAAGTTCTGCATGTTACCAGCTTGATGAGAGTGCAATGTGTAGTATTTGGTGGCTGTGTTTCCAATGTGCAGATATACTTTAAGAGACAACTTTACAAACTATATGCAAATAGGTGTCCACATTACTACAAGTATTAGAAAATCTGAATGTGTATTGTCATTCTAAAGATGTGCATGGTATATAAGACAACATTTGTTATTATTTATGTAGTGTAGTTGATATATTTGTATTGAGAGACCAAGGTTGCAGTGCATGGGGGAGGCAACAGAGGGCTGCATTGTAAATATCTGTCTTTTTCTTAGTGCCTTCAATTTGTTTGTGTTTCCACAGATAGTTTCACTAAACGGCCAATAAACAAAAGTAATTCATGCTATTGTCCACTTTGCATAGTGCACTGCTCAGCAGAGTGTTTGTGCAATCATTGACAACGTGTTTGAACATGCAAGATACACATTTCTACTGTTTTTCCTGTTTGTGTGTAATTAAGCAGTGGCAAATCCAGACTAAAACTGTGAGAGTAATCAATACTGAGGGTATGAAAAACAGCTGCTGCTTAGCTGACTCTGTGGTGGTAGGTGTAAATTCATTGGTACATTTCTTTTTGAGCCCAGCTGATATAGATTTCAAATATTGGAGTATGTAATACTTTTAAATAAGTAGTAATAATGTAAGTAAATTATTATTTATACTACATTCACCATGTCTTACTGTCTGTTGATGTAGTGCAGCATGTTTAAGTGGTATTGCATTGAGGTAACTGAACCAAAGAAGAGCCATTCACCATTGCTTGCCATTGGTGTCAAACTCTACTCAAACACTAAGGCAAAAAGTGGAGGGCTCCATTGCTTTTCAAACCCAGTGGTGCAAGACTTTTGAACACATGTATATAGCAATCTGAACTTTGACCACCAAGTGTCCACATTGGTATGGAAAGGCTACATCATGTACCTCATAAGTCAGGCCATCCTATCCAGATCTGAGGATATTATAACAGGACTGTACTCGAACCTCATCAGAACACTAATGATGTACAATGCTCCCTTTTGCATGTACCTCACCAGACACCTGCAGCAGCTGGAGAGACCACAGGGATTTCTCACCAAGAAAATGCATGCCCTAAAAACCATGCCATGATGTATGTGGATAGACTGAAAGCCTTGTCACTGTAACCTGTATCATATAGGATTAGATTACTTGTGCCTGACCTACAGGCTAGTCTCTGACCATACCCTGATGTGAATTCTACACATCCACATATCAGCTATAGCCAATGACATCAGCAGAGTCTGGTGAGATGAAGATGGTAATAGCAGTGTCTCATAGGCTGATTCAAAATGCACTCTGTAGTGTCAAGCAAGGGCATGCACACAAACACCACAGTTGACTGCAGTAAGAACAGAGCCACTACCTATCTAAGTGCACCAACTAGATAATGCAGTATTTAACACAAACACCACAGCATATGTCTGACTTAGAAAGTCCCAGACAATACTTTATAGGTGATGACATCAGCAGTGTCTGGTGAAAAAAAAAGATGGTAATAGCAATGCCCCGCATGCTGGTGTAAAATGCTCTCTCTAATGTTAAGAAAGTTCATAAACATGCACACACACACACACACACACACACACACACACACACACACACACACACACACACACACACACACACGTTGACTGAAGTGAAATTACAACCCCTACCTATAGAGAGCTCTGTATTTTATGCAAGTGCTATGGTACAAGTCTGACTTTTACAAGGCTGCAGAAAAACTTCTAGTGGATGACATCAGTAGTGGATGTTGGAGACTAGATGTTGGGAGACCGGCATGAAATAGATGTGTAGGCATGTGCAACTGTCAAAATATTGGCAATACATGGGATGGGAGTGACAACTATAGGATACACACTTATACTCTGCTGACTAGATAGGCACACACACACACACACACACACACACACACACACACACACACACACACACACACCTCCAAGTTGACTGCAGTGAGAACAGAACCCTACCAATCTGAGTAGACAGACTAGAGAACTCCACATTTTATGCAAGCACCACAGCAGAAGTTTGACTTTTACTATGCTGCAGGACACCATACACTGGATGATATCAGCAGTGGATATTGGAGTAAGATGTTAGGAGACCTGCATGAAATGTATAGCTAACTATTTCCAACTGTAAAGATATTAAATTTCTGCATGTTACCAGATTGATGAGTGTGCAATGTGTAGTATTTGGTGACTGTGTTTCCAATGTGCAGATATACTTTAAGGGACAACTTTACAAACTATATGCAAATAGGTGTCCACATTACTCCAATTATTGGAAAATCTGAATGTGTATTGTCATTTTCAAGATGTGCATGGTATATAAGACAACATTTGTTATTATTTATGTAGTGTAGCTGATATATTTGGATTGAGAGGTTGCAGTACATGGGAGAGGTAACAGAGGGCTGCATTGTAAGTATGTGTCTTCTGCTTAGTGCCTTCAATTTATTTGTATTTCCACATGAAGTTTCACTAAATGGACAATAAACAAAAGTAATTCATGCTATTGTCCACTTTGCATAGCGCACTACTCAGCAGGGTGTTTGAGCAATTGTTGACAAAGTGTTTGAACATGTGAGATACACATTTCTACTGTTTTCCCTGTTTGCGTGTAATTAAGTAGTGCCAAATCCAAGCCTCATTGCTAAAATTGTGAGAGTTCTCAATATTGAGGGTATGAAAAGCACCTGCTGCTTAGCTGACTCTGTGGCGGTAGGTGTAAATTCATTGGTACATTTCTTTTTTAGCCCAGCTGATATAAATTTTGAATCCTGGAATATGTAATACTTTTAAATAAGTAGAGATAATGCAATTAAATTATTCTTTATACTACATTCACCATGTCTTACTTTCTGTTGATGTATAGAGCATGTTTAAGTGGCATTGCATTGAGGTAACTGAGCCAAAGAAGAGCCATTCACCATTGCTTGCCATTGGTGAATGGTGCCAAAATCTACTCAAACACTAAGGCAAAAAGTGAAGGGCTCCATTGCTTTTTTTGTGGTACATATGTGTGTTGTGTGTGATTCTATTTTTTGCCCAGATTATAGGTGTTAAAATGGGGTAGATAGGAAAGTGGTGAAATTGGGGCAAGTAGGGAGAAAAACAAAGTGAAAGCAATACAGGAATGTGAAAGAGGAAAGAACCATAGCTCTATCCATTTATTCAACAGTGTAAAATGAAAATATGTACAGAATATTAGCTGAATTTGGACTGTTACCTCCACAAAGAGGGGTGATAAGAACAAAATCATGTGGTATAGCCAATTGGACCAAATCAAGTGTGTCAGAAAGACATGTGTGAACTGGAGATCTGTGTATGGGATGCTATTTTTTTGTGGGACAGGTGCCCCCCCCTTTTTTTTTTACTTCAGTAAGAGAGGAATGCTGGGTGAGGGACATTGGTATTTCTGGGTCAGGTAAGTTGTGTAGGTGAGGAAGCAAATACAAACAGGAAAAACAAGACACGACACAGGGACGGTGAGGGACACAACAAGTTGGGGGACACCATGATTGAAGTGAGGGAGGGGGCAATCCAAGCCCATGCCCACCAAACATGGAGAAAATGAGAATCTAATCCTCACCCGCAATACTTTCATCACCATCCCCTTACTCTGCTGACTGCTGGAGTGCTTGACATCTCCTCCTCCTATGCCATCTGGTGTAAGTTTATACTAATGGTGCAGTGCATGACTCTTGCACCAACACTGGCATCTCCTTGTGGATGATGAAATCTCCACTTTCACCAGTACTCTCAGATGGTACCACAGCACCAGCTGCTGGTGTAATGCTACCTGAGAGTGCAGGTAGTGCTGGGGCAGCAGAAGCAGTACTCCCAGATTGGGTCCCAGATGTGTTGGGCAATGGTGCTGGAATTGGTGGAGCTGGGGCAGGCTGAACCACTGGAATTGGCCTACCTCCCTCTGCTGTGAAGGATTTAGTGATTTGTTACAGATGGATGACATGAAGACATTTTAATGACACATAATAGAAAATACAAAAAGGACATAAAGGTTGGAGTGAGAGAGAAAGAGATAAAATTATTACCATTGTATGTGACATACAATGCATTTATGAGAATAATACAATGATTTTATCTGAAGTTGTACATGTAAGCATACTTCCTAACAACTACAAACTATCATTACAAATTGCTCAAAGTAATCCTTGCGGTGCACATATATGATTGGTCCAAATATACAGATTAAAGTTAACAGCAGGGCATTTATGCCACTTGTGTAGAATTTAATTTCTGTAATATTATTAAAGAATTGCAGTATTTTATACTTGTTATTCATTCAGTATTTTATACTTGCTATTCATGGTATATGAGCCTACAACCTCTCACTACAGTCTTACAATTAACTCCTACAGTTGGTTTGTGGTACATATTGATGAATGCATACTTGCTTTTACATTTAGGATACGCATGATTACTTTGCTACTACTGTACAGAGAAGAATATTTTCCTTTAAATTTTAAATCTACAATAATAATTGTACTTTTTTTGTGCCACATACATACCACTTGCTTCCCTCAGTCTCTCTAGACACTCAGCATGGGCCTGCCTATTTGGGTCTATTTCAGAACTGGCTGTGAAAAGAAAAGAAAAAAAGAAAAGAAAAGAAGATCATTATGCATACCAGTCTTGCCTATAATTAGCTTTCTAGGTATTATAAATGCTCTTTATTAGCATACTTAAACCACCGGTTGAGTGTATCTCTCTTGCACCTTGTTAGGTAACTGACATGATGCCTACACTATTTTCCAGTGAGTCAGATGACAGTCGCACTGGATAAAGCCTTGGCCAGACTATTCTAAGCCTCATACCTGTACTGGCATCCAGAATAGTCCTCCTGCAGAAACCTTTGGCTGTGGTGCTTTACCAAGAGTCCAATAAATATTCTGGAATCCTGAGCACCCCATCTCTGTGCCCTAAATTGGACACTTTCCCTTCTAACACCAGACATGTCTAATCCCAAAGCAGTGCAATAGCAAATAATGATTTCTTGCCAATTCCTTTTATTACATTTACTGGTAGTGCACAAACCCAAGCAATGGAGCCTACCATATTTGCATGATGTTAAGTAGAAAGCTACAGTTCCAAACAGAGAGGAAAGCAATTTCTGAAACTGGAGGGTCAATCTGGCACATGACATTAGTTTGAGGGGTGTCTGTGTCTGCAACTTTTATGTGATTGAACTTTGCAGACATGCACTGGGGTCATACATTTCATGACCTGACACATGCTTGTTTTGCTTTATACACTGCTAAAATTGATTTTTACAGTGTGGGATTCAAACCTATGCATAAGGGACAAAACCATTTTTTCCACAGTGGTGATTTTTCATCTTTGCCACAGAAGCAGTCCTTCTCAGGCATACTTATGAATCATTTCTAAATATAGATGGCTGAGGTGTTAACCATATATGTGTATGGCTTGACAACATCCTTGTATATACATTAATTTCTGTATATGTCTCAAACAAGTAAATTTTCTGTGATTAGAAATTGCTATTATGAATGTTTTTTGAGACTGGCATGCTTCTGACTGGAAGAAACAGTTTCTGATTGTCTTCTATTGATCTTTCTGATATGCTAATAGATTGGTTCAGAATGACTAGTGCATTGGTCCACCTTGTTCCTGGAATTTTTGCTGATTAATTCTTCTTCTTCTTCTGTTTGAATACACAGCACTTATCCCCTACCACTGCTGACTTTGATCATGTTTTTCATGAAGTTGAAAATGCAGCGTATAGACTTAAATGCTTACAATGGCAACGCCTCCACATGGAAGCGTGCCTGCACCATCAAATAATACCAAGGAGTTTACATGTGAAATGTATGCTGATTTATGGTAACACCTACCCTACTCTATTAGCTAAATGGCAAGCTATCAACATTGAAACGAGTTTTAGATATATGAAACTGCTAATAGAGTTTTTTTAAACCAGAGGAAGAAGAGATGACCAATTTTATCAGAGATAAACAGACTGTTCTAGAAAGTATGGACCTAACAGAAGCTTGTATTATGAAACTTGAAAATTTACAGATGAAGCTGGACTCTTATGAGAACAAACTAAGAGACATGAAAAGGTACAAATTAATAAGGGAGCATACAGAAGGACACGTTTTTGAATGGCGTAAGGAGAAAAATATGAAAGGCAATTTCACCTCCCATGAAAAAGTATCTAGAAATAATTAGTATACTGATAAAACAAATCCAAAGGTAGAATCAAATAGTGACATGGGTAACATTGATTCACGGAAAAAGAGTTTCTCCCACATTAACTTAATGCCACATCCCACAGAAAAAGACAACATTACGGTCATAACTGTAGAGACTGAACTGCAGACTTTTATCAACACCGACTTAACAGGAAAGCGTGACAACTATAGTGCCATTTGCCAGTATCAACCAACAAAATAAGTAATGTGGCCGTAGTATCAGAAGAGTTATAGAGGAATCGAATTCAACTTCAGCTACAAGACCCAAAAAAGGTGCTGTTCATCTACCCATCTACCAGAATCTCCCTTTTTTAATCCAGAACAAAGAGGCATGCTCTCCAAGATCTATGAGCAGGGAGAGAAAGAAAAGGAAAGTTACTTAAATGATGATTTTGAGACTGACTCATTGGTTTTTAACATCTTGGACAAAGAGCTAACTGTTACGGAATGAGCTGTTTTAGTGAAAGGGCTATCCTTTATACCCTCTCTCTGTTCACCACTAAATGAATTTACCACTGACATCAAGTGCTTTGTAAGGAATGCTACACTCAAGCACATATTCGATAATGACAATGAACATAGTGAAAAGACACTGAGGCAACATAAAAAACCCTGCACTTTTGTACCACCATCCAGTGGTCATCACTTTTGTTTGCCTGTGTGAAAATGAGGTCACTCAACTGAGACAAGGTGGACATCACAAACAGTTTTGCAATCTAAGTAATGAAGAACATCAGGCAATGACCAATTTAATGAAAATAAGGGACATAGTCATAAGACCTGCAGATAAAGGTAGAGCAATCATGGTAATGAATAGCAACCATTATACTAGCAAGATGGAGTGTATGTTGAATGATAGTTGCACGTATAATAAAATAAACAGCAGGGTTGTGATGAGACTTGGAAATGCAGGATATACTATATAATAAACTGATGGCTTGAAGTATTACTCAGGAACAGTATAATTTCTTCCTTGTTATGAATCCAACCATTCCAACTATAAGTGGTCTACCCAAGGTGCATAAAAATAAACAAGATCCACCTATGCATCCCATAGTCACAGGTAGAGGATGGCTGACTGAACCAATCTCTATCTTTGTGGAGGATGAATTGAAGTAACTGCTACCCAAAGCTAGAATAGTTCTGTGTGATACACCTCAGTTTCTCAACCACCTTTATGAGAAGATAGGCACTAGAACTAATTATGAAGGCCTATTACTTGTGACCATGGACATTTGCAGCCTCTTCACTGTAATACCGAATTATATTGGCATTGAATGTATTAGAAAATGTGGTCGAGCAAATGATGTTGACACCTCTCTTATCTGTAGCGTACTAGAGTTAGTGCTTGAGAATAACATTTTCATTTATGGAGATGTGTATTATTGGCAAAATTCGGGCATTGCCATGGGTACCCTATGAACTAATAGCTATTCCAACCTGGTCTTAGTGCAATGGAAAAATGAATGGGAGATAGACCCAAACAATACCTGGAACACAAAGCTGGTCTCTTATAACTGTTTTGTGGATGACATCTTTATTGTCTGGGAAGGGCACAAATGCAGTTTACGTTAATTCATTGGTTACTTGGAAAGTACCACTGACTTCTTTGAGTTTGAACTGAAAGTGTCAGCTAGAACCATAGACTTTCTGGATGTAAGCCTGACCTTGGATACCACAAATGAATAGACAACAGCATTTTTAGAAAATCCACATGGCGTAATCCTATGTTACACCAGACAAGCATGCACCCAAGGCACATCTTCCACTACCTTGTCAAGAACCAGGTAACACGATTGTCCAAATTGTGCGCATGAACTGATGATTACTTGGATGAACAGAAGAAATTAAGGTCTGCTTTCACAAAAAGAGGTAACAAAAGGAAAAAGATATACATGGAATGTGATGAAGCAATGGAAATAAGGGAGAGTAGAGGACAACCTTATTACTCACAAGATTCTAATAGCTCAATGACTGCGGCTAGACAATGAACTAATCGATTAAGATGCATTCTAACCTATAGCTCCAATAATGCCTGCGTAAGTGGGATAATCAAGAAGTATTGGCCAATTCTGACTTCTTATCCAAAAATTAGGAACATAGTGGGCGATTCCCCCCATTTCTCTTATAAGAACAGAAAAATTTAATAAGGCTGCTATGTCGAAATGATAGCTTTGGTAGTAGATAAAATCTATGTGATTCATCTGTTGTATGGCAAGGGACATGGAGTTGTGGCTTCTGTAAGGCTTGTCCATATATTTGCAACAAAAATGTTTTTGTTCAGCCAGTGACAGGACTCAAATACTTTTTTCATGAAATAGCTACTTGTAGGAGTGCCAACATTATTTATATAGCCACTGGCATGTCTTATCCAGCCTACTATGTAGGCAAAACCAACAGACCTTTTAAAGAATGGATTCTACACCATCTATCTGATATTCACAATGGTGTTGAGAATAATGCTTTATATGGGCATATTAAAAACAATAAAATGCATCAGTTTCAATTTATGGCCATGAGCATGTTAAGAGAGAATTTGAGATGGGGTGATATACGTAATAACACTGAACTACAAGAAACTAAATGGATTATGGAACTCAGAGCTGATCATCCACCTGGTCTCAATGGTGTTATCCTCCTTAAGCCCATTTTAAAAGCAAAAGGCCTTGCCAGGAAATGCATTTGATCTAATGGAACATGTTAATTGTTTTTAGTAAATACAGACTATGTACTCTGTTGTCTTGCCTTTCTTGCGAGTCCCTAACTAAGTCAACATGGGTACTGTATTCCGCCCCTTTGATTCCCCTTGCCTTTGAATGCTCGACTTTCAGTTTGTGTTTTGATTGTTGCTTTCCTTCTATGACTATGTATAGTCATGGTTTAACTTCCATTGGAAGATAAGCTTTCTGACTAAGATTAATTGGTTGTTCCTTTCTTCTGACTCCCAATCTTGGAAGCTAAGCAGGGTCGAGCCTAGTTAGTATTTGAATGGGAGACTGCCTGGAAATATCAGGTGCTGTAGACATTGGTAAGTAAGCTTCCTGATTCAAGATGACAGGTCTTTCTTTTTCTGTGATTAGAAATTGCTATTATGAATGGTGTTTGAGACTGGCATGCTTCTGATAGGAAGAAACAGTTTCTGATAGTCTTCTATTGGTCTTTTTTATATGCTAATAGGTTGGTTCAGTATGACTAGTTTATTGGTCCAGCTTGTTCCTGGTATTTTGCTGATTGGTGCTTCTTCTTCTGTGATTAGAAACTGGTATTATGAATGGCTTTGAGACTGGTATGTCTCTGATTGGAAGAAATAGTTTCTGATAGTCTCCTATTGGTAATTTTGATATGCTAAATGGTTGGTTTAGTATGATCAGCTTATTGGTCCAGCTTCTTCTTGGATTTCTACTGATTGGCTATCTGTCCTCTTTTTTAAGGAAATACACTGACTAATGGGTGAGGATCTGAAGAAGTTTTGTACCAAAAGTGCTTATCCACCCTAGAACTTTGGTTTATGCTACTTGGAATTTTACTGTTTCCATTAAAGAATTTGTTTTTTTAACATGACGTGTTTGTCTCACGACAGCCTTGGTGGTACGTCTCATCTTTTTCCTGCATTTTCTTTAGTTGATGAGACCACCTTTGGTAACTTAGTGTCTTTGTTTTTATGTACTCTGTCTTATCTCTCTGTGTTTGTTGCTCATTCTTGTCTTCTCTGACTAGTAATCTGAGACACACAGCCTGTGTAGGACATTCTGTATCATTGTCCTTAATAATGTCTGAGGATATTAAATGGTAATAATGCACAGTTGTCAAGAAATGAAGGGGAGGTTGGGTGTTACTGAACAGAAATTGAGAAATGTGTGCTGGTTGCTTACATTTAAAACCTTGATACAATTACTTCTACACTTTGTAAGTCTATCCTGACTGACAAACCCACTGGAGGGAAGGGAGTCTGAATTGTTGTTGTGTTTTCCTTCTCCCTGCCAGTAATCATTCACTGTTGCAATTCATTAGCAGCAAACACTGAGGGAGTGCCTGCACTATGTTTACATCTGCTACACGGAGCCAAATATTTGGAATTCAGCAATTCTAAGGAGTTCGTACTTCATTTGCATCTTCACCATGCTAACAGCCCTGAATCTACACTATAAAATTGAACTGTGTAGTTTGGGAACCTGAAGGTGAGGAGAGCTGCTTATGTAGATAACACAAAAGAAGATATTACTTTGAGATTTATCTGCACAGAAGACTACTGATCTTGATAAGGTATGCTTGCATTTTTCAGTTATATACTGGATATACTCACATGTCACTAAGAAAAATCTTAAATCTATCTATCCATCTATCTGTCTATCCATCTATCCATGTATCTATCTATATGCATTAGCAAATGCTACTTTTATCTGTATGCACTTCTTAGGAGTCTACTGATGGAATAGGCATATTTGTCACAGCATTTCACCTTTTCAGATGCACAGCCTTATTAAGTGTCATTACACGTGCTAATGTTAGAACTTTTTTTTCTTTACACTCTTCTGTTGTTATTTAATTGAAATGTAAATGTCCTATATTGTCAATTACATATGGTTGTTAGCCTTCTAGGATGGCCCATAGACATCTTTAGGGGAGTGCTGGGCACAGGTAGAGGTGATTAGCAATTGCATAAAATTGAATGTTCTGTGGTAAATGTGTACACATGTTTTGGGACAGTTTCTTTGATAGCACTTGTAGCAGCTCACTGATGGTTTGTTAGCAAAAGTTATCATTTGTTGTTTTGGTGGTGGGGAGCCAAGTTCCATTTCTGTGTTGGCACAAACACAATTTGCTATTCTTACTCTCCTTGTTCTGGATCCAGCCTTGCTTTGTGTATGATTTTAATATGTTACAACTACATAATTCCCTTTTTTTATATTTGAAAATCTTGACTGTTTTTGTTTCTCCAGTGGGTAATATTGAAATACTACCTTTTATGTTTTATATGTAAGCAAGACTTTTATTTACTTGATACTTATGTGTATTGTCCTTCTTTTGTGTTTTATGTCACCTAGGACTGTGGCACACAGGTGTCCAGATCCCCACAACTCCCCCCTTCAGTGACCATGAGAATGAAGTAATTGTGGAAGTATTTATTCAACATGGTGCCTTTCTGCCTGAGAGGGCACATGGGAATATGTCTAGCAGAATGCAAATTTGGTAGCAGATAGTGGCTGATGTAAATGCAGTAAGTGGCCAGAGCTGGACATATGATCAGGTCTGCAATAGGTCCACTAAAATTATTTCACTGGCCTGGAGGAGAGAAGCTACAGTGGCCTTTGAATGGATGGCTACTGGGGGGGAAGGTTGCTACAGAGCCACCATTCACACCAAAGGAAGAGTTCTTGTCTACTGTCAGGGATCCAGAGAGCTCAGTGGAAAGTGTGCAACAGCATGAGATTGATGATGGTGTTGCTATTTCAGGGAGGACAGGTATGTCCCAGGAGGAGCTTCCAGGTAGGTTTACCTATCTCAATTGTTAATCACTTCTTCTATAGTAAAGTATTGACAACTGTACTTAAGTTCTGTTTAACACTATTTTTTTGGGGGGGGGGGTATTTGTAGATTGATGCAGTTGACAACACATTCTGGTTGATTATACGTGGGCTTGGGGTGGTTTTAGGATAGATGTGTCATCCATGTTTTTGTTAAAAGTATCGCTAATTTACATATAAAGGGCAAAATGTTTTAAGCCCCTGTGTTACTGTTAATTTTGATGATGGTTTCCTTACCTTTGCTTAACTTCTTCCAGGACAATTCTCCATAGGGACCCTGCAATCATCTGCACATGGAACGCCAAACACTTTTATGTCAGTACTGATGACTAGTTAAAAAATATTTATTTTATCCGTATGTATGAAGTGGGTGTCAGGACTGTTGTGTGTATTGCTGCACTGTCTGTAATAGTGGCAGCACTGTTAGCTTGTTAGCATATATTGGATATAGTAGTGTAGGTATTAATTTCTTTCCTGTTTGCTGCTTATTATCACAGGTGATCTTGACAGTGGAAGTGTAGGACTCTTACCACCTGGTGTCAGAGTTGCAGCAGACTCTGATGATGATGGTGGACAAACAGAGGCACAGTCGGGGGGGGGTACAGAGGTTGAAACTGATACTGAGGTTCACATTCAGCCCTCTTCTCTAATTACGCTGGACACAGCCAGTAGACCTATGCTAACCCATTTCATTGAGCCCTCAGATATTGGATAGCTGGAGGGTGAGGCACTCAATCAGGGTAGTGTAATTACTGCAGCTTCAGTGCCTGTTGACTTTGGCCATAGCCAAAGTGTGGGTGATGTATCCTGCAGTAGGGTTGTTGGGGGTGGTCAGAGGAGGCCTGCCATCCATCCTCCTCCTGATACAAGTGTGTCTTCTTGTGCAACTCGACATATGTTTAGGGCCATCATGGAGGGGCAGACACATTCCAATAGGTCCTCCAGAGAAAGCTTAGGCTGACATGAGTGACCATTTCCAGTGTGTTGCTGATTCAACTGATTGGATGAATGACATGTTAGAACAGGGGATGTCTGTGATGGAACTTCTTCAGGGAGGGGGATGGCATCCACGTGGGCATTGGTCAGCCACATCATCTGATGTTAGCCAATGTAGCCATGTACAATCACGCTGTCATAGTCCCACTACTTCCAGTGCTCCATCACTGGTTGAGGTGTCCACACACAGACCTGGCAGACCATGGGCTCATGGTCCTGGGAGTTCTCATGAGGAGAGCTTATCCAGCAGGCATCAGTTATGTTCATGTAGCAGCAGTGCATCTGACTGTGGGAGTGGATGCACCAGTCCATCTTCTGGCAGAGACAGTTTTCATGGTTGGGTGCGACAAAGATGAACTACCACATCTTCCATGCATGGCTCAAATCTGTCTGACATAACAAGACACAAAGCTAGCACAGAACTTGGCTGTGTTCTTGCAGACACTCACACACCAATTGCTCCTGAAGGGGCCTCACAGACACACACACACACACACACACACACACACACACACACACACACACACACACACACACACACACACACACACAAAACAGTTACATGGTTTTGCCATGAGGCGTAAAGCTCATTCTGACTCAGTGGCCATTTGTTACTTTATCTAAATGTCTGCCTGTTTATCTTTCTTACTCACACACACTCAGTATCTTTTATGTCAGCCTAGGCTTCCTGCCCCCCAACACACACACACAGCACCTGGTGCAAATGATGATAACTGTGCCATATCCTTGTTTTCTATCTCCTTAATTCAGGGATACACAATCTTTGTGTCTGATGCTCAGGGTGCATAGCTGACATAATGCTTAGTATAGCTGTATTTGTGATGTTGTTTTGCTAATTGTACTTTTGACATATTTTGGTCTTACAAAGTTAGAGAGTTGATAGAATCAAAACAGTTTTTGCATCAGTATTTTTAAGAATCTTCTGAGGATTATGAAATCCGAAAATGAAATGTGTCTCATTACTTTCTAACTTCTGTCTTTAATGATTTTCCAGTACAAAAGTATGAAGCCAAACTAAGGACATTTCATGACCATCAGTACTTTTGACAGGTATGAATGTGTGAATCTTTGATGCCTAAGGCCTACTACTTGATACAGCACACATGTATTCACATAAGTCTCTGCTGTCACATGTTAAAGTCATTGCTATACAAATAACCCACATTTTACTTTCTTACATTACCAAGTAACAACACGCAAAGATGTGGCATTCATTTGCGTTATTACACAATTGTGTTTTAACATGCTAGGTTCAACACTTACCTTATAAATCGAAGCAGTTGCTACAGCTTTAGTTTGAGAATGAGTCTGTCTGATGCTAGGAGTATACAGCTATTACACGGATAGGTAAAAGATGCAAAAATTGCCTGGCATTTCAGCCCCTTAGGTGGTGAGTGAGTATACTATGCATTGTCTCTTAACCACTGCAAGGACATATTGAGCATGCCTATGTCTGTCAACACCCACAATACCTGCTAGATCCCTCTCTGACTCCTGAGTGCGGCTCTGGTGAGCTTGCCATTGGTGGTGAGATGTGTGCTCCTTCCCTTTATTGAGCCTGCTGAAGCTGTTTTCTCAGAATAATGTGAAGCATGGCACATACTGTGAATATTCCAATACAGGTCCATGGATTGTACTTCAGGGTTCCTCCAGATGTATCTAGGCACCAGAACCACGACTTCAGTAGCCCAAACATGTGCTCTATGATATTTCTGGTTTGAGTATATGTCTCATAATGGTGTTCTTCACTGGGTGTATGTGCATTTCTGATGAGTGTCATCAGCCATGGTTCCAGTGCATAACGTCCATCCCACAGTAAATGACCCTGTGGGATATCCCCTTAGTAAACATCTAATACAGTTGAGAAGTGTGCCTGCCCAGTTTGATTTCCTTAGCATTGCACACGACTTGATAGTTAATGGAGTGGAAGCCCTTTTTATTTATGTAGACCCTTCCCTGTTCTCTGGGTGGTGCCTTGATTTCTATATATGTACAATCTATTTCAGATAATTGGCCTATACTACAAGCTTTACCAGAGTTAAGACAGATCGTTGGATATATTCCTAGATTTTTTTATAGAAATAGTACAAATCTTAAACAACAATTGTGCTATAAGGATTTTAGGGAACATAGCAATGTGTTGGGTACTTTTCTTTGCTACAGCTGTTGTTGCAGCTACATTGATAAGGATGTGAATTATTTTTGCATTAAAAATGGATGTAGATTTGACTTCAAGAATATTTCAACTTGTAATTCCAGTAACATTGTATACTTGGCTAATTGTAAAAAAATGTTCCAGTTTCTACATGGGAAAATCAATGCATAGATTAAAAGATAGAATAATTGAACATAATTCTGATATTAGACGTACTGTATTAACTAATACATTAGCTAAACATATATATGAGACAGATTCAAAACACAGTTTTATGTTTAAGGTTATAGATACTGTTACTAGAACCAATAGAAGAGGGGACATAAATAATAAGTTGGAATTAAAAGAGTATAAATGGATATTATTGAATACCAGTGTTGAAATACAGACAGAATTGTCTGAAATGAAATAAATGTTGAAAATGTATATATATATATATATATATATATATATATATATATATATATATATATATTTATATATGTTTTAAATGTTCTATCTCTTTAATATGTTGAATGTTGTTGATTGGCTGTGACATTTTTACATTTATATAAATTTGAGTTAGTAGGATGTGATGTTAAACACTGATGAAGGGTTTCTGACATGAAAGCTTTGTTGTTTTATTAAAAGTTTTAAGCGTTACTCAGTTCTTTTTGGCATTTTTATATTTACAATCTATGCCACCCAGTACTTCAGGGTAGTGTGCTATAGGTTAGAACTCCTGCATATTTATGGCCCTGTTCTCAGGAGTATGGGGAAAATATATGTGGTCAAGTGGCATGTTGGAGCATAACATTCAAGAACTGATGTAGGATCCTGGATGCTGATGCCTGTGACAGCCCCAGCATGTCTCCTGTCTCCTAAAATCTTAAGTGCTACACATATCTTTGTCTCCACTGGTATTGGTTCCCCTCAGTTTTCCCTCGGTCTGAGTTGTGTACGACAGAGGCTGCAGAGTTCCTGTAGTGTGTCTTTATCAGTTCTGTAGCGGTCTGCAATTTCCACATTATGCAGATTGCGATAAGTTTACCGGGGTAGGAAAACTCTTTTTCTTCTTGGCTGGGGTCTATTAGCAGCAGCAGTATAGATTTCAGTCTGTTGCACATATACACAAATTAAAACAACAGCATCCCCTAACATTCTTTCTGTTTAGACTCCTTTCCATGGTTGTATTCCAATAGGTTTTGGAATTCGCAGGAAAACACAGCACTGTGTCTACATGGTTGCTCTATAGCTCGTCGAATAGTGCCTCCATCTTGGATTGGTTGATTACCATACAATTCAGCTGCTTACACTCTAATTTGCATGCCACTGTGTTTACAGTGGTTACAGTGCACTACCATGCACATGGTCTTAGCATTTTATGTAGGGTTTATTGAATCTGCCCAATAAAGTAAATCTAACAGTTGAACCAGCTTCCCTGTCCTACATTAGTTTATCCAAATTTACAAAACTCTCTCCTCTGTTAGTTGTGTGGTCATTCTGGATTTTTCATTATACATTTATTTAGATTATATTGCATAGATTATCCCCAAGCTACCAAATAGAAGCAGGAGTATTACAGTTAAAATTTTCATTGTTGCATCATCAGAGGCTTTAATATTCATTGATAGGGAGGGTGAAAGTTGAATTCATGGATTTTGAATTTGACAATGTTAAAGGATTAAATATTGTCATTATATATCCCTCTTTCATGGAGCCAAGATTTTATTTAAGAAAGTGATATGTAGATTATTTAAAGATTTTTAACAATGTCAAATTCAGTCACAAACCCTTTAGGAATAAACATTAAACCTTGAATCCATAATTCAATATTCATTTCTTATAGAATTTAATTTCTTATAAAAGAAAACTGCAAACATTAATATGTGAATCATATCCAAGTAATAGTTTATTTGTTGGCATTCAGTTTGTATTTGAATTTCCTTATGATGGTTGTGTTTTTTTTTTCTCCCCATCCTTTCACATTTCAAAACCCTAAGGGAGCAGGGGGCTTCTATAATGTAGTCGTAGGGATGGTATTGAAATTTCCGCAATTTCAAGCTCCTCAATCCTGAATCGAATGGAAAACCACTATGAATAAAGTAAGAGCCATCCTCAAAGGTATGCATATCAGATGGGCAAGAGTCCAAGGGGCATAAAACATTGGCTCTTTCTTTTACATTTATTGACAGTTTATTGGTTAGAATTGTTTAAATTAAATTGAACTGTAATGCTGGCCTGCTACCAGTTAAACTCATGCTTGCTTTTAAAACTATTTAACACCAGCCTTGTGTTTAGAAGCTTCTCAGTTTAAGTTCCACATCTAATATATGTGACATGGTCTCATATTTAATCAAAAAATTTGAACTAAAAGCAAGGAATGTAAAGCAGGGCACTCATACACAAAAATTACATTATCTTCTTTATTCAAAGCTTCAGCATGTTTCATGTACTACAAAACCAAGGCTTTAGCAATCTTCAGTGATGCTTAGCACTGAATTAAGTACCATTGCTCTGAAAATATTTTTGTGTGTCTCATAATGCGTTTTACTGCCAGACTATATATATATATATATATATATATATATATATATATATATGTAGAAATTTGAATTTCTGCTAGACTATATGGATAGAAATTAGAGCTGCAATGATGCCCAGCACTACTAACATATAATGACATTCTAAGATGAAAATTATCTATACAAGAGTAAATTATTTCAACGGGTAAACATTTATTGTTGCTTCATCAGTAACATAGTTTTTGGCCATGGGAACTCTAGATTTTTTTTTTTTTCATTATATGAATAAATACAACATGTGTTCTACAGTTTGTAACACATACTGACTGTAATATGATTTTTAGGAGAATTATCATTATCCTGAATCACAGACAGTCGAGTCATCCTATGGTCGGCGTTCTTCAGTATAAGTTGAAATGCCTAATTCTGGTATACCCAACATAAACACCGAATCTTGAAATCCCTATCGCTCTGGACCCAGGAACAAGCATTAACATGGGTCCAGAAGAGAACAAGACTGGGCAGTCGGGAGTGTCAGTGTTTGGCATGCTATTGTTTGGGATGTAGGACATCACGCAGGTAGACTTGACCACCTGTGATTCAGGATAATGATGGTAAACCTGATTTTTAATGGATTCTGTTTTTACAACTAAAAGTTTAATTACACAAATGTAGAGTGTTACACTTTTACATTGCAATAGTATGTACCCTGTAGATTTTACAAATAATAGTATTAAGGATAATTGTGCCTGGATTAGTAATCTCACAACAGGTAATATTTTCAGTAATTAATTTATTTTATAACAAGATAAATTATTACAATGGGGATACCCGCACAATGTGGTGATGAAATATGCACACTGTAGTTTCAAGGAGTGACTATAAAATATGAGGGAGGGGCAGAAATTGTTGTGCTAACATAAATAATCTACAAATTGTCACTTGGAAATTTGTAGTATCATGAAAGTTTGTTTAGTTTGGATGGTATGAAAAAAATTATATACATATATATATATATATATATATATATATATATATATATATATATATATATATGTGTGTGTGTGTGTGCCTGTGTGTGTGTGTATGTGTGTGTGTGTGTGTGTGTGTGTGTGTGTGTCATCTATAACAAATGGTGAGTATTCCTCACTGGAAAAACTACCATACAAAGTTGGAGAATTTTTTTTTCATTAATAAAAGAGCCATGAGTTTTTAAGAATTGCTTGAAAACAATTGTGACTGTGTCCGACTATAGCAAAATAAGTGTATATGACTATGAGAACTGTGGTATGTGTAAATATATTGCTCAATGACCTAATCTTTGCAGTCCTGATAAAAGGTATACTTTTTCACCACCTGGTGATTTCAGGTTTGTATCTGAGTTTATTATGTATGCAGCTATGTGCTACAGGTGTGAGGTTTTCTATGCAAGTAAAACAATTAGGAAGCTTAACAACCGGATTTATATACATTTGTATGACAACAGGTAAAAAATGCATTAAATGCTTTATTTAGACATGTTACTGATTGCATAAAAAATAAAAAAATAAAGTTTTCATTTGGTTGACCATCAGCACATTTGTATCAGATGGAAGATATAGACAAAGCTTCAAAATTGAAAAGATATAGATGGCAATCCTGTTTGAATTCCTGCATTGCCCTTAGACTGAATGAGCATGTCAATTTTAAACTTGTAAAAAGCAGACCCTTTGTGTATTAGAATATGTATGCATTTCATTTTCTCAGTCTAGACTTAAGATGTATAGACCTTTCATTATAAACGTGGTTCCTGTACATTTGCATGCCTTTAACACAGTGAGTAGATCTCCCTCTAATTTCTGTCCTGGTGATTGCATTTCTTTGCCTTCCAGTCATAATCTATGTATATCTATATACATCCACCTGCCTACCTATGTATGTATCTGTATTTCAGCAAATTTTATTGAACGTAACTTTGGTTGACATCTGTTTAGTCAATATAAATTGGTCACCAAAGCAGACGGTTGATAGGTATGCAAAATCCCTATGTTCTCAAGGTTGGGGTTTACTCCTTTTCCTAAAATTGTGTAATCTTATAGTTAGTATATATAATTAGTGGGGGTTGTGGAGGCATAGGGGACTTGCCCTCTGCAAAAAAAGAATGTTTTCTTATTCTTTTTTTTGTAGTTTAAGTTTGCATGTACCGATGTTACTGCTTGGTATCTTTGTACTAACATGTCAACATTTGCATTGCCCATGTTATGTGTTCAGTGCGAGTAACATTGACATTTGGGTCTCAATTACTTTAAATTGATCTATATATCTATATCTATATATATATATATATATATATATATATATATATATATATATATATATATATATATATATATATATATAACTGTTAAAATAGCAAACAGCAGACCAAGGCATTCTACAACTGTACTCATACTTAATATAATATTTATTAATATGACTGACCAAACAGTACTGTCAAGGTATTAACATTTTTTTTATAACATGGATTATAGACAGATACACTGGACTTCCTCAAACAACTCTCAGTTCATGATCAAATGTCCTCCCAACCAGTTGTTTTCAGTCACTTTTTATAAAGTCTAAATTTAAATCTTCATGAAACATTCTTGGTATATATGTGGCTTTTGTCAGTTTCTATCCCTTAATCAATTTCTGAAAACATTGTGGACCTCACCAGTTTTCTGTTTCCTTTTCAGTTTCTGAGAAGACTAGGGTGTGCTCTGTGACAAGACAGCCATTTCTTTTTGCACTGTTAGCTATTTCCCTTTTAGTCAGTTCTGTCAATTGAGTCTTTGTATGTATTTAGCTTATCGTATTATTTCAGTAAGCTTCTATATTTCAGCAAACCTATATTATTATAGCCATCTGTTACTAATGTTTTAAGTCCACAGCATGTCTTCTTGTCCTGCAAACATATTTTTGCTAGGCTGATCACAGTTGTTTGCTGAATATTTCTTTTTGCATACTTTGCAGGCTTTGTATCACATACTATTTCTAAAAATGTCAAACTATTACTATGAGGGAAGACAACTTTAGTTTTATACAATATCTATCATAAACCTTTAATGTTCAACTGGCTGTGGCTGTTTATGAGATTGTGGTGCAACAGGGTCTGGGAATTTTCCCTTTCCTTGCTGTTGTTAGTATCTATAATTAGCAGAAGATGGGAGGCTCAGGGAGACTTGGCTTCTCTATAAAATAGTGTGTTTTTCTTCAATATTATGTAATTCCATCTAAATAGGATTGTAGGAAGTTACTAAGCCAACAAACCTAGAGCCTTTTTAATCCTTGTCATTCCTGCCCCAATTTTTCCAGTTATCATTGCCCAAAACCTGGAATGGATTGGTATTTGCCTGCACCATAGGGCATCTGCAAGCTGCCCACATGTGATAAGCCAGGGGTTACTTTGTGATTTCCAATCCACTGGTCCAATTGCATTTCAATAGACTTAGTGAAGAGCTCTTAGTAGTGTCTTGAAGTTTTGTGTTGCTACAACTTGATATCCATATCAGTATTAAGGGTATAATCACATTTTGCAATTAATATTTAAGGTTTTAGGGTTTGCTTATGTATCATTAAATGATTTATGATTCATTGGAATGGTTTCATATGACCACTTATGAAATTTGGAAAAATTTTATTTTTTGGACATTTTGAATTTAAGTATGCATTGATACCAACAAAAGTATATAAATGGTTTTATAAGGGCATCGGTTCTGTTATAAACATATATATTTTAATTGATTAAATTACTTTAATTAATATAATGTTTTAATTTTATTTTTTACATCTCTTATTTACATTTGAATTTGTTGAATTTCATTATCTCTTAGTGACATACTCACCACATGACTGATTTGTTTGATGTAAAAGAACATTAATGAGGTACTGTTTCTATGTTCTGAAGAAGCTCGAGTTATCATTTGTGGACTGAAGTGCGAAACATTAAAAGTAATGTTTAAGCAAGCCGTGAGCTTCATTATTTCTGATAGCTGAAATAGCCTTTTTGATTCATTGTGACCACTGTTTCTCTCTGGATTAGTTTGGAGTTGTGTATGATATACCACTTCAAAACATAAATAAAATAAAATAACTGGTTAGATAAGCAAGATGTTTTAGATAGTGGTAAAAATGTGCCTAGTAAACTCTGTTGATAGTATTGGCTGTTTATACAGTCAATATAGTAGTCACATGTGAATTCACAGTACTGGATGGATATATGGTAAAGATAATTTCCATTAAAAAGAAAAGATCAGCCAAGTAAACAGTTATCAAACTGCAGTTGAAGCCATAATTAGTACAATGGTAAGTTCACAAATACAGAATTAAAATTTGAAAAATAGATTGCATAGAAATGAGTCAGAATAAACAATTCTATTGAAGAAAAATTAAATAAAATATTAAAAATAAATGGTTATTTACTTCAGTTTACTAGACACTTCTTCAGGAGCATAAAGTAAACTTTATTTAAGTATGACACATGAGTGTTCAGGTAACGTAATGCAAGGCAAAGCACTAAAGTACAATAATTAAAACAGGCATCTGTGTCCACTTAGCAATTTACTGTGGACACACTACACATTCAAGGAGCTCTTTAGTATAACAAACGTGATTAAAAATAAGGTACATATTTTAAAAAATGGCCATCATATAATGGTAAAGATCCTACTTAATCTGTGAAATTAGCACACTCAGGCTTTTCACTCATGGCAAAACCATTCTAGTTGTCTGCAAAACCAACTTCACTGCTAGCAGGTGATGATTACAACTATACAATTCACTCTTTAAAGCATTTTATCTAAAGAATAAAGCTAGGTCAATGGTTATTTATATGGGATAAGAGTACAAAACACAGTGAGCAATGTGAAAGATAATACACAGTGCCAGGTGTATGGGGTGCCAGGGAGAGGTAGTATTTCTGATGAGCGAACATGTCGTGCTCTTCAGTGTAGTTCATCCACCTTGGTCCTCACCTGACACTCAGCTCTCACCTGTGTCTCCTCATAGCTGTCTGCATGCAACAGCAGCCACACCCTAGTCAACTGCTTTGACTGGTCAGCAAAACCAAGTGAGGGTAGCCATTGGGTTTGCAACCCTCTGTGATTCAGGGCTTGTCTACCTTTCCATGCATAAACTGGATCTGGCAGACTGCATGGAGGAAATCACCAGACTGATTCAACGGGCAGGAAAGCGGACTCAGCAAAGTGATGTGGAGTGCAAATAGGGCACAGTGAGACATATTAGGGCACTGTTGGTCATCCACTGCATCCCAACCCATCTCCAGTCATCTTGACTACATCCTGCCACTGTATCAAGATAAGCTGGGATGAGAGAGTGAGACTGCGCAACTCTCTCTCTCACTATAACCCGGTTCACACGCAAGTCAAGACATCACCTCCCAAAGTCCTATGGCGATGGGCAAATGATGAAGCAGCAGGTATGGATACACTGGAAGCTGTAGCCACAACCTCACACACAGGCAGCCCAGGGCAATGGGTTGCTCTCTACTTGGACTGAAGCAGCAGTGGAGTTCGGCAGCCCCCTGGGTGTCTGAGCAGCCCTATTTAGGATCGGTCTGCTCACCACCATGGTCTGAGGAAGGGGCTAGAAAAGGTGCCCTAAACATAGCCTGCTTCATCCTACCCCTGGCCTGCTTGCAACAGCAGGCAGGAATCCCAACCATGTGGTCAAATTACAAAGAAAAAAACATTAGTGACTTCGCTCACCATTGGCACATGGAATGTGCACATGCTCATAGATACCTCCAAAACAGACAGACCTGAGAGATGGACAGCACTTGTCACAAGAGAACTCGACAGGTACAACATCCAGTTAACAGCCCTCAGTGAGACCAGGTTCACAGAAGAAGGCCAGCTGGCAGAAGTTAAAGCTGGTTATACTTTTTTCTGGAGTGGCCACAGCAGTGATGAATGTCATGAAGCAGGACTGAGTTTCATCATCAGATCTAATCTTATCAGCAAATTAGCCAGCCTCCCAAAAGGATTCAGTGACCAACTCATGTCTCTGCAGCTCCCCGTCAATGGAAAGTACCACGCCACCTTCATCAGTGTATATGCCCCCACCATGACAAATCCAGAGGAAATTAAAGAAAAGTTTTATGAAGACTTGGAGTCCTTCATAGCATCTGTGCCCAAGGTGGATAAGCTCGTCATCTTAGGCAACTTCAATGCCAGAGATGGTGCAGACTACCAGACATGGGAGGGTGTCATTGGGAGGAATGGATTCAGCAAAAGCAACAGCAATGGTCATCTACTTCTGAAGAACTATGCAGCTCATGACCTGTTGGTCACAAATACAGTCTTCTACCTACCCAACCATAAAAATATGTCCTGGATGCATCCACGCAGCAAGCACTGGTGTCTCATTGATTATGTCACAGTAAGGAGAAGGGACAGGCAGGATGTTAGAGTGACTAAGGCCATGTGTGGTACAGACTGCTGGACAGACCATAGACTCATCCTCTCAAAACTCAACATGCACATTCAACTTAGGCGGCACCCACAGGGGAAAAAGACCAATAGGCACCTAAATGCCAGTAAGTTAGATGGCACTCTGTGTGCCAGAACCTCAGTGATGACCTCAACAGTAAGCTTGACCAACTCAGCTTTGGCACCAGTGGTGCAGAAGAGGAGGGATGTGGTCTGCAACACTGCTCTCACTCATTTGGACCTGAACATATGCAAACACCAGGACTGGTTTGATGATAATGATGAAGACACTCAGAAGCTGCTGGATAAGATGTGCGAAGCCTTCAGATCCCTCCAGCAAGACACTGCATCTGTCTCCAAGAAAGCAGTCTACAACTCCATCAAAAGTAAGGTGCAAGCAAAGCTTGTAGAGAAGCAAGACTCCTGGCTCAGCAGAAAGGCAGATGAGATCCAGAAGTACACTGATAGCAACAACTCCAAGCATTTTTATGATGCCCTGAAGACCATCTTTGGGCCACAGTCCTCTGGAACATCACCACTGCTCAGTGCCAATGGGTCCACCCTGCTCACTGACAAAAAAGCCATCCTGGAAAGATGAGCTGAGCACTTAAACAATGTCCTGAATAGGCCTTCCTCTATCAATTGCCAAAGCCATTGACCTCATGCCGCAAGTCGCCATTAACATCTCCCTAGCAGAACCGCCAAAGGAAACACAGGTTAAGATAGCAATTAAGCTTCCCTCCAAATGATTTCCCTGCATCAATACTTACCAATAACAACAGTATTTCCTTATATTCTGCTTTCCACTGCATCATCATTGTTCTATTAATGTTGTCAAATGTTTGCCTCCCTTCCACAAAACCACATTGGTCCATATTTATCAATTTTGGCATAATCTTTGGTTCAATTCTTTTAGTCATTATAGACATAAACACTTTATAATCATGGCTTAGAATTCAGATGGGCCAGTATAAATCTGGATCAGATGGGTCTTTACTATCTTTAGGTATTCCAACCACCACGTTTTTTTCCAAGATGTTGGTGCCCGTACCCTTTTTAAATACAGTTAACCAAAACCTTACAGATTGTTATGACTTTCTTCCCTCCTAACCTCCAGACTTCTATTGAAATACCATCTGTTCATGAAAACTTTTCTATAGAGTTATTAGACATCACCAGCTTTATTTAATTTCCTCCTATCTTAATTAATTGTTGAGCTTCATCTGCCTCTAATGTTAGGATATTTAAGTCTTCCATAACTATTTCCATTTGCGCTTTTTCTTGTTTTCCCTACTTATCTGCTTTATACAAAGTTTCATAAAATTTCTGAACTATCCCTAATACTTCCACAGGAAATCTTGTTATTTTTCTTGGCTGCCTAAATTTGGCAAGAACCCCTTCTACTTTCTGTTGCTAAGCCATTGTGCCAAAATGTTTTGTGCTCTGGAGTTGTTATCAAAAAAAGTAGCTGCTTAACAGCAGTTTTTCTGAACTCATACATATTATCCAGGTGCTTTCTTATTTTGTCTTTAGCACACTGTAATTATGCCTGTTCTTGTCAGCCCTTTTAAATAATTCTTATTACTTCTTAACCGTGTCTCTTTTTCTTTTATTTCTACCATATTTTAAACTCCACTTTCATGTTATCCCACTCACTAGTTATAACTTCTAGAGTACTGTCTATCTTCCCTAATAACTCCTGGATAATTTGCACTAACTCTCTCTTTAACAGGTAGGTGGGGAAGCACCAGTGTCTCATCTTTACATCATTACTCTGCATTTTTATGTAAGTAATTATTGGCCCATGATCTAAAATAGTTATTGGATGTGTATCAAAGTTTTCAGTTAAACGGACATGTTCCTGTGAAATATAATTTATATAAAAAATAGTTACACGAAACAGTTCTAATGCATAACATTAAATAAAAATAGTTAATAAGAGTAAAAATTTAAAGTCACACGACTGACATGCTTAAATAAAGATTTAAAGTCACTAGACTGACATGCATGTATTTTCTTTTCATCTCTTATACATACAGTTTTTAACACCAAACAGTTAAAGTTCTGAATTTTAAAAAGAAATAAAATCACAGATGGTATAAGTCAAACAGTTTTTGTAAAATTAATGACAGGGCAGTTAAATAAATAATTAAATAAATACTGAAATCCATGTAAGCTATTGTAAAATAATGTCTATTTATGTAGTATAAATGCATAGTTATGCAAATCACAAATACTTATTAACTGAAATGTGAGCTCAGACCTTCCCAGACTAGATGAATAGTTACAGGAAATTTTGGAAAGATAAGATAAACAAGACTGATTGCCGGACAAGTAGCTTGAGTTTTTCTAAAGCATTATTTTTATTAAAACATAATTGTTAAAATGTTTACAGGCAACAATATTTGGTAATTGTAATAAAATGTCACAATTGTGCATAGGTGTCACTGATAACCTGTTTGCAAGGAAATGTTAAAAGTAAAAAAAAAAAAACTCAGTTGCATCAAGTACAGCCAGCAGATGGGCTATAGTATGCATACAGTTCAAATCAATTATGCAGGAGGGTATAAATACCTACTAGTGGTAATAAACAGCAAAAGCTTTATAAAAATGATCAAATCAGACAAAGGCCTATAGTGTAATAACCTAATAAAGCAAATGTATAACCAAAGTGTTGGGCTGACATACATTATAAAGCAAATAAACAATAGTGCAATACTACGGGGGAGAGGTACTTTCTCAGTTTTACACTGACTGTGTAAGCAGTACTGCACAAGGGTCTGAAATAGAGCTACAGAAAGAAAATAATATTTAATTCCTTCTTTTAGGGGGGAAGGAAACAACAGGTATTAGTGCATAAGAAGCACTGGTAAGCAAATTAAATCTGACAGTCCAAGATATTTTATGCTAGTTATTATTGTATCATTTAGTATTAAATTGTATTTATAACCTGTTAAACTGTAATGCTATACAAGAGATGGCTTAAAATTGCTTTATTACAGCTATACAAGAGAGAGTAAAGATATGTAAAAAATTGAACAAGAATGGTCACTATTTTTAATATGTTTTTGGCAAGACAATGTTGGTATGCAAAAAGCATAGTTGCCTCTGGTGGCAATTCCACTAGATACTTCTAAAGAGACATAAGAATTTTCCAAGCTTCTGCTTGATGTTAATGTTACTACATTTGTAAGATTGGACTAAGTGTACTTTACAGTCTTTGTATGTACAAATACAAAAGAATTCAGTACAAATGAAATTAATGGCTAGTAATGAATATGTGTGAAAAACCATGTTTAAAAAAAATGGGTCCAGGATAGCTACTAGATTGAAATGCATGAATAGCAAATTAGAGCAAAATCCTTAAAAGGTAAGACACCCTTGATCACTATAAGTAAAAAACTAAGAGCTCTCATAAAATCATCCAAAGCAAATTTCGAGAGAAAAATAGCTAAAGACTCAAAAGACAATCATAAGGCCTTCTTTAGCTATGTTAGAAACCTAGGAGGAAACTCCCAGATATGCTCAGAACTAGTTCAAAATGATGTGAAGATTACTGATCCTACAGACATTGCCAACATACTGGCTGACAGGTTCAGTGCAAACTTCTCCCCCCCCCCCCAAAAGGAGAGATATCTATACCAAACGAGTGCAGCCCCCAAACATCTCCAGCGCCCAAGTGAGAACTGCTCTCTCCAAAGCAAAAACACAGCATCCATGGGACCTGATGGTGTCCCCGGCTGTGTGCTCCACAAACTCAATGAGGAATTAAACCCACAGCTAGGACAGCTGTTTAATCAAAGTCTTACCTCTGGATACGCACTCCAGGAGTGGCGCACTGCAACTGTGGTCCCACTTCACAAAGGTGGTGCCTCCACAGACCCTGGAAATTACCGCCCATTAGCTTGACAAGCCTTATCTGCAAAGCCATGGAGAGGATCATAATGGACCTCATAAATAAAGACATAGGGAATTTGCAGACTTTGGATCCAACCCAGTTTGGCTTTGTCAAAGGCAGATCATGCCTTTTAAACTTGGTTGACTTTTTCGAAACAGTCACCAAAGCCATTGATGAGGGAAAGGCAGTCCATACAGCCTACCTCGATCTGGCTAAGGCCTTCGATACAATACCCCACTCGGGTATCATTGAAAAACTCATCAGCTTAAATGTTAACCCATACATCACAAGATGGGTTGCAAACTGGCTGAGTGACAGAACCCACAGGGTTAGAGTTGCTGGCGCCATGTCAGACTCAAAGCCTGTCACAAGTGGTGTCCCACAGGGCTCAGTCCTGGGCCCACTCTTGTTTGGCATCTACTTTTCCGGTACAAGCAAACACAGGAGGGTTATGGCTGACAAAGTTTGCAGATGACTGCAAACTGGGCACCATAGTAGAAAACACATCTGACACAGATATCCTTCAGAAGGGTCTCACAGAAACGGATAACTGGTGCCAGAGCCACGGCCTAAAGTTAAATGCCAAAAATGCATAGTCATACCCTTCGGGAAAAACAAGGTTACCCCTAGCTACCAAATAGGTGGCAATCCACTGAGCACAGAAGAAGTTATCAGGGACCTGGGGACCCAGGTTGATAGTACTCTGTCATTCGACACCCATGTAGCTAAAGTAGTTAGGAAGACCTTCTACATTGCCCACCTTATCATGAAGGGATTCTCATCTAGATCAAGGGAGGTCATAGTCTCCCTTTACTCATCACTCATCAGACCAATGATTGAGTACAATGCCCCATTCGGAATGTATCTGACCCGACACTTGCAGCAGCTGGAGAGGCCACAAAAGTTCCTCACCAAAAGGATAAAAGGTCTCAAAAATCTGTCCTATGCTGCCCGACTGAAAGAACTCCAGCTCTATTCAGTCGCCACCGCTTGCTCAGAGGTGACCTTTGCCTAACATACAAGGCCATGTCAAACCCAGATTTGATGAATATGCTTCACCTCAAAAAATCTAGATCCATCAGAGCCACAAGGGCGGGAGACTTAAACCTCGACACGGCTATTAATAGGACGTGCTGGAGGGATAGATTCATCACCCAAAGACTCCCTATGCTGTGGAACAAAATCCCGGTACATGTGAGGCAGAGCACCTCGCTGGCCTTGTTCAAGAGAAATCTTGACCAATGGATGGGAGATCGCAGATATACCCCAGGGATTACCTCAGTGTCACTGCTCGGCAGAGGCACAGCATAATAATGGGTATAGTTCCCCATACTAAAGGGGTGGCGTAAGCCACAAAACGATGGGCTAGGCTTGTAAATGCCCTCGGGCAGATAGCCTAGTATGAACCTATGAACCTATGAACCTATGTCTGTGTAAATACATACTGTACAGGATACATTGTAATAAGTTCAAAATTAATTTGTCAAGTTGTAATATTATCACTGGTTTTAAGTTGGAGTCTTATTACTGTTTTTTGGACCACCATTTTATCTGTATCAGTATTGGTTATCCCAGTTAAAAAAATATATATATTAAAACATTGTATTCATACAGCTAATGGACTAATATGTAAATAACATTCTTCAGTGTATACTTCACTGTCAATGAAAGTGTATGGGCAGCTTAAAAATGTGATGATTAAAATGACATCGAAACTGTATATTTTCAGCAGCATTTAAATGCTTGCAGTAGCACATAGTTATTATCTCTTATATAATAATAGTAAAGAGTAAATGGAACAGTTCTAAGTCATAAATTAAATCCTGTGATTGCAAAAGAATAAATTAATCAAGTTAAAAAATAAAACTAAAGCAGACACAGCTCATAACTGATAAAATATTTTCACAGAATGGTCTGCAGAAGAAAAAGTTATTAGATACATTCAGTTTTGGTAGTAATGCTTTTATATCATTGTATTAACTATGTAAAATTGCATTTTGACTTGTATTAAAAAAAGACTAAAGGTTTTGTTTCCTAATGTGTTTCCTATAAAAAAGAGGGAATTGTTAGAGTTTGTGAATTGTAAATATAAGGCTGAAATTAATTCTGCTACAAATATATGAACGATAAAAAATAAAATAAAAAGTTTGCTTTAATGTAGGAATATAGCTTAGCAATTTAAAAATGGCATTCATATATTGTATGATATAGCTCTGGCTGAAATAAGTGAAAAACAAAGAAGATCTATTAATGATCACAATATATTTCCTGAGCAGTTTGTCTCCTTTCAGAGTTCTGACAATGAACATGTTTTTATAGTATGTGTTTTCCTCAAGATACATGTTTGTCACAGTATTAAGAAAAGCTTGACGTAATTCCTCATAGATAAATGGACATGACTTTTTATTGAATCATCAGAAAAAAGCCTAGAAAAGCAATTTTGGAAAGCAAGTATTATATGTTTTTCTCATGTTTGCAGAACAGTTTACAAATATCAATTAACAGACAGAAACAGCAGCAGAACAGCTTGTACAGATGTTTCCTTTCAGATTTCTGTTAATGGCATCCTCACATCAGCAAAAGTGCTTACAAGTAAATCACAAAAGGACAATAGAAAAGTCTACCAAGAAGAAAAAACAAAATATATGTGCATGACTAGAACTGTATATAACTGTATTAATTCAGATATGTTAGATGTATTTTGGTAGAAACACACTTGTTTCGAGGTATTGTATGGAAAAAGGAAAGTCATCATCTATACTGTTTGTGAATAAAAACTGTGTAAATATATGCTACAAACTAACATAAGAGTACATGGTTTGTTTACAAAAAGATATTTATTGGCTACAGCTCTTAAAGTCAGATGCTGCATCCGTGTATATTCTGCAAGTTTCTGTGGTTAACAGACTGTCATAATTAGACTTTGATTTCAGCAGTAAACAACCAGCAAGACTTTGTGTCTTATGAAGATTGTAAGTCCAGTCCAGCAAATTCCAGCACAGCAAAGATGCAGCTACACAAATTAAAATACATTTTTCAATTGTATCTTTATTCCCCCTCCCCAAATGTGAAAATTACTTGTATACTTTCAGAAATCATTAACTTTTAGCCATGAAGAAACCAGTTTCCTGTCTTTTATTGTCTTATTATCAGCTTGCTTATTTTGTTGTGACAAGCTGAATCATTTATCACAAAAGGAAAACTTTTCATTATATTTGGTGTTCTCATAGTTAGTTGTTTCCACTTAAAATTTGTTATTAGACTAAGCCAGGAGTCTTAATCCAGAAATTCACCTACACAGAATAAGAGAAAATGTATTAACTCTGCATATATTATGATCTCTGTACTTTTACACCCACCTCAACAACTCGGTATTACAGCCTATTAACTTAAATATGCATTTGTCTAGCTTTTCTTTTTGCACTTGAAATACCTACATTTCTTAATACAAAAAAAATAAAAGAAAGAGAAAAGGAAGGGAAAAGGCACTCTTTTTACTTTAATAACTTCATCACATACAAGAAAAACAAACCAAACAGACTCCAACCTGGCTAACAACAGGAAAACCAATGCTCCTACTTAAGAGTGAACCTGCAAGCTACTCTAAAAATTATAGACCAGTAACTTGCCTTCCAACGATGTATAAACTATACACCAGAATTGATGCCGACAGAGTTCATAATCATTTGGAAGAAAACTCAATTATGACAATAGAACAACAGGGCAGTAAAAGAAAGGCATATGGAACACAGGATCATGTGTTGTTAAATAAAGTCATAGTGGAGAACTGTAGAAAGGGGAAGAATCTAGGTATGACATGGATTGACTACAAAAAAGCATTTGACAGTATCCAACATTCATAGATAAAAGAGTGCTTAAAATGCATAAGATGCACTCTGTAGATCAATAGGGTCTTGCACAAATGTATAAATACTGAGCATGTGTGAGCCTGACTGCCATTTTGTAGTTAGCTGTTGACATGTAAACATGTATGTCTGTGTAGTCTGTCAGTCAGTTCATTTATATTTTGTACTGCTGCTATCAATCCTGATGTGTTTCTTTGCAATAAAGCATATAAATGAACTACCACACCTGTTCGTCTTTAATAGTGAAGCAAGATGAGCAACATAAGATCCAGGAATTCAGATTTTGGGCCAGTAAGGCATTCAGTTAAAGGTGGAGGAATATAGAGGAATGGATCATCCTTACTGCATGTATAATTCGCAAAAAAAAACATGTCAGAAACATATTTCAGGTATCAAAGTTTACTTAAATGATTTCTTATTTGCAAAATATAAAACAAAGCACTCAGAATGTCCTAAATGAATTTCTAAGTAAACGAAATGTCTGAAACTGTGACATATTGGGAAAATATTCGAATAACTATGGAAAATTTATGAAATAAACACTGAATCACATAAAATGAATAAAATAAGGAAAATGACTGCATTTTTTGAAGTAGCTCATAGCACATTTCGCATTAATTAAAGCTATTTAAGATATCCAAAGTATACAAAGAGTTTGCAAGTTTGTGCAGTATTACAGCGCAGTTATTTTGCAAAATACAGCCATTTCAAAGCATATTTCGCAAAGTACAGTATTTCGAAGAGTTTGTTGTGCATTTGAATGTTATTACAAGTACTGGCTGTGTGTGCATGTTCATACATAATTACAAGGGCCATATTTTCAGTGGGTTTGAGTATACTTTGTTGGAATGGATGAAGGATTCTGTAAACCAGGTCCTCTTGTCTTTGATAATAATATTGCAGAGAATTGGAGAGTATTTGAGCAAGAGTACGATATTTTCATACAAGCTACATTTTCTGATAAAGATGACTGTACAGAGGCATTTATTCTGCTTAATTTAGCTGGTTCAGAAGCCATAGAAAGAGAGTGTTCATTTGTGTATGCACCTACTGTATTTGCAGGGGAGGGGAAAAACGCCATATAGTGGTACCGACTGAGTCAAGAGAAGACCCAGAGTGCTTAAAATGTAAATTTAAAGAAATATGTAACCCCCAAACAAATATTACAATGGAAAGGCACTTATTTTACACAAGAGATCAAAAGCCTGGGGAAACTTTTGCAGCATATATAATGACTTGAGAAACAAGGCTAAAATGTGCAGATTTGGTGATTTAAGGGATGAGTTGATAAAAGGCAGACTTGTGTGTGGTATTAAAAATGATGCTGTGAGAAAGATTTTGCTTCATGACAGTGATTTAACTTTGAATAAGGCCATTGAGATTTCTCAGATATATTAGCTCACAGAAAGGCACACAGATATGCTAACAAATAAGAAATAAACACTTCCAGTATCTTCTAGTGCTCATGTTGATAGCATGTATCATGTGGTGAAAACAAAGGGGCCCAAACACATGGCAGCATCTTTAAGCCCTGCAACAGTCACTGGGAAACCCCATAGCTTTCTAGCAAATTCCAGTGTGCACAGTCTCAGTGAAGCACAAGAGGGAGTCAGCAAACTCAAAGCATATACATATATACATATACATATACATATATATAAGCAGAACTAAATAACCACCTACTCTACCAACAACTACTTATCATTCATAAAACCCTTCATTTCCCTGAAAATACTCCAAGCCTGACTAGACTTATTTCTCCATATAAGAACCTAAACACACTCCGTTCCGCCAATAAGTTTCTAGTATCCATAACTAAATCATATAATAAAGCTGGGGATGCACTATTTTCAAATTCCATAGGGAAACGCTGGAATCTAATCCCTCAAGAAATAGCTACTCTACATTCCACCTCTCTGTTCAAAAGACAAATCAAAGCACATCTTACTTCTCAATGGCTATGTCCCTGTACCAATCCTGATTGAAAGTATGTCTCAATATGCCTTTTTAGTTTGTAGTTTTTTCTTTCTGTCCCCTTACTGGCCTTACCTGATGCTTTCTGGAGTTGAGAGTTGAATCCTAAGGTATGCCTATATTTCTTATTAACTTTAGTATGTAGTTCTTATATTTTGTTGTATAACTTGACTTAATGTTTTTAAATATCATAGATATCCTCTCTTGTACCTTGTATAAATCTATTAAGAAAATTCTGAAATTGTTATAAATCACTGTAATTTTTATCTATACTGGAGCTTTTCTCCCCGGGCCTCTACTGTAAATGGATATATGTCCAGCTAGACTAGCCCGGTCAACAAATGTAAAATAATAAATAAATAAAAATATACCCTCACCCAGTTTCATAGTCAACTGTCATAATTGTGGTGCAAATCATGAACCTAAAAGAGAAAAGTGCTTAGCTTTTGGCCAGCAATGCCACATATGCAATAAGTGGAGTAATGTCAAAAGGTTTTGTAAATCAAACAAGGAACATTCTTTTATTAAAAGAGAATATACAAAGAGACAAGTTGATCAGTTAGAAAGTGTGACCCAACTTTTTATGTTGATGGTATGTCTGTGCTTAATGAAACAGTCAATGCAGTAGATTTATGGGCAAAGAATGAAATATTTTGTACTGTTCAGATAAATGGAAAACCTATAGAGCTCAAAGTTGACACAAGTTCGAAGTGCAATGTTATGTCAGCAGAAACATTTGCTAGAGTATGTGCTGGGGAAAAGCTTGATTTGGCAAACTGTGCGAAGCTTGTTGCTTATGGTGGTGAAGAAATTCACACTGAAGGTTCAGTAGTGCTTTCATGTTACTATGCTGGGAACAGCTATGACTTTCAATTTTACATGGTCAAAAGGCAAGTACAGTCATTATTAAGCCTCAGAGACAGTTTGAAAATGGGATTACTTTCATTTAATAAGGAAGTCCATCAAGTTAGCTTAAAAGTCCACTGTTCTAATTTTGCCCAGTCTATTTTTTTCTACCTATGCTGAGCTTTTCGAAGATAAACTAGGCAAACTCCCAGATGTCTATTCCATGAAGTTAGACCCAGAAGTCAGACCAGTTGTCAGGCCAGCCCGGAAAGTTCCAGTACCAAATGCAGAAGAGAGTCAAAGCTGAGTTAGACAAAATGGTGCCGTAAGGTATGATTTGACCAGTTGAAGAACCAACTGAATGGGTATCCTTCATGGTAGTAGCTTATAAAAAAAGCTCAGATGATATCAGAATATTTATTGATCCACGAGATTTGAGCAAGCACTGAAAAGACCTCATCATACAAAGCGTACAGTCAAAAAACTCACTGCTCTTATGCCAAATGCCACTGTTTTTTTTTTCTGTCTTGGATGCAGAGAGTTCATTTTGGCAAATTTTGCTTGACCAAATATTTCCATTGCTAACCACTTTCAGTACTGTGTTTGGCAGGTACAGATTTTTGAGAATGCCATTTGGAATACATTTTGCCAGTGAAGTCTTCCACCATGCAATGGAACAATTTTTTTTTCTGGGTAGCTGTGTGGTATTATAGTAGATGACATTCTAGTAGGAGGTAATGATGACACTGAGCATGACAGAAACCTCAAAAAAGTTCTGGAAAGAGTATATGAAGTGAATCTTAAGCTGAATCCTCAGAAGTGCAAATTCAGGTTACTAGAAGTTACTTATGTTGGTCATTTATTTACCAGTTCAGTCTTACAACCAGATTCTTCCAAGCAAACAGCAATTCTCAAGATGCCAGCTCCAGACAATGTTCAAGCCCTACAATATTTTCTTGGCATGGTTAACTACCTAGACAAGTTAATTCCAGATGTGAGCTAACTTTCAGCACCACTTAGAGAGCTGACATGCAAAGATGTATCTTGGTCATGGTTAGAACAACACCAGAGTGTAGTTGATGTCCTGAAACAGAGAATTACCAGTCTACCAACTCTCAGATACTATGATGTTCATAAACCAGTTACTCTTACTTGTGATGCTTCAGACTTTGGTCTTGGTGCATTCATTCTTCAAGAGGGTAGACCAATAGCCTATGCATCCGGAACTCTAACCCAAACTGAAATGCTGTATGCACAGATAGAGAAAGAACTCTTGGTAACTGTGTTTGTGTGTTCGAAGTTTCATGATTATATTTATGGTAGATCTATCCAGACTGAAACAGATCACCAGCCTCTGGTCACTATTTTGAGAAAGCCTATGCATACTGCTCCGGGTCAATTGGAACTCATGGTGCTCAAATTGCAGAAGTTTAATTTCAATCCTGTCTACACAAAAAGCAAACTTCTTCATTTTTCTGATACATTATCCAGATCACCCAGAAAAACTGGTGAACAGCATGAAAATGAGAAACTAGATTTTGAAGTCATGGAAGTGAGATATTTTTCTTCCACACATCTTGATGATCTTAGAAGTCAAACAGCCTCAGATCCAGTTTTTCAGAAGCTCTACCATTTTATCAGTAGAGGATGACAATCAAAGCAATTTTGTTTACCAGTAGACCTGCAACCTTATTTTCCTTACAAAGATGAGATTTTGTTTGACTATGGTATCCTCATGAAAGGACCTAAGGTGATTGTTTCAAAGTCCTTACAACAAGAGTATATTACTATTTTGCACCGTGGACACCCAGGAACTGATTCTAAAAAAAGAAGGGCAAGAGAACTAGTATTTTGTCATTCTATGTCACAGGATATTGAGAGAGTACTTTCATCTTGCTCTGTATGTAATAGTACAAAGCCACATCAACAGAAGGAACCACGTCAAGCTAAACCAGATTCCTAAACTACCTTGGTTGTCAGCAGCTACAGATATGTTTGAATGGAATGGTCAACATTACTTGGAGTTAGTAGACTCTTATTCCAATTGGTTTGAGATTGACCTACTTCCTTATCTAGCATCCAGTACTATAAGTTGAAGCATCATTTTGCAGTCCATGGTAGTCCGCACAAACTTATTTCTGACAATGGTACACAGTCTACAAGCCAGCAGTTCAAAAGATTTGCTGATGAGTGGGACTTTACTCATATCATGAGTAGCCCTGAGTGTGAAGGCTGCCAGCCTAGCTAGATAGAATTTTGTAGATAATTCTATGTCATTTGTAAATATTAATATAATGCACAGGCTTAGTTTACAAATGTAAAGAGAACTATATGTTATGATTAAACTATATGTTGTACTGAGCTTCAAACATTTAACCACAGTGCACTCTGCTGGAAGAAAGCTGATAAGTCGAGTATTGTATGACTGATCTCAAGCTCGGAGACAGGATGTCTGGGCCAGGAAATTATTTCTGTTGTCTTGATTTAAGAGATGTTTACTAAGGTTTTACATGTATAATGTTTTTTATTGCTCTGGCTTCTTGCAGGTGCAGATTACAAAATGTACATTTTGAGTTTCTGTTAGCCTGGGAAACTAAATCAGAACTGCTAAAAATGATGTAAGCTGAAATGACTCAGCAGTACTGTTTATCAGTTTAAGACTTTTTTCAGAGAGAAAGATTAAAGCATTTTTGATTTTGTCTGAAGAACATCCGCTCACCAGCACTTGCTTGCTTTGTATGTAAGTAGGATCATAGACTTTAGTATTTCTCTTAGGGATAGATAGGAAATAGTAAGATTAGTCTAGCTGTTTTCTATATTTATGTCAGACTATCCTACAATATTATTTTTAAAGTTTCCTGTGATCTCTGAACTCTGCAATGTCATTGTGTTGAATTAATGAGTATTGTTTTGTGTTTTTATTATTTATTATCAAATATTTTTAAACCTTTCTACTGTGGCTGTTTTGTGTAGAGATAATTTAAGCTCTTGAGTATTTGCATGTATTTGGTGATACTTTGCAAAGCCACTCCAATAGTCTTGCTGTCCATCACACTTACTAATTAGATAATAATATTGCACAATAAAATTGGATACCCTTTGGTAAGGGCTATATTGGAGCTGATAAATGGTGGTTGATGGCAGTGAATTACTACCTTGTAGCCTGGGCAGAAAGGGGCATAGCTGGAGAACTTCTGCCAGCCTTCCCCAGGAGTGTCTGTGTGTTTGTATATAACTCATATCTTAAAGTGTGTGTGTGTGTGTGTGTGTGTGTGTGTGTGTGTGTGTGTGTGTGTGTGTGTGTATTTGCATGTGTCAGCTATTCGGGCAAGGACACAAAGTACTGGTTGGACAGAGAGGATGTTGAAGATTTTAGCTTGACCACTAGGCTGAGATCTGGACCCTATGACTGTGCCAGTGGGGAGTCGTATTGGGGACCTGGAGAGAAAGGGAGAAACCAGCCCCAGACTGACTGTGGTCTCTGTGGGCTCTTAAGGGAAATTGTACTTTACTGTGTGTGTACTTGTTATCCTTCCCAATGTGCACGCCCCTCACTGGTGTTAAATTGTACTTTACTGTGTGTGTACTTGTTATCCTTCCCAATGTGCACGCCCCTCTCTGGTGTTAAATTGTACTTTACTGTGTGTGTACTTGTTATCCATCCCAATGTGCACGCCCCTCCCTGGTGTTAAATTGTACTTTACTGTGTGTGTACTTGTTATCCTTCCCAATGTGCACGCCCCTCACTGGTGTTAAATTGTACTTTACTGTGTGTGTACTTGTTATCCTTCCCAATGTGCAGGCCCCTCACTGGTGTTAAATTGTACTTTACTGTGTGTGTACTTGTTATCCTTCCCAATGTGCACGCCCCTCACTGGTGTTAAATTGTACTTTACTGTGTGTATACTTGTTATCCTTCCCAATGTGCACGCCCCTCACTGGTGTTAAATTGTACTTTACTGTGTGTGTACTTGTTATCCTTCCCAATGTGCACGCCCCTCACTGGTGTTAAATTGTACTTTACTATGTGTGTACTTGTTATCCTTCCCAATGTGCACGACCCCACTGGTGTTAAATTGTACTTTACTGTGTGTGTACTTGTTATCCTTCCCAATGTGCATGCCCCTCACTGGTGTTAAATTGTACTTTCCTGTGTGTGTACTTGTTATCCTTCCCAATGTGCATGCCCCTCACTAGTGTTAAATTGTACTTTACTGTGTGTGCACTTGTTATCCTTCCCAATGTGCACGCCCCTCACTAGTGTTAAATTGTACTTTACTGTGTGTGTACTTGTTATCCTTCCCAATGTGCATGCCCCTCACTAGTGTTAAATTGCACTTTACTGTGTGTGCACTTGTTATCCTTCCCAATGTGCACGCCCCTCACTGGTGTTAAATTGTACTTTCCTGTGTGTGTACTTGTTATCCTTCCCAATGTGCATGCCCCTCACTAGTGTTAAATTGTTCTTTACTGTGTGTGCACTTGTTATCCTTCCCAATGTGCACGCCCCTCACTAGTGTTAAATTGTACTTTACTGTGTGTGTACTTGTTATCCTTCCCAATGTGCATGCCCCTCACTAGTGTTAAATTGTACTTTACTGTGTGTGCACTTGTTATCCTTCCCAATGTGCACGCCCCTCACTGGTGTTAAATTGTACTTTACTATGTGTGTACTTGTTATCCTTCCCAATGTGCACGCCCCTCACTGGTGTTAAATTGTACTTTACTGTGTGTGTACTTGTTATCCTTCCCAATGTGCGCGCCCCTCACTGGTGTTAAATTGTACTTTACTGTGTGTGCACTTGTTATCCTTCCCAATGTGCACGCCCCTCACTGGTGTTAAATTGTACTTTACTTTGTGTGTACTTGTTATCCTTCCCAATGTGCACGCCCCTCACTGGTGTTAAATTGTACTTTACTGTGTATGTACTTGTTATTCCCCCAATGTGCACGCCCCTCACTGGTGTTAAATTGTACTTTACTGTGTGTGTACTTGTTATCCTTCCCAATGTGCACTCCCCTCACTGGTGTTAAATTGTACTTTACTGTGTGTGTACTTGTTATCCTTCCCAATGTGCACACCCCTCACTGGTGTTAAATTGTACTTTACTGTGTGTGTACTTGTTATCCTTCCCAATGTGCACGCCCCTCACTGGTGTTAAATTGTACTTTACTGTGTGTGTACTTGTTATCCTTCCCAATGTGCATGCTTCTCACTGGTGCTAGTGGTGAGGCTTGAGGCTCCTTGATTACTGGGTCAGTGTTTGGGCATCACACTGTGTACCAGCAGTCAAATGGTTTGGCAGAATGTGCAGTTTAAAGTGCAAAATAATTACTAGAGAAGTCAAAATAAGACAATAGTGATGTTTTCATGAATCTCTTGAATCTCAGAAATGTTCCTTGTGATAAACATCTTGGTTCACCTGCACAGAGACTTCTGTCAAGACAAACCAGAACCACACTACCAATTAGTAGTTCATTACTGATTCCATGTGTCAAGAACAACAGATCAGTGAAAGACAACCTGTTGAAGAAGTGCTTATCACAGAAGTCCTATTATGACAAGACCAGCAAACCACTTGATCCATTGTGAGAAGGGAAGAGAATGAGGATGCAGATGTCCAAAGGTTTTGATCGTATTGGTGTCATGAAAAGTGTATGTCCAGAGCAGAGATAGTACAATATGGAATCACAAGGAGTAGAATTTTGGTGGAATCGGAAACATTTGATCCCAGTGTCTGAGCCTGTATTGCAGTATCATACCTGCAAGAAAGACTCTATATCTCAGAGTCAGTTATCCAGCATTCCAGTTCCAGAGGATGTTCCAGTAAATATCCCTGTTACTGAGAAGAATCCCAAAATTTCTGAAGCAAGTTGTTCACCAATGACTGTCTCTGTTGTGAAACCCAGCTCTGATTGTTATATAACTAGATCAGGTCACATTTACAGACTCTGTTCCAGATACACAGCAACTTGGACACGAATGTTGTGTTTATTTCTTATTGTCTGTGCAATTGCATGTTTCTTTCCAAATGTCATTATATTGTGGGCGATTCATTAAAGAGGGAGGATGTAGATCAATATGTATATATACCTTTAAAAAGCTTTTTAGGAGCTTGCACAAGTGTATAAATACTGAGCATGTACGAGCCTAACAGCCATTTTGTAGTTAGCTGTTGAGATGTAAGCATGTATGTTTGTGTAGTCTGTCATTTAATCAGTTTGTTTATATTTTCTACTGCTGCTATCCATCCTAATGCGTTTCTTTGTAGTAAACCATATGAAGAACTGCCTTGCCTGTTTGTCTTCAGTGGTGAAACAAGAAGAGCGACACACCCTACACTGATAAACTACAATCACAGTGACCATGAAACAGTGGCAAACCCCTTTGCAATTAAGCCATAATAAAGATCAAATTATTATTTCAAGGATAAAAATCCAAAGGAGGTTATTCCAGGGTGACTCTCTTTCACCGCTGTTCTTTTGCCTTGCCCTTAACCCATTAAGCTGTCTGCTTAACAGATTAGGTCGTGGCTATAATTTGGCTCCCAGAAAGCAACAAAGAGTAAAGACTTCTTATTTTCTCTTTGTCAATAATTTAAAACTGTATAGCTCATCAGATGAGGAATTGAAAGCACACCTGCAAGTAGTCAAAACTTTTTCAGGTGATATAAGAATGTCATTTGGTCTTGATAAATGTGCAAAAGTAACATTTGAAGCATGAAAGCTGCAGCACCAAGAAAACATCAGTTTGGGACAAGAATGTGATATAAAAGAACTTGAGCAAGAGGGAGTGTATAAATATTTGGGAAGTGATGAAAGATCAACAATAACACATGAATGAATGCAAATGAAACTTAGTAAGGAACATTTCAGAATACGTAAATTAATACTGAAAACAGCATTGACATCTAGGAACAAAATTCAAGCTATAAACCAACTTGCACTTCCTGTCCAAACTTACAGCTTTGGAGTGCTTGACTGGCCCCAAAAGGTGTTGAATAGATTAGACAGGAAAACAAGAAGGATGCTTCATGTTCATCAAATGATTTATAAAAATCAGTGCATACCATGATTATATATTCCCCATTCCAAAGGAGGTATGGGCCTCCTCAAAAATTATTACATGTATAGATCTGAAGTCATGGGACTACATATATATCTCTCCTGACCCCACAAGACCCAAACATAGTGAACATTTTGAAACATGAAGAGAATAAATCTAAGATGTCTTCCCTTTCTTAGTCTAGCAGAACCATTTCTGCATCATGCAAAAATGGAAACATACCAAAAGTAGATAAAAATGAGTTAGCAACTGAATGTGCCAAAAAGCAAAAATCAGAATATAAGGTGAAGGATCAGATCAGAAGGCAAGAAATATAGAAAATGCATACATATAGTTACAAGTATAGAAAACTCCTGGAAGAACCTCATGTTGATCAGGATTGAATGTAGGAATGGTTAAGGAGTGGTGAATTCAAACCAACAGTTGAAAGATTAATATTGGCAGCCCAAGATAGTGGGCTATATACACATTGGTTTACAAAGTCCATTGAACATGTGGGAGAAACAGACAAATGTAGGTTTTGTAAAACAGAACTGGAAACAGTTGCATACCTTGTTGTTGGTTGTGACATACTAATGGCAGAAGGACTGTATACTGAAAGGCTTAATAATGTGAGAAGACTGTTGCACTGGAAATAGGTTCATAGGTTGGTACTAAGCTATCGGCTCTAGGGCCTATCCAAGCCTAGCAATAACAATTCCCTGGATATTTCTTCCCACAGTATTTACTTCTCTGGACCCCTGTCTAGCAGGGCAACTGACAAGATCCCCGGGCTGAATTTCCCATCTCCCATCCAATCATCAAGGTTCCTTTTTAAGAGGGCCAAGGAGGCGCTCTGCTTGACATGTATGGGCAGTCTATTCCAGAGTCTGGGGAGTCTCTGGGTCAGGAACCTATCCCTCCAGCATGTTTTGTTTATTGTGATGACAAGGTTTAGATCCCTGGAGCATGTGACTCTGAGGGATTGGGATTTCTTTAAGTGTAGCATGTCCAACAGCTCAGGGTTTGACATGGCCTTGTATGTTAAGCAGAGATCGCCTCTGAGTAGACGATATGCCAAAGAGTATAGCTGGAGTTTTTTTAGATGGTCAGCATAGGGCATCTGCTTTAGGCCTGTAATTCTTTTAGTGAGGTATTTCTGTGGCCTTTCCAGCTGTTGTAGATGTCTTGTGAGGTACATACCAAACAGGGCATTATACTCTATAATGAGTCTAATGAGGGATGAATACAGTGGGACAATGACCTCCTTTTTTCTGGATGAAAAGCCCTTAGTGATGAGGTGTGCCACATAGAAGGATTTCCTGACTGTTGTGGCGATGTGGTTATCGAAAGTGAGACCACTGTCCACCTGTGTCCCTAAGTCTCTCATCACACTTTCAATGTTAAGTGTACTGCCACCTATGTGGTAATTCATGGGTACATGCTTTTTTTCCAAAGGGGATAACTATATATTTCTTGGCATTAAGCTTGAGCCCATGGCTCTGGCACCAGGCATCTGTTTCTGTAAGGCCCTTTTGTAAAATATCCACATCATTTGGGGATTCAGTAATGGCTCCCAGTTTGCAGTCATCTGCGAACTTTGTTAGCCAGAGTCCCTTAGTGTTGGCCTGTACTTCAGAGAAGTAGATGCCAAACAAGAGTGGTCCCAGGACTGAACCCTGAGGTACTCCACTTGTCACTTGTCTGGAGCTGGATTTAGAGTCGGCTACTTTTACAGTCTGGGTTCTGTCAGTAAGCCAATTGACAACCCATTGAGTGATGTGGGGATTTATGCCCAGCTTAGTAAGTTTATCTATGATTCCAGAGTGGGGGATGGTGTTGAAGGCCTTGGTGAGGTCCAGATAGGCCGTGTGGACTGCCTTACCCTCATCCACAGCTCTTGAGACTGATTTGAAGAAGTCAGTCAGATTCAGGAGACAAGATCGGCCCTTCACAAACCCAAACTGGGTGGGGTCCAGTGTTGAAGGTTGCCAATGTCTTTGTTTATAAGTTGCATGATAATGCGTTCCATGCCCTTGCAGATCAGGCTTGTCAGACTGATGGGATGGTAATTCCTGGGATCCAAGGCAGATCTCCCCTTGTGCAGTGGGATAACTGTAGCTGTATGCCACTCAGTGGGCACGAAGCTTGAGGTGAGGCTATGATTAAACATGACACTTAGGTGAGGTGCTAGTTCATTTTGTAGTTCATGTAGTACACAGCCTGGGATGTCATCTGGTCCCATGGATGCTGTATTCTTAGCTTTGGAGAGTGTGGTTTCTACCTGTGTGGCCGTGATTACCAGAATTTGGCAATCATTTGGCATTGAGATGGGCCCTTTAGGGGGTGAGAGGGGGGTGAAGTTGGCACTAAATCGATCTGCCAGGATATTGGCAATATCCTTGGGATCAGTATATTTAATGCCATTCTGTTGTAGCTCAGAGCAGTTCTGCGCATTGCCATTTATATTCTTGTCATAACTATAGAATGCCTTGTGGTAGTCTTTGGAATCTTTGGCAATTTTATTTTCGTAACTAGCTTTTGAGGATTTTATGAGGGATCTCAGCTTCTTTTGCATCCTGGGACTTTCCTCTTTTCTGCAACAGTTTTTTTCCTTCTGTTGTAGTTTGTTTATAGCAGGGGACCACCAGATTGGCTTCCTATTTTTGGAGAATTGTACAAAGATTATAATATTGAAGTAGCTGAAAAGCATTGGAAACATGAGCCAAAAAGCATTATAGAAAATGATAAAGTCTACATCACATGGGATCACCAATTACCAACAGTTCAAAAGACAGATGCAAGAAAACCAGATATAGTGGCCCATGAAAAGATGATAAAGGTACCATTGATCATTGAAATTGCTACACCCATTGACAACAGTGTCTTGCATACAGAGAGACAGAATCATAAAATATCGGGATTTGCAGGTAGAAACGAGAGTATTGTGGAAGAAAAATACCCAGACAGTTCCAATAGTAGTAGGATCAATAGGTCTTATAAGAAAGAATCTACAGTCATATTTAGATATGTTACCAATACATGTAATGCAATACGAATTGCAGGAGTCATTAGTGGGCACATTGCTAGTGCTGCGAAGAGCACTTCTGGCTGACATAAGAGATTGAAATAATACTAATTTCATGAACTTTAATCATATTTTGATTTAGGAATGGGATCCATTCTCATCATGGTATTAGAAACCCAAACATTTTGGAGAAATTAAAAAAATAAATCTTCTTTAGGATGTTATGATGACTATAACATCCTACAGTATGCAGAGACAATTAAAGAGTCATGGGACTTACAGATGTGATTTCTGCAGAACATGTAGGTTCATACATGAAGCACATTCCATTGTACTAAAACAATTTAACTGCACTATAGGATGTAAAGGATGTTTTAATTACAAGTCAAGCATGGTAGCCTATTTCACTCAATATGTTATCTACAGGGCCTTCTATGTGGATAAAACTACTAGATGGCTTTCTCAGCAAAGGAGTGAACATTTGCCAGCTACTGAGAATAAAATATCTAATAATGTTTCATACAGGCATTCCACAATTTGTTCAAAATTTAGGAAGTTTACTTTTTGGGTCTTGCATTATATACCAAAGGATGCTAGTGGTGTGAAAATTTAGAATCAAAGCCTGAAAAGCCTTAATGCCAGTGAAGATCCTGACATTACTGACAAGTACCAATATTAAATGTATTTCAAAACTGTATTCATTAAGGTAAGCAGTTATTATTATCTTGTTGTTCCCCATATGAGTTTACTGCTTTGCATATAAGAAGCTTTCATTTGATGTTTTTAAGCACTGAAGAAATCTCAAATTAAAGTAAAGATGAAAACAATGTATTTACAATAAACTAGTTTTGAAAACAAGTGTTTTTTTATTTTTGTTTTGCTGGTGATTTGGACTTGAATACTTCATGGACATTTTTGTCACCATCTGTTTTTTAAACAAGCTGTTTTATTTATCATAACTTTGTTTCACACACACACACACACACACACACACACACACACACACACACACACACACACACACACATACACACACACACACACACACACACACACATAAATACAAATATTGTGCAATCCTGATGTATGGTGCACATTTTATTATTTATTTTATTTAATTACTATTTTATGATCAGGGGGGAGTACTGGTCCATTGACCCTTTTCAGTCAAGACACAGGCTGGTAGAACATTAAACAATCAAAAAACATTAGCAGCATTTAAACTGGATTGAGTGAAAAAAAAAGTCAACAGAAAATTGTACAATGAGAGAGATAATTCAGCAGTACACAATACATATCAAGTCATACAAACAGCAAACTGAAATATACATTAACCATTATCCAAATAACAGTTACAAGATGATTCAATAAGGACATATTTATTGATGACTTTTTTTTAAATTTTCACTGGATTCCTGTTTTTTTTTAGTTCTGTAGGAAGAAATTTGCAGGTCCTAGTCTGAAAACACCTCTTTTACCCAGTGTGGATGTGAATGGGAGGACAGCCACTGAGAGGAAGACTCTCATGGGCTTCCAAGCTCATATAAGTTTTCCTGAATAGGAAGTTTTCTTTTTTAGTAGGTGACAGCAGCCTTGTTTTAGAACCTTGAAATTCAGCTTACTGATGAGAAAGATTGCCCTGCTAGTTAGTGAGAGCTAGTTAGTTCTTTCTAGTAATGTATACTGATGAAGAGAATGCTAGTAGTCTGAATCTGCATATCTTTTTTTACCATTTATAATCTATGGATTTCCTTTGCTGACTGCAAGATAAAGAGAGACCATATTCTAGTTTAGGTATTAGAATGCTTTTGGCAATAGCTAAGCAGGATTTTGGAGTGAGACTGTGAATGAGAACTTTGGTGGCTGTCATGTGTGTGTGTGTGTGTGTGTGTGTGTGTGTGTGTGTGTGTGTGTGTGTGTGTGTGTGTGTGTGTGTGTGTGTGTTATAAAGGAAAAAGAACTGTCCAGAATAAGTCTTAGGTATCTCTGTTCTGTGACACTGGGAATAGTGTTACCACTAAAATCTGTAATGTGAATTTGGGGAATTCTGAGTATTATTTATTTATTTATTTATTTATTTATTTATTTGCAGTTGGTTTACCAGGATAGTCCATTGGGCCAAAAGAACCCGTTTTCAATGGAGTCCTGGGGAGAAAAGCTCCAATATAGACAAAATTTAGGTACATACATTAACTACAATATAATTATACAGAGTAGAGATAAAAATTATTACATTTAGGCTTGAATTTGAGAAAACATTCGAAGATGGGGAGAATAACTGTGATATAGACAGAATTAAGTAGATGCTATAACTACAAGATAATTATACACAGTAGAGGTAAAACATTAATACATTTAGGCATAAATTTGAGAAACATTCAGAAATAAGAACAGTATTGAGATATGCAATCAGGGGAGTTATTGAAGAAGAAGCTCAGAGGGTCTTTGTTAAATAACTATAGTGTGGAAACATAAGCTTTAGTAGGATGAGTGTGAGGGGAGATGGAATGTTACAGATCTATGAGGGGAGGGAGCAAGAACAATCCCATTGGGATATTAGATATGTATGAAGTGATTTTTTGAACATGTATTTGTTAGTAATAGTACGAATGGATGGAGGAAGTGAGTTCCATAGTCGGGCAAGGTTAAAAGATAGTAAGTGTTTGCCTGGGGGATGACATGGTTTGTGTACTATTAGTAGATTTTGGTTGTTAGACCTTAAGACTCGGTTTGGTAGGTGCATTCTGAAGGCAGAAGACAGTGAGGGACAAAGAGAAGGACTGGAAATGAGCTTATGAGCGAAAGTCAACTGAATATATGTAAGCTGGTTTGGTAATTCAAGCCAGTTTAATTTTTGAAGGGAAGAACAATGGTGGGTTGAGGACCTGTGGCTGTTAGCAAATTTGGCTATTTTGTTATAGCAGGAAGAAAGTTGTTTTTTTAAGGAGGCCTGAAGATTAGTCAGTAATGGAGCACCATAGAGAAGGGAGGGAATGAGAAAAGAGGAAGCGAGTGCGATTTTGGAGGAATTTGTAAGGTATTGGTTCTGACGGTAGAGCATGCCTAGTTTTTGATGGGTTTTTTTTATATTTAGTAGTAGATGGGAATTGTAAGTAAGTCTATTGTCAATTTGTACTCCTAATAGCTTAGTTTCAGAGACTAGATCTAGGGGTGTGTTATTTAGGCTGGTAATTGTGAAGGAGTTGGTATTGAAGGAGGTAGCTTTGGAAGGGGTGAAAACCATAAGTTTTGTTTTGGAGGCATTGAGTGCTAAGTGGTTTATTTTCATCCAGTGTTCAGTTATTGTAAAGGCTTGCTGAGTAAGTTTTTGGAGCAGTGAGGGGGAGATGGCAGAGCAGATAATTGTAGAGTCATCTGCATATTGAATGATGTTTGCAAAAGGGATAGATTGATGAAAGTCATTGACAAATATATTGAAGAGGAGGGGGCCCAGAATAGATCCTTGGGGAACGCCAGTGGGGGTACTAATGAATGGGGAAGTAGCCTTCTTCCATCTGACTGCTTGGTGTCTATTTGACAGATAGCTAGAAAACCAATTTATGGAAGAGGGAGAGAGGTTGAGTTTTGATAGTTTAGTTAAAAGCAGGTTGTGTGAGATGGTGTCAAAGGCCTTGGATAGGTCAAGAAGTAGGGTAGAGACAATGTGTCCAGTATCACGTGCTTTATTGACAGTCTCAAGAAAGGATAAGAGGGCAGTCATGGTACTATGGTTTGGCCTGAATCCATGTTGAGTAGGGGTTAGCAGGTTGTTATCTAAGAGATGTGGCAAGAGTTGGAGGTGAACACACTTTTCCAGAAGTTTTGAAATGGGGATAGAATAGCAATAGGACGAAAATTATTGATGTTGCAGTTGTTGCCTCCTTTATCAAGGGGTATAATGAATGCTTGCTTCCACAGTGTAGGCACGGTGCATTCTTGGATGGAACGGTTTATTAGAATGCTAATGGGATAGGCAATGGCATCTGCAGCTATGTGTAGGAAATAAGAGGGAATGTTATCAGGGCATTAGTACATGGCTTTAATTTCTGGAGGAGTTTCTTAATAGTGGTAGTAGATACAGGTTTTAAAGTGAAAAGAGAGGGAAGTGGAGATGGCGAGTTTGAGAAGGGTTCAGTTGATGGGGAAGTAATAGTAGTGGAAGAGGTGGAAGATGGGTCATGTGAAGTGGAGATGGGGGTAGGGTTGATTGTGGTAGGAGGAGGGGGTGTGTTGGATGGTGGGGGGGAGGATGAGAAGGAAGAGGTGAGTTTACTAATAGAGTCGATGAAAAAGGAGTTAAACTGAATAGCTAAGTCTAGGTCTTGGATGTTTGGGTCTGGGGTAGGGGTGGGTGGTTTGCTGGGGTTGAGGAGGGTGGAGATTCCCTTCCAGAATCTTTGGGGGTTGGTTTTATTGTTGTTCTGGAGTGTGAGGAAGTATGTTTGTCTATCAGAGATTATTAGCTTTTTTACTTTATTACGAAGGGTTTTATATGCAATATGTTTGTCTGGTGTCTTGTTTCTCAGATAGAGTCCCCAGGCTTTGTCTCTAAGCCTCATGGTAGAGAGAGTAGTTTTGGTAAGCCAGGGGGCTGAGTTAGTTTTTATTCTTTTTGTTCTTAGAGGGGCTTGGCAATCAAGTATTTCTAGAAATGTGGAGTTGAAAAGGGTAACAGCTTCTTCTAGGGGCAGTGTTTTTAAGTTGTTCCAATTGATAGTTTTCAGGGAATCAATGAAAATTGAAGGGTTAAAGTATTTGTCATTGCGGGTAGTGATGTAGTTGTGGGTGCGATTAGAGATGCAGGGGAGTCGGTGGGTGAAAGTGGGCAGGTGATCACCAAGAGGGTCGGGAAGAGTACCGCTGTTTGTAAAATAGTGGGGGTGTGACACTAGAACCCAGTCAAGGATGGTGCCACTGGAGGGGTCTTTAGAAGGGTGAGTTATGGTATTGATTAGCTGGGAGAAGTTGTATAGATTGATGTTAAGAGGGTTGGTTGGAGACTGGATGGAGGCCCAGTTAATATTGACATCTCCAAGAATTATGGTTTCATTGTTAATATTATCAGAGAGCCAGGAGAGGATGTTTTCAAGTGTAGAAATATTGTCCCCTGGAGGAATGTAGAGGGATGCTAGGCAAATGTTTTTGTGTTTAATAATTTGGAGGAGAGAGAGGAGTAATTCAGCATTGTTAAATGTTGGGGTAGGTTTGTTATATGGGGTAACTAGCAAGGAGGAGGAATAAAGGAGGGCAACTCCACCTCCTTTCTTATGGGTCCTGTCTTTTCTAATGATTGAGTAGCTGGGTGGAGTTATTTCAGAATCTCTTATGGAGGGCTTTAACCAAGTTTCTGAAATAGATAGTATATCAGGTTTGTTATGTGTGAGCCATGCGTGGAGGGTGGGGACTTTATTCACTACACTTTGTGAGTTTAGAGAAGTAAAGTATATAGGCTTGTGTGGGGAGGAGGAGGAGGAGGGGCCGGGGTTAGGATGGACATCACCAGATAAAAGGCAAATAAAGAGATGGAAGATGGGGTTTGAAAGATAGTTGATTAGAGTATTAAGATGGTTTGGGTCATCTGAGATGATTAAGGGGTGTTTATTTGTTGTCGGGAAGGAGTATTTCTGAGGGGTGAGAAGTTTAAATGAGAAGGTGAGGAGCTGTGTTATTGGGTGAAGATGGGGAGAGATGGGATAGTGTGATTGTGAGAGTGGGGTATTCAGGTGGTAAGTAGTGTGGTAAAGTTGTGGGTGGTAAGAAATGACAGGTTGGGTGAGGTGATACAGGTATGATAGTTTAAGAGAAAGTGATAGAAGACATAGGATGGAATAAGGGTATGTAGGCATGTTGAGAAGGTTACTAGAAATTGAGTGTTGTAATTATCAATATATATGGTATAGTGCAAGGGATAAGAAGGAGTTAACTAAAGTAGTGTAGAAAGAGATGTGGGAGTAGAGCTGGGTGTTATTGGGGTAGATAGGTGAGTGAGTGTGTTAGAAGTGGGATGTATTGAAGTGTAGTGCCTGTGGGAGTGGTTTGAAATTGGATAATAGGCTGATGGGGTGTGACGCGGTGTTGGAGGGTGATTGGTGTAGAGAAATTGTGGGTGTGGAAACAAGAGGGATATAGCTAGATGCACTGGGGGCGGGTGGAATTTGGGGGCAGGGTAGGGGAGCGGAGTGAGCCCGCAGGGCGAACGGAGCGGGAAGAAACCAGGAGAGGATCGAGAGCCTATCAGTGGAGCAAAGATTAGAGGAGAGTAAGTAGTGGCAGGGTAAGTAAGGAATACTATATATAATATGGATGGGAAAGTAAGAATGAAGATATTGGCAGAGTAAAGAAATGAGTGAGAGAAAAGTAATGACAGTGGGGAGGGGACGCCTAGAGGTCAATGCAGAGAATGCACTAGGCCAACTAGGTAGGTCTAGGGGCTGAGTGGGATAAAATAAGGAAGAGCTGGTGAAACCCAGGGAAGAGATGGGAGAGAAGTGGATGGGAGATAAGAGGAGTGTCTAGGCTGCTGGCTGTCCTGGCAGGGAGATAGCTTGAATAACTAACAAATACATAGAGTTCTAATCAGTGGAGGCCCAAGTATTAACACACACACATACTTTCTTGGTATCCTCTGGGAGACTTGTTCCAATATCCAAGTGGGATTTGAGGCAGCAGAGCAGTATATTGCCTAAGCAAAATGTGTGGATGAGGTAGGTGACCTTAGTATATTGAATGTATCCACCCAGGCAGGTCCCAAGGGAGAAACAGGGCAATAACAACTGGAGACAGGAGGAGAGATGAGTAAGAGTTAGTCACAGAAAAGCAGAGACACAATGCAATACATATAAGTATTACTAGGCAGGTAAAAAAAAATGATATGCTAAAAGTATTATCAATCTGCAATAAAATTTATGACTAAAAACATGTAAAAACTAAGCAGGCTTCAACTATTAATACTGTATAAGCAGAATAACAATGTGTTTGTAGAGCACCATGGGGTAGCGACAGCCAGGGCAATGAGAGGTTTGCACAGACACGTGGAGCTGGCGTATTACGCCAGTGTTTGTTGGGGCTAAAGCAGCTACGGAACAGTTCAAGAAGCAACCATGAACAGTTCCCTGTGACTAAATGTAAAACCAATGTAGACAAACAATGTGGGTATAAAATAAACGGAATAGTCCGTCTGAGGTGTCCAGAACAATAATCTAATGTCCTCTAAATCAAATGATGTGTTAATTGGCCCTGTCGGGTATTTTCGGCCACTATTAAAGTCAAGTTTATTAAAGTGTTGCACTAATTGCAATCACTGATGCCTCAGGGCAGTGTCGCACCACAGTCGGTAGCGACTATACAGGCTTAGGTTCAGGCTAGTAGACTGTAGGAATTACTTGCAGTCACAGTAGTGCAAACTGCATTCCGTCAAGCATAAGGTAGAACAAGAGGTCTACGTTCATAAGGAACAGTGTGGGTAGTGGAATGCTATGGCAAACTCTGAGCGGGAGTCGCTTACAAGTAATGAGCTCTTAGGCTCTGTATTCAGCAGCCGTTTTGACCAACACTCTCTTAAACCCTCTAAACAGCAGTCGTTCTGAGCAACGCACAGTAAGTCAAAAAACACATGAATATTGAGCGCCGAAAACGACAGTATAAGCACTCTAAGCAGCAGTCGTTTCTGAGCAATACACAAGAAATCAAAAACACATGGGTGATAAGCACAGAAAACAACAGTATACAATAGCAAATGCAAGTATTATACAATGACAATAAACTTTAAGTTCCTTAAACAGCAGTCGTAAAAGAGCGACGCATATATAAACTCAAACACATGCTTGTGTAGTCTATAGCAGCAAACGACAGCAAACAAAATGCTTGTGTAGTCTATTGCAGCAAACGACAGCAAACAAAGTGAAATACAAGCATAATATGACCAACAAGTTCATATGCCATGACAATTAGGGGAAAGACCCCGATAACAGAGTTGCGATATGAGCAGGATTACTTACACTAGGAGCGGACTCCTAACCAGGCACCAGCAGCAGCCGAAAGGGAGTTTAAAAATGGCGCCTTAAGGAGGGGGTATAAATAACTTCCAGGCGGAAGTAAAAAGGGAGGTGGGGAGGGGCGAGGAATACAAGCTAGTGGGGACAACCAGATCATAAGATACAGGGGTAAGGAAGTACGACGGATCGCAGAGTCTAAGGGGAGGGAGAAGAGAAATATGAATACACTAGTAGGCTCGGTGCGTGGGACAGAGGTTGCACGAGCAGTATATCATGGTAGATAGAAGCGGAGAAAGCAGGGAGAGAGTGAAAGGGAGAGAGGGAGGAGAGTAAATGAGAGATGCGATGATAAGTGAAAAGAGTAGGATAGAGATAGCGAGAATCGTATAGTCTGATACGTAGAAGGGGAAAAACAGGAAGAGAAGGGAAGGTAGCAAGTAGTTGAGTGTAGTATGAAGGAAAATGGATAGACCAACAGGCGATAGGCAAGGTGGGAGACAGGGTGTAGCAGACCAGGAGAGGATCGAGAGCCTATCAGTGGAGCAAAGATTAGAGGAGAGTAAGTAGTGGCAGGGTAAGTAAGGAATACTATATATAATATGGATGGGAAAGTAAGAATGAAGATATTGGCAGAGTAAAGAAATGAGTGAGAGAAAAGTAATGACAGTGGGGAGGGGACGCCCCCTAGAGGTCAATGCAGAGAATGCACTAGGCCAACTAGGTAGGTCTAGGGGCTGAGTGGGATAAAATAAGGAAGAGCTGGTGAAACCCAGGGAAGAGATGGGAGAGAAGTGGATGGGAGATAAGAGGAGTGTCTAGGCTGCTGGCTGTCCTGGCAGGGAGATAGCTTGAATAACTAACAAATACATAGAGTTCTAATCAGTGGAGGCCCAAGTATTAACACACACACATACTTTCTTGGTATCCTCTGGGAGACTTGTTCCAATATCCAAGTGGGATTTGAGGCAGCAGAGCAGTATATTGCCTAAGCAAAATGTGTGGATGAGGTAGGTGACCTTAGTATATTGAATGTATCCACCCAGGCAGGTCCCAAGGGAGAAACAGGGCAATAACAATTTCTTGGTATCCTCTGGGAGACTTGTTCCAATATCCAAGTGGGATTTGAGGCAGCAGAGCAGTATATTGCCTAAGCAAAATGTGTGGATGAGGTAGGTGACCTTAGTATATTGAATGTATCCACCCAGGCAGGTCCCAAGGGAGAAACAGGGCAATAACAATTTCTTGGTATCCTCTGGGAGACTTGTTCCAATATCCAAGTGGGATTTGAGGCAGCAGAGCAGTATATTGCCTAAGCAAAATGTGTGGATGAGGTAGGTGACCTTAGTATATTGAATGTATCCACCCAGGCAGGTCCCAAGGGAGAAACAGGGCAATAACAAACTAGGAGCGGACTCCTAACCAGGCACCAGCAGCAGCCGAAAGGGAGTTTAAACTCCGAAAGGGAGTAATTTCTGTAGGGGTTGAGAACAGCATGACATTAGTCTTCTTGTGGTTAATTAGGTTCTTCCTGGAACCGGATCTTCAACATAGTTGAGTAAAGTCTTCTTGCAGTTTGTTTTCAAGTTCAGTATTGCTAGATGGTAAGAGAAGTATATAATCTGTATTCATAACCAGGTTAAGGTTTTAGAGCTGAATGGGAAGGTCATTTACACAGAGGGAGAATAGAAGGCCATGTGCAGAACGTTGAGGGGCTCCTGTGTTCAGAAGTCCTACAGAGGAATGAGTAACACTGTAACAGACATCTAAGGCTCTGCACTGTATATAACTCTAAAACCAGTGAATTGCATTATAGTTTAAGGGATCACACAGGGAAAATTCAAGCTAGTCTGGGTTTTTTCTTACAGCTGTTATTGAATGGTTTGTCTGTGTGACCTCTTTACCCTTTGGTTTGTTTAAACGTTTAATTGTACTAATGTACGGAGAAACATGTTATGGCTGAAAATTTCTAAGGCCCTAGTCATATCTACAAAAAGACCTGCAGTGATGCAGCCTTCATTCATGTTGCGGTAAATGGAATATGTGGCTGTTAAAAGGGCAGTAAAAGTGCTAACAGCATTTTAAAATCCATGCTGAGAATCACATGACAGACTGTAACTGTATTTTGTCTGTAAAGCAGTTTTTAAATATTTTTCTAATAGGTGAATGACTAGAGATGGGTCTGTAATCTTCATTCTCCTTCCTGGAAGAGTTTTTAGCAAGTGAGATTAACCAGGGCATATTTAAATATAGAAAGGACAGTAACAAAGGTAAGAGAAAGATATGAGTAAGTGGCTTAGCAATCTTATCAACAACAAGCCTTAAAAAGGTTGGGCAAAGCCTAGCATATTTTGCACCAGATTTATTAAGCTTCTATACTAAGGATTTAGTTTGTCTAGCAGTTATTTGAAAAAGGGTGATGCAACAAAGGCTGTGGTTAAATGTAGAAGAAAGTAACTTTTCATGTCTGAGTGTGTATGGGTCGTCAGAAGGGAGAAAGTTGTTAGTAATATTGCCCAAATGTAGAAGGTGGACATAATTATTGGCAACAGAAGATTAAGGTCATGGAGGACTACTGAAAGTCTCTGTCAGGTGTTTTATTTCTTTCCAGAACTGCTTCACTTTAGATCAGTTTTCTTCCTTTTTCTGTCTAAGGTATTTAGAGGTACCTGGTGATCAGGTAATAATTTTAACTTCTTTTCTTAGACTGATAAGTACTTGATGCAGTGAAGAATGAAGAGTTTCCTTCTCCCATGCTTTCCATGCATCAGCTATTGTTCTCATTTTGTTCTTAATCTCAGAGGCTAACCAGGGAGAGGTTTGAGCACAGACCCTTATACGCAGTCACAAAAGTCCTCTTGAATAAGATCGAATAATGAGAACAATTGATTGAATGCAGTGCAGGGGCTGGACATACTAAAGAGCTTGGACTAGGAAAGGATCTTCCTTTAACTATTTAAACTAGACCTTTAGGAGGGTGGAAAGGCCTGTCAGATTGTATTGATGCATGGTCACTTAGGAAATTGGGTAGTATTTTGGTGTAAGAACATAAATATTTTATGTTGGTTATGATTAGGTCTAAAGTAAAACTTTACATATCCTGGTGTGTGTCCTCATTCTTCTTTAAAAGTAATTACAACTGCCCAAACTTTAAAATTGGACAAACAAACTTAACAGTTGGTCCAAACCAATGCCAGGATTTGCATCTTCTATTTTAATATACTGCCATTATTCCAGTATCAAAATCTATAACCACTGGACACGTACCGTATTATTTACTTTGATTTACCCTCCCTGTCTCAATACCCTTTTGCCTCTCTTTCTCAGTATATTTCAACCCTTCCACATTGGTTCATAGGTTGGTACTAGGCTATCGGCCCTAAGGCCTATGCAAGCCTAACCATAACAATTCCCTGGAAATTTTTTTCCCACAATATTTACTTCCCTGGGCCCCTGATCATTCATCCCTTGTTTCCTATCTTTTACTTCCAGTACTTCCATTTACTTCTTTTTAAATTTCCCTTAGACTTCTTAAAGATTGTGTTTCCATTTGTAAGATCAGGTTTCACTTAAATGTAGTTTTTAGACATGAATACAGTATTCTCTTTGCATAGGCCTGGAAATGCAGCCATATTAAAGCAGGCCTATATCTTCATTTTATATTTTACATTTAATATGCAGTTTCAGTGAATACAGTTTCAATAGAAAGGACTGTTTCATTAAAGGATACAAATGAAACAACCTTCAGTCAAGAATACTGATAAGAATAAAATGTGCTAACAGAATGTGCAGTACATTAAGTACAAACAGACTTGGGAACTAAGGTTAAAGAGGCATGTAGAACTTGTAGGACATTTCCAGGATTTTGGTATTATTAGAAGAGATAGTTCAGACTGATACACAGAAAGTCATAGCAGTGTAGTCCACAGAAGTTCAGTGCAGACACTTGAGAGAGTGTAGAAGGAATAATTTTAAATACAGAATTTAGGGGCAGTATAATGAGTACAGAAGCTATGGACACTGTAATTCAGTCTATTTCAGTTTATCATCACTGTTATTGGAGACAGTAAGATTTGATTTGTATATTGTTGACATCTACCTCTACTGTATACAGCTACTACATAATAAACCAAAAATTGACACATAAAGGTGAGAATGGCGCATTTTCAGCACAGGTCTGGGTAATTAAAAGATAAAGATATTTCTTACAGGTATTTCCAGCATTTACTGTGTCATACAATTCCTTCAGTTCTTACAATGGTGAGCCACCATCAATAGGGGGATGGCATTTACCATTAAAGTTAGTCCCCAAACCCCATACCAACCTGGGAAATATGCAGTTGTTTATCAACACACAGACTAGGTGCGTTTTACAGAGCAGTTGTGTTTCTTCAGGACAGTACTGTAGATCAGAGAGTGTGTGTATGTACCTTTAAGAAGCATTTTCAGATGTAGCACATGTATATAAAGCCTGTTTGCAAGTTTATTTATGTTTAAGTTACAAAGCCTCATTTCTGATGTGTTTGTATGTAATAAAGCTGCTTCAATTGAACCCATGAATGTTATTTGTTTTATCCTGATCAGGCAAGTGACATGGTGTCAGAAACGGGATTAGAAGAACAACTTCTACTTCAAGCCATGAGGCATAGAGTTGAAGGTAAAGGCAGACTAAGCAGGTTGAGTGAAATGGAGCTCAGACAAACAAAAATGGCCAGAAACAAGCTAAAGGTAAAGAAAACTGCACAATGAATTTATTTGAAAAGAAAAATTAAACAGTGCATTTATAAGGCGCAGAACACATTATTAATCAAGCAAGTAACACAAAAATGTATTATTAAGCAAACAAAAGGTACAGAAGGCATTATTAATTAAACAAAATTTTGAAACCATGATATTTGATAAAACTAGCAGAACTATTCATATGGGGCTCAGAATTACCGTTGGTTTGCATAATGAGCATGTTTAGAGAAAAATGAGCACAAGAGAAGTGTTATCAGTATAATTAAAAGGGCATAATGAGTACAATAAATGGGCAAAAAGCTTAAAGAGAGAGGTGACTGTCTGTTTTATAGTAAAAGACCATGTTTGGCACAAACTACTAATTCGCATAGACCGAAGCCATTCAAAGCATAACCAGAGTTGTTTGAAGTATCAGAGTGTGCAAAGTGTTTGCAGAGTGTGTGCTTTATTGTCGTGCAATTAATTCAAAGAGTTTTCTGTATGCAAAGTACAGTTATATTGCAAAGTGCCGTCAATGTACAGCCATTTAAAAATGTATCTTGTGCTGTGTGCATTTATTTACAGAAAGCTGCCATTTAAGAGTGTTTCTTACACTGTGCTTAGTTATTTCACAAAGAACAGCCATTTTGAAAAGTTCTTGTGCTGTGTACAGTTTATTTGAAAAGTGCATTAATCTTGAAGTGTTTCTTTCTCTGAGCTTTTTCCATTGTGTACAGTTTATCACAAAGTACAGTAATTTCAAAGTATTTCTTACACTAAGGAGTGGTTTCATAAAGTACAGTGATTTTAAAGTGTTCTTGTGCTATAGAGACTTATTTGGCAAAGTGCAGTTATTTCACAGAAATTGTTGTGCTATCAGGCATAATTACAAGTACTGGCATAAAGTTCTGGCATACATATTTATGTGTTTATATTTGTACATGATTTCAAGCACCTTCACTACTGTGTGTTGATATGGCAGAGGCATTTCGCAAACCAGGTCCACTTGTGTTTGATCATAATATAGCAGAGAATTGGAGAGTATTCAAGCAGGAATACTATATTTTCATACAAACAGCTTTTTCTGACAAAGATGCATGCAGAAGGGCATTCATTTTGCTTAACGTACCTGGGTCAGATGCTATTAAAAGAGACCGTTCATTTGTGTATGCACCAGAAATGTATGCAGGAGAGGGGGGACCACCATATTGTGGTACCTCCTGAATCCAGGGAGGCTCTAAGTGCTTAAAACATAAATTTAGAGAAATGTGCAACTCCCAGACAAATGTTACATTAGAGAGGCACTTATTTTATACAAGAGCCCAAAAGCCAGGTGACACTTTTGCAGCTTATATCACTGACTTGAGAAACAAAGCCAAAACATGCAGATGTGGTGATTTGAAATATGAGTTAATAAAGGACAGGCTTATGTGTGGTCTTAGTGATGTAGAGAGAAAGATTTTGCTTTGCTCATAGGTTCATAGGTAGGTACTAGGCTATTGGCCCTAGGGCCTATTTAAGCCTAGCCATAATGGTACCCTAGCTTTTGCCACCCAAGAAAATTATTTTCCTGTGCCACTGTTGAGCAGAGCCATGGAAGTGATCCCCGGGGTATATTTCCTATTTCCCATCCAATCATCAAGATTTTTCTTGAAGAGTGATAATGAGGAGCTTTGTTTGATATAGATAGGTAGTCTGTTCCAGAGTATGGGAAGACTCTGGGACAGGAATCTATCCCACCAGTATGTTCTGTTTATTGTGGTGACAAGGTTTAGGTCCCTAGAGCATGTAGCTCGAAGGGATTGGGATTTCTTTAAGTGGAGCATGTCCAACAGCTCTGGGTTTGACATAGCTTTCTATGTTAGGCAGAGGTCGCCTCTGAGTAGGCTATATGCAACAGAGTAAAGCTGGAGTTTTTTGAGATGGTCTGCGTAGGGCATCTGTTTGAGGCTAATAATCCTCTTTGTGAGGTATTTCTGCAGCTTTTCCAGTTGTTTTAGATGTCTTGTGAGGTACATACCAAAAGGGGCATTGTACTCTATAATGGGTCTAATGAGTGACGAGTAGAGGGGGACAATGACCTCTTTTTTTCCTGGATGAAAAACCTTTTGTGATGAGGTTTGCCATGTAGAAGGATTTCCTGACTACTGTGACGATGTGATTATCAAAGGAGAGACTACTGTCCACCTGTGTCTCACGGTCTCTTATCACACTTCCGGTGTTAAGTAGACTACCACCTATGTGGTAGTTCATGGGTACAGAGTTTTTATCAAAGGGGATGACAATGCACTTTTTGGCACTGAGCTTGAGGCCATGGCTTTGACACCAGGCATCCGTCTCAGTGAGGCCCTTTTGTAGGATGTCCACATCGTTAGGAGTTCGATTATGGCTCCTAGTTTGCAGTCATCTGTGAACTTCATTAGCCAAAGATCTTCTGTGTTAGCCTGTACTTCAGAGAAGTAGATACCAAAGAAGACAGGACCCAGGACTGAACCCTGTGGTACTCCACTTGTCACTGGTCTGAAGTCGGATTTTGAGTCTGCCACTTTCACAGTGTGGGTTCCTTCAGTGAGCCAGTTGACAACCCATCTTGTGACATAGGGATTTATACCTAGTTTAGTGAGTTTATCTATAATTCCAGAGTGGGGGATGGTGTTGAAAGCCTTGGCGAGATCTAGATAGGCTGTGTGAACCACCTTACCCTTGTCTATAACTTTGCTGACTGCTTCAAAGAAGTCTATCAGGTTTAGGAGACATGATCTGCCTTTTACAAACCCGAACTGGGTGACAGTGATTTAATGTTAAGCAAAGCCGTAGAGATTTGTAAAATCCATGAGCTCACAGAAAGGCTCACAAGTATCCTTACAAGTCATAAGAGCATGGTTTCAACAGCCTCTAGAGCAAATGTAGACAGCATGCAACATGTGACAAGCAGAAATAGGCCTAAGCACATGGCAGCAGCAACCCCTGTGGGTGTTGCAGGGAGACCTCATAACTTTCTACCAATTTCCAAGACTAGCTCAGTGAAAAGGGCATGTTCAGTACAGTATAAGAGTGAATCAGCAAGACCCAAGTCAAGTCTTATTGTTAACTGTCATAATTGCGGTGCCATCCATAAGTCTAAAAGAGAAAAGTGCTTAGCATTTGGCCAACAATACCACAAGTGTAAAAACTTTAATCATTTTCAAAAGTTTTATAAATAAAGCAAACCTCATTTGGTTATTATGAAAGGTCACTCAAAAAAGCAAGTTGATCATATAGAGAGCTGCAACCCTACTTTCTATGTAGATGGTGTATTAGTGGTCAGGGGAAAAAGTTTGTGCAGTATATTTGTTGGCAAAGAATGAAGTGTTTTATACTGTCCTGATCAGTGGTGGACCACAGAGCTCAAAGTAGACACTGGTTCAAGGTGTAATGTAATGTCACCAGAAACATTTGCTAATGTGAGGGCTGGTGAGCAACTTAATTTGGGCAATTGTATGAAGCTTGTTGCTTATGGAGGTGAAAAGATTCAAACTGAAGGAACAGTAGTGCTTTCCTGCTATTCAGCTGGGGACAGATGCAACTTGCAATTTTATGTAGTCTGAAGACCTGTGCAGTCATTACTAGGTCTCAGAGACAGTTTAGGAATGAAACTGTTTTCTTTTACTAAAGTAGTACATTATACAAGCACGTCCCAGTTCCAGCTTCAGTGATACTTTTTTTCTCATATTATGCTGATGTTTTCTACGCCAAGCTAGGTAAACTTCCAGTTGTCTACTCCATGAACATAGACCCAGAGGTCAGTCCAGTGGTCATACCACCAAGAAGGCTTCCAATAACTATGCAGGACAAAGTCAAGGTCCAGTTAGACAAAATGTTGCAGCAAGTTGTGATTTGTCCAGTCGCAGAACCAGCTGAGTGGGTGTTGTCCATGGTAGCTGCTCATAAGAAAAATTCAGATGAAATCAGAATATGCATTGACCCAAGAGACTTAAACAAGGCATTAAAAAGACCTCATCATCCTATGTGTACAGTCAAGGAGATTGCAACCCTCATGCCAATTGCCACTGTTTTTTTGTATCTTAAATGCAAACAGTTCATTTTGGCAAGTGATGCTTGATCGCAAACATTCACTACTGACTACATTCAATACACCATTTGGTAGATACAGATTCTTCGGTATGCCTTTTGGAATAAATTCTGCCAGTGAAGTCTTTCAGCGTGCAATGGAGCAAATATTTTCAGGCTATCCATGTGCAATAATAGTTGATGATTTACTGGTTGGAAGTAATTATGAAGCAGAGCATGATAGAAACCTCAGGAAAGTTCTGGACAGAGCTCATTAAGTGAATTTAAAGCTCAATCCTCTGAAGTGCATATTCAGAATACCAGAAGTTGCTTATATATATATATATATATATATATATATATATATATATATATATATATATATATATATATATATATATATCATTTATTTACCAGTACAGGCTAACAATCAGATCCTTCCAAGCAAGCAGCCATTCTTGAGATGCCAGCTCCAGACAATGCCCAAGTTCTACAGCATTTCCTTGGTATCGTTAACTATATGGGCAAATTTATCCCTGACTTTAGTGAGTTAACAGCATCTTTAAGAGAGCTGACATGCAAAAATGTTGCCTGATCATGGTTAGAACAACTCCAGAGAGCATTTGATAACCTTAACCAGAAAATTGCTAACTCTCCTACATTAAGATACTATGATGTACATAAAGCAGTGGTTCTTTCCTGCGATTCTTCAAAGTTTGATCTTGGTGCAGTTATTCTTCAAGAGGGCAGACCTGTTGCCTATACATCTAGAACTCTTACCCAAACTGAGAAGGAACTTTTGTCAATTGTGTTCGCATGTCTGAAGATGATTATATTTATAGCTGAGCTATCCAGAGAGAAACTGACCTTCAACCTCTAGTCACTATTTTAAAGAAGCCTATGCATTCCGCTCCAGCAGGACTACAAAGAATGATGCTCAAATTGCAAAAGTACAATTTCAAAATGGTCTATACAAAGGGTAATCTTCTTTATCTCACTGATACCTTATCCAGACCACCCAGAAATACCATGGAACAGTTTGATGCAAAGAATGTTGACTTTGATGTGATGGAAGTATGTAATATTTCAACCAAGAGACTTGATCTGAGAGATCATCAGAGACTGATCCAATTTTGCAAAAGCTCAACCACTTCATCAATGTAGGATGGCTGTCAAAGCAATCATGTGTACCACCAGAAGTACAACCTTACTTTCTATATAGAAATGAGATGCTGATGAAGATGGTATAATTTTCAAAGGTCCAAAGGTTATCCTTCCTACTTCTTTTCAACATGAATACATTCTGATTTTATGTCATAGCTGCTCAAATTCCAATTCTACCAAAATAAGGGCAAGAGGACTAGTATTTTGGCCTTCTCTAGTAAAAGACAGTGATAAAGTGTTTTCTTCTTGTTCAGTGTGCAACAGTACTAAGCTGCATTTGTAAAAACAGCCACCTCAGCAAAGCCAAATTCCAGAACTTCCTTGGTCAACAGTAGCAACTAATATATTTCAGTGGAATAGTCAACATTACTTAGTGTTGGTAGACTCTTATTCAAACTGGTTTGAGATCGATTTACTACCTAACCTAACATCCAATGCTGTTAATACTAAGATGAAACATAATTTCTCAGTCCATGGTAGTCCACACAAAGTTATTTCTGACAATGATTCTCCATTTACCAGTCAATTGTTTCAGAGATTTGCTAAATAGTGGGACTTTATCTATGTTCATAGGTTCATAGGTAGGTGCTAGGCTATTGGACCTGGAGCCTATATAAGCCCAGCCAAAAAGGTGCCCTGGCTTTTGCCAAGAAAATTATTTTCCTGTGCCACTGTTGTGCAGAGCCACATAGGTGATCCCCGGTGTGAATTTCCTATTTCCCATCCAATCGTCAAGATTTTTCTTGAAGAGTGCTAATGAGGAGCTTTGTTTTATATAGATAGATAGATAGTTTATTCCAGCGTATGGGAAGTCTCTGGGACAGGAATCTATCCCTCCGGCATGTTCTGTTTATTGTGGTGACAAGGTTTAGGTCCTTAGAGCATGTAACCTGGAGGGATTGGGATTTCTTTAAGTGGAGCATGTCCAACAGCTCTAGGTTTGATATAGCTTTGTATGATAATCAGAGATCACCTCTGAGTAGGCGATATGCGACGGAGTAAAGCTGGAGTTTTTTGAGATGGTCTGCATAGGGCATCTGTTTGAGGCCGGTAATCCTCTTTGTGAGGTATTTCTGCAGCCTTTCCAGTTGTTGTAGATGTCTTGTGAGGTACATACCAAAAGGGGCGTTGTTACTCTAATGGGTCTAATGAGTGATGAGTAGAGGGGAGCAATGACCTCTTTTTTACTGGATGAGAAACCTTTTGTGATGAGGTGTACCACGTAGAAGGATTTCCTGACTACTGTGGCAATGTAATTATCAAAGGAGAGACTACTGTCCACCTGTGTCCCAAAGGTCTCTTATCACACTTTCGGTGTTAAATATACTACCGTCTATGTTGTAGTTCATGGGTACAGAGTTTTTATCAAAGGGGATGACAATGCACTTTTTGGCACTGAGCTTGAGGCCATCGCTTTGACACTAGGCATCTGTCTCAGTGAGGCCCTTTTGTAGGATGTCCACATCGTTAGGAGTTTTGATTATGGCTCCTAGTTTTCAGTCATCTGCAAACTTCGTTAGCCAAAGACCTTCTGTGTTAGCCTGTACTTCAGAGAAGTAGATGCCAAACAGGAGAGGACCCTGGACTGAACCCTGTGGTACTCCACTTGCCACTGGTCTGAAGTTGGATTTGGAGTCTGCTACTTTCACAGTGTGGGTTCTGTCAGTGAGCCAGTTGTCCACCCATCTTGTGACATAGGGATTTATACCTAGTTTAGTGGGTTGTTCTATAATTCCAGAGTGGGGGATGGTGTTGAAAGCCTTGGCAAGATCTAGATAGGCTGTATGAACCACCTTACCCTTGTCTACAGCTTTGGTGACTGCTTCAAAGACGTCTATCAGGTTTAGGAGACATGATCTGCCTTTTACAAACTGAAACTGGGTGGGGTCCAGAGTTTGGAGATTACCAATGTCTTTGTTTATAAATTCCATGATGATACATTCCATGGCCTTACAGACCAGGCTCATCAGGCTAATGGGGTGGTAGTTCCCGGTGTCCATGGTGGCTCCCCCCATTGTGGAGTGGGATAACCATCACTGTGTGCCATTCAGCAGGCACAAAGCCTGAGGTGAGGCTATGATTGAACCTGGTACATAGGGGGGGGGGTGCCAGTTTGTTCTGTAGTTCATGTAGAACGCAGCGTGTGATGTTGACTGGTCCCATGGATGCTGTGTTCTTGGCTTTGGAGAGTGGTTTTTACCTGTGCAGCTGTGATTACAGGAACTTTGCATTCTTCCAGTATAGAGATGGGCTCTTTAGGGTGTAAGAGGGGGGTAAAGTTAGCACTGAACCTATCTGCCAGGATGTTGGCAATATAAGTTGGGTTTGTATATTTAGTGCCATAACTCAGAGCAAATCTGAGTGTTGCCATTGAGATTCTTGACATAGCTATAGAATGCTTTGTGGTTGTCTTTAGAATTAGTGGCGATTTTGTTTTCATAACTAGCTTTGGAGGATTTTATCAGGGATCGCAGCTTCTTACTGAGGCTGACCAGGGAGCACCTCCACTCATGGGATTTTACTCTTTTTTTGCAACAGTTTCTTCCTTCTGTTGTACAGTTTGTTTATGGCAGGGGACCACCAGATTGGCTTTCTTTTTTTTTGGAGGATAGTGTCTTGGTTCTGTTTGGGATATCACGATCCATGCACTCATGTAAGTTCTTATAAAGTGCAATTGTGTAGGATTCAGTAGTCGTAACTGTATTGTCCACCAGTCACTCATGTTGGTAATGACTAGATCTAGGATATTGTTGCCCCTGGTGGGGGTGTGGATAAATTGATCCAGGGCATTGGAGTTTATGAATTCCAGAAAGCGTTGAGAGAATGAGTTGGTACACGAGTAGTTTTCCCAGTTAATGGTGGGGTACTTGAAATCGCCTATTATTAGGGTGTTTGGTTGAACCCTAATATTTTCCAGTACATCAAGAAAATAAGAGTGGGAATCTTGGGGCATGGTGAGTGATCTGTAGCAAGCTACAATTTGGATTGCAGTTTTGCCCAGAGTTAGTTGTACTTTGATAACCTTGGCTGCATTATGCTGAGCAAATAGCCTGGATGTGTGGATATCCTTAATGAATATGGACAGACCTCCACCTTTGGTGTTCCGGTCCAGGTTACATGGCTGAAAAGTGTGGTATGAGTTATAGCCTGGTAGTGCAGGAGTGCTCTCTGGAGTCTTGAACCAGGTCTCAGTCACTGCACAGATATCGATGATCTCCATTTTAAGAGTGCCACGAGTGAGTGCATTTTGAGATTTAGACTTCTAGCATTGAGTAGCATCACCCTCAGTTTTTTCTTGCCTGTTCCTGTTATGGTGGTGAATTTGTCATTTTAACCTTCCATAAAAAATGCACTATAGGGCCGGCAAGATCCTTAGCCAGTATCTGGAATCCCAGGGGTGACAGGTGCAGGCCATCTCTGGCAAAGCATCATGGTCTGTCGACCATGTCATCCCATGCAGACAGATAGTGGATCCCTGTAGAATGGCACCAGAAGCTTAGCCAATTGTTGAAGTCAGTCATTTTGTCCTTGTACTGCATCATCATTCTGGGTGATGTCAGAATGCTACTCAGGGCTAGTGTCATACTGGGCTACAAGATCGGAGAGCTCTTCCATGTCTCTTTTCATGTAGTCCAAGGAGGTACGTCTCAGGTCATTCACACCAACATGGACAATGACAGAGTCATATTTGTACTTGTTGTGGAGTGACCTGAGTGCGTGGGCTATGTGGCGGATCCTGGCACCCGACAGGCAGCTGACAGTAACCTTCTCCTTGTTTAGCCTGGTGAATGGGACATCAGTGTGCCTGACTTTAGAGTCACCTATGACTAGTGTTGTTGGTATGTTGTTTTGCCTTATTGACTGTGGTTGAGTGGCACAGTGAGTCTGTGGGCTATGTGTCATTTGGGTTGTGTTGGGGGGGTGGAGGTTGCTTGCATTTCTGCTTTGGAGGTCTCTGTTGCTTTAGCAGATTATTATTGAAAGCCTCCATGAATGTTTTTGTGTTTCTATGTGTGGATTTTGGTGGTTTAGATTTAGTGAGACTATGTGATGAGTGTGGTGTGGTGCACGTGTTTACCTTCTCCTCTTGACTGTCATGTTCAGTCTTGATTGGAGAGCTCCAGTTTGGCTAGATAAATGCATCTCTCACAGGTTGTAATGTTGGGTGGTAGGAGGAGAGGGTTGTCTGTGTACATGAGGCAATTTCTACATTGCCCCAAGATGCCCAGATTAATCAGATAGACAGGAGAGAACACTGGGAGCTGACCCTTGGGCATGCCTGAATAAAAAACTATTTTCCTCTAGATAAGTGAGGAAAGCGAGTACAAGAGCTGTTTTTCTCTAAGTAAGTGAGGAAAGTAAGTACCAAAACTGTTTTCCTCTAGGTAATGAGGAAGGTTAAGTGCTGTAGCAATTATTAGGTTATTTAGTGCTTACAAGTTCTGAACAAGTGCTGATCACGAATAAGCAAATTCATGTGCTAAAACTAAGAATCTGCATCTGGACTAAACTAGTTACAGGAGAGGGGGGAACTTTACTAGCAGTCCTGAATATCCACAGTCAAATGGCCTTGCTGAACGTGTAGTACAGACAGGGTTGCCAGATTTCCAGGGACAAAAAAGAAGAACAAGGTCTCTCACGGCAAGTGAAGACCAAAAAAAAAAATAAAGGTCTTCGGCAACTGAAGACCAAAAAAAAAAAAAAAAAAAAAAGGTCTTTAATGCGGAACAGAGTTCCACATTAAAGAACTGAGCTCACTCAGTAGCTACATGGAGCTTCTCGTGTTTAATGCATTGCAGTTACGCATTCAACACAAGTAGCTCCGTGTTTAGCTATTTTTGATTGGCCCGTATACCGGCATATGGCTCAATCAAAAATCGCTAAACACGGAGCTTCTCGTGTTTAATGCGGAACACAAGAAGCTCCGTGTTTAGCAATTTTTGATTGGCCCGTATGCCAGGTATACCCCACTACTCTTAAGATGTAAAAACATATTTTCACCCAAATTTTAGTATTTGCAAAAGTCCGTTTTTGCTGACTCCTATGAACTGCAGAACTATCCTTCATATTTAAATAAATACATACGTCCTTCTCTTATCTTCAGCGGTAGTTTTAGTCCAGATTTTGCTTCGTCCTAATTTATACATTTGAGGGACAGACAAGTTTGAGGATGCGGTTAGTAAATTATGATACATAACATTACACGCTTCTTATACTTCAGAAAATGTGTATCCCATTCAATCAGCTACCTGCATGAAACATTCTAATATTTAAATGGCATCCCTAGTTTGGGGTTTGTTGCCCAAGGCTGTGGCCAGCTTATCTCTCTACTGTCCAGATTTCCGCAGAATGTCCAGAGTTTTTGCCACATATTCTGGTTTGTTCCTCATATATATATATATATATATATATATATATATATATATATATATATATATATATATATATATATTGGCAAATTAGTGAGTGTGTTCCAAACTTCATACCCTTCAGAAAACGTATGCTAACACAAATCATAATAAACCATAAAGCACACCAGTTCGTAGAACAAGCTGTATAGACGAACGATCAGACCATAAAGTTGGTGGAGGGAAGCTCCGCTTGTTCTCTGAACTGGTGTGCTTTGTGGTTTATTTTGGTTTAAGTTTTTTCTAACACAAATCATGTTATTCTAACAACTTTCTAAGTTGATAAGAGTAATATTTAAAATCGGTCCCTATTTTTTGGACTTTGTCCACCAATTGTTTTAGGTTTTGTCCATATTTCTTGCTCTAAGAAGCCGAGAGGTATGGTGGCCAGTTACTACAAAGTGTGTGCACACTTTATTTCCGTCGCATATGATCTATTAGCAACTTTTTGTTTTATCAAAAGTAGCAAAAACTTCCGGATGTTCCGCCCTTATTGAACTATGTATTAACTGTAGAGACGAGCATTTGATAAATAAAGTGGATTTGCTAACGCTCCTAAACTTCAGCATCCTTTCGACGCCTCCTTTCCAGTTACAGTTGTAAGCGCTTATATATAAATTGAGGTGTGCTGTAATTGAGGGATTTTACAGTCCAGCCATAGGCGGGACCGTGGTTCGACCCCCACTGGCAGGACCTTTTAAAGTAAGTGACCCTCCCCACCCCTCCCACTCCAGTGAAACCCTCCTCATCTCGTAAAATAGGAGCTGCATGTTTCAGCTCTTACCAAAGGAACTACGATTAGCAGCGCATAGCAGGAGCTTTTTTCTAACTGTAATCCGGAATTTGTCTTGTACCGTGAAAACTGTGAAACGGATTCAATTTGTAGAGTTTGAAAAAAGGCCAGGAGGTGCCATGGAATTGAGCCAGGGCTAACATGTACCTGAGATACTATGTCCTCAGCTTGATTTTGAATCCTATACAAAACCTACGGACCTGAGCGCGAATTTCTAGGAAGAGTTCTAGGTGCTTTCTGAAGTCAGGATTTATAGATATTCAGACTTCTTTGTGGAAGGCGTACATTTTAGTTCTGAGTTGGATTATTACTCAGATCCGGCAGATTATTCTCCCGATAAACGCACGGTCATTTTAGGATGCAGTGTTTTGTGGTGTTACCGTTGTTCCTTCTGTTACTGAACTGCACTCCAAACAGTGGTAAGTACGCAACACTCAAAAGGTTAAGTTAACCCTATACCTGACAATCAAAAAAAAAAAAAAAAAAAAAAACAAATAAAGCGGAGGCTGGCCGGGATTTAAACCGGCAGGGCGGGACTCGGGATCAGGCTGCTGATCTCGGGACAGTCCAGCCCAAATAGGGACGTCTGGCAACCCTGAGTACAGAGTGCAAAGCAATTACTGGAGAGGTCAAAGTGTGACAATACAGATATCATCTTGAATTTACTTAATCTCAGAAATATACCCCATGACAACCAACTAGGCTTGCCTGCTCAGAGACTTCTATTTAGGAAAACCAGAACAACCTTGCCTATCAGTTCTAGTTTGTTGGTGCCTAATCCTACAAACAACAGAGCAATCAAAGCCCAACTTTTTAAGAAGTGTTTTTCTCAGAAGTCCAGCTATGACAAAAGGAGCAGATTTTTTCATCCATTAAAAGAAAGAGAGACAGTGAAGATACAAACAGCAAAAGACTTTGATCGAATTGGTCAAGTGAGAGGTATATGCACTGACCTGAGATCCTAGTTAGGGGAATCTGAGGGTATAGAGTACAGGAGTAACTGCAGACATATTCCTGTATCAGAAATTATATTGTAACATTGTGCCTACAGACTGTCAGAAACAAATGGCATCTTAACAGGTGTGTGTAAACATTTTATATCAACTGTATAGCAGTAAAGTTTCACACATGTCCCTACCTTAGTCAGTTAGTCCAATACATTTTGATGGTGTCTGTCCAGACATCTTTCACTGACAGGATGTGAGGTATGCTACAGGAATGTTACATTCTCTTCAGATAGGCCCCTGTGATGACCACTGTGATGCAATACAATTAACCCCACCAAAAGTGAATATACACATAAAACAATATGGCTATTAGTCTTAGTTGTGTGCATGGTAAGTTGCATGCCATCCACATGCCTGGGGTATTGCCAAAGCACAACTGAACAATTCCATACTCACCAGCTTCAGGCTGCTGTCCCATATGTAGACCAGAGTGACCTATGTAGTTGTGGGAGAGAGGTATTGTCAGCAGACTCACATGTGCCCTTGGAAAAGGATAGATGCAGCATGTCTGCACAATTACAGGACAACACCCAATACTACACAATTTGATGTCCTTCACCATAGATTTGCACTTCTGTGCATTAGAAATCTCCATCCACAACTGCAATTGTACCTGGCACATGCACATAGATACTGTACAGATACACGTATGTCTCATACAGTAGTCTACTAATCCCCACTGGGAACTTACCTGCACGCTCCCTGTCCATTGTGTGGGTGCCACCCACCTCCAACAAGTGGAGTTTTGTACCCTGGTGTTGTACTGTGATGGGTGGGCCAAGTTTGGCAAGGAGCTCCTCTTTTGGTATCAGTGAGGGCTGCATGGCTGGTTTCCCACCTGTGGTTGTGGGGTCCTTGGCCACAGCAGCAGCCCTTTGCCAGGCATGGTGTATGAAGTTGGTGGCATGATGCTGCACCTGCTCATATGTACATGTGTGCAGGCCCACCTAATTTACCCTGTGGACAGGGTCATTCCACAGGGTGGTTCTCTTTCGCAGATGTTGCTGGCTTTGGCCCAACAATACTGTGTGGTTCTGTATTATGGCTTTCATTATCAGGTTGCATTCTGCTAGTGAAAATGTCTCCCGCCAGTGATGTGACATTGCACCTGGTAGACACTAACAGGGAAACACATCTCAGGACCCCATACATATGGCAACAGTATGTCCAGTACCTGCACTTGTACCTTGAATACCAGTAGCCAACACTCGCAACCATACCAGTAGCCAACCCTCACAACCACACCATACCCCTGTTATCAGCACAGTATCAGCTTGCATTGCACTCCTGGTACAGATGAGTCATATTGCCTGCAGTGAGGGCAAGTTGTTTGCATAATATGTCATTCCTCATTCAGGTCTGTATAAATGGATGACATTATCCATCTTCCATGCGGATGGTGTGTGGATGGTGCTGAGGCATGCTGTGACTACAATGTGTAATACAGCTGGGAGCACATGCCTGAGTTCATGTAGGATGCAGACAGGGATAATATAACATCCCATGGATTACCTTTCAGTAGGCAGTATGTACCTGCTCACTGGTGATGAGGGGAGGGGTGTGGGTGCAGTACTTATCCACCTGTAGTGATGCTGAGCTGGGGGGGATGTTTGCCCTAACCCTATCTGCATCAGGTTGCCTGTAGCTATGTTGTGTGTGTATGTGATCTGATTGGCTACCGTTGCAGGTTGGGTTGGTATGTTGACTCCGAGATTGCAGACATATGGGAAGATTACCTTGTGACTGTTCCTGGTGGATGTCTCCAATTTGTTCTCATAGTTGGCCTTACAGTAATCCACCTGTGACCTTATATGCTTGTCCAGACAATGGATGACTTGATGACAGGTTGGTTCCTGCCCCTACTTTGCCTATACAGCCACTATAGGGACCAAGTCTGTGGTTTATGTAAAGCTGGTATCCAGCAAAGGGGATTACTTTATGTTGGTGGAGGCAGGTATGACAAGTAAGGTATTGCTGAGTCCATACAGCCATGTATGTGTTCAATCTGTTGTTTGCAGTGGGCATGGCCACAAAGTCATAACACAGTTGGACACCTCTCCAATTTAGTAATGATAATCATGCTTACTGTGCTAACCATGGCTATGTCAGGGCAGGGCAACAACCAGTAGTTGTAGAAATGCCACTCTTTGGGGCCACAGTAACTAAGATTAAACAAGTGTACAACATGTACAGCTGTTTTAACTGACATTTTGCATCCCATGTCAGTTTTCATGAGGTGGACACATACACCTACTCATACTGACATGTGCATAGGTAATACCTCAAATAAATCTCTGTTCTATGTCAGTATGGCACAATAAATTCACACTCCTGCTGCGCAGTCATCCCTCTCAACCTGTTACAGCAGGACATCTGTAGGATGCCATGCATACATGGGTGCAATGGGACAAAATCAGTGACAGTGTCTCAATATTGCTATAAAATACTTGAATCATTCAATAGCACAGTAGCCTTTGCACTGACAGGCATCCTCTGGAGGATGTCCAACAGTCATATGGCAGGAAGAGAGGGGAAAGGCTAGGAGGGTGGTATTGATAGTAAGAATTGTTAATGTTGGCAGTATGTATGGTATAGGGACCAGGCTAGCTGATATGATGGCTAGGGGATGATTGACATATTGTTTATGAGCAAGAGACCACATGGAAGGGGATTATGGCTGGGTGTATGGCAGGCAGGTCACACTTTTGCTATCAAGGTGTGAACTGAAGGTGGAAGGGGGTAGGGCTTCTGCTGAAGGAACAGTATTCCAAGAGTGTTTTTGGAGGATGACATAAGGTTTGATAGAGTGATTTTTCTGAAGCTGTAAGCTGATGGTGTAATGATGACTGTTGTTAGTGCATATGCTATGCAAGTTGGTTGTGAGATGGATGAGAAAGAGAAATGTGACATCAGTTAGATGACGTGGTGATGATTGTACCCAAGGGTGACAGACTGGTCATTGCAGCAGATGTCAATGGGCATGTTAGTGAAGGTAACAGAGGGGATGGGGAATTGATGGGTATGTATGGTGTTAAAATGAGTGGAGACGGTGAGATGGTAGTGGATTTTGCTAAAAGGATGGACATGGTTGTGGTGAGTATGAACTATAACATGAGGGAGGAGTATAGGGTGACATACAAGAGTGGAGTAAGATGCACACTGGTGGAATACATCCAATGTAGGAGGGCCAGTTTGAAGGAGATTGGAGACTGTAAAGTGGTGACAGGGGAAAGTGTATTTAGGCAGCAGGAAATTGTGGCATGTGAGATGATGTTGGTGATCGAGATGAAAAGGAGTGTGGGGGCTGCACCAAGGATCAAATGGTGTGAATTGGAAAAGTGTGCTTGTGAGGTGGAGTTCAGGGAAGAGTTGAGACAGGGACTCGGTGGAAATGACAATCCAGAAAATATCTGGTTAAGTACAGTAGAGGTGGTAAGGGAGACAGCTAGACGGGTGCTTGGGGTGACATGTGGCTGGAGGAAGCAGTACAAGTACACCTGTTGGTGGACTGAGGAAGTACTAGACAGTATGCAGAGACAGAGGTTGGGGAAGAAGGAGTGGGATTGTCAGAGAGATGAGAAAAGTAGGCAGGAGTATGAGGAGATGATGTGCATGGCAAAGAGAGAGGTGGCAAAGGCTGAGGATGGGCATATGAAGAGTTCATTGACAGGTTGGACACTAAGGCGGGATGAAAGGAATTGTACTGATTGGCTAGACAGATGCACTGAGCTAGGAAAGATGTGCAGCAGATAAGGGTGATAAAGGATGATGAGGTATATATACTCACAAGCGAGGAGAGTGTGTTGAGCACATGGACAGTGTACTTTGAGAGGCTGGTGAATGAAGAGAATGAGGCAGAGAAGGTTGGATGATGTGAGTATAGTGAATCAGGAAGTGCAATGACTTAACAAGGAGGATGTAAGGATAGCTATGAAGAGGATGAATACTGGCAAGCCTGTTGGTCCACTTTACCCACCTGTGGAAGCACGGCATTGTTTAGGGGAAATGGCAGTGGTGTGTTAGCTAGACTATGGGCTAGGCTTGTAAATGCCCTCGGGCAGATAGCCTAGTATGAACCTATGAACCTATGAACTGTTTACTGATAACTTGGAAAGTGTGAGGTTGCATGAGGAGTGGGGAGAAAGTGCTTGGGTATGGTGTTAAGAATAAGATTGATGTGCAGAGCTGTGATAACTATAGAGGGATAACATTGAGCAGTCACAGCATGAAGTTATGGGTAAGAGTAGTGGAAGCTAGGTTATGCATGGAGGTGAGGAGTACTGTTAAGCAGTATGGTGTCATGCATGGAAAGGGCACTACCAATGGGATGTTTTATCTGAGACTGTTACTGATGGAATACAGAGAAGGTCAAGAGTTGCTCTGTGTCTCTCTGGACGTACAGAAAGCGTATGACAAGGTGCCTAGACAGGAGTTGTGGTATTGTATGGTGAAGTCACGAGTGGAAGAGATTAGAGTGGCACAGGATATGTACAAGGGTGGTGTGACAGCATTGAGGTATGCATTGGGATTGACAGATGTGTTTAAGGTGAAGGTGAGATGACATCAGGGATCAGCTGTGAGCCCTTTCTGATTTTCAATGGTGATGGACAGGTTGATAGACAAGATCATACGGGAGTCCCCATTGACTATGTTGTTTGCAGATGACATTGTGATCTGTATTGAGAGTAGGGAACAGCTTTTGGAAACCCTGGAGAGGTGGACATATGCTCTAGAGAGGAGAGGAATGAAGATCAGTAGCACTAATACAGAATATATGTGTGTGAATGAGAGGGAGGATAGCGGAATGTTGAGGATGCATGGGGTACATTTGGCAAAGGTGGATGTGTTCAAATGATTGGGATCAACATTTCAGAGGACTATGAAGGACAGGTACAGAGGAGAGTACAGGCAGGATGGAGAGGGTGGACAAGAGTGTCAAAAGTGATATGTGACAGATGAATACCAGTAAACGTGATATTTCAGGTCTACAAGAGGGTAGTGAGACCATCTATGTTATATGGGTTAGAGACAGTGGCACTGACAAAAAGGCAGGGGTCAGAGCTGCACATGGCAGTGTTACAGATGTTATGTCTTGCACTGGATGTGACACGGGTGCACAGGTTTAGCAATGTGTATATAACAGGCTCAGGCCATGTTGGACGGATATGAGACAGTGTTGTAGAGGCAGGATTACATCAATTTGGACATGTTCTGAGTATATTGTGAAAAGGATGGTAAGAATGTAGCTGCCAGGTAAAAGGAAGAGAGGAAAGCCTCAGATAAGGTTTCTGGATGTGGTGAGAGAGGACATGCAGGTGGTTGGTGTGAGGGAGCAAGATTCAGAGGACAGGCAGAAATGGCAACAGATGATCCACTGTGGCAATCATGAATGGAAAAAGTCAGAAGACAATGAAGGGGGATGTTGTAATGTCCATCTTCACATATTTGGCAAGGATTTGACTGACATGACACAATTTTATGGGTAAATGACTACAAATATGAGGCACACATAAGTATAGTGTGCAGAACACTGGACAGTTGAATGGTATGAGCTCAGTATATAACATGCCATTCAACACACACATCTACAGCAGTACTTTATTCTGCACATGCTCTGTGTAGTTGTATATTTACAAGACAAAATGTGTATCATAGTTAATATGCACATATATGGATATTACACTATCCCAGTAGCTGGTCTAGTCACTACAGACAGAGCCACATGCTATGGTCATCAGTGCTGTTGTACAGCAAGTCTTGTTGAGGCATATGTTTTCATACCCCTATTTTCCATTATTACAGACCACCTACCCCATTCAATTTCATGCTTACTTATTTTCCATACCTTTTTTTCTGGATATATCACAGATATATCCTTTCTTATTCTTTTTTCTAACACTACTTCAGTTTTGCATTGATGGACTGTCTATGACAGAGGTGGTTTGAATAGATGGCAGCTTGCCTTTTCTAGGTAATGCTCATGACCATGTAATGGCCTGAGCACCAATTGATGTTTCCCAGTTGCTGATTGCATGCAGATCAGCTGTGTAGTTGTTCCAATAGCCAATGTCATGGCAACACACTCCTATAATTGAGTACTCCATGTGGGTGTTGGGCCTTTCACTTACCTGTGAGGAAGAGATCCTAGAGGTGTGTGAGCTAATACATCTTAGTACAAGACCTGTGAAGATAAGCCAACTAAATGGTGGAGAAGATTCAAGACCTAGGGGTAGAATGTGAGTATTGCTGTTATATGTTTTGAATAATGCTTGTTTAATGGGGTTTATCTGAACATGCTACTTCTGCATGGGTTTCAGTCTGACAAAGTTATGTGTCTGCATAGCTCTCAACTGTAGGGCTATCCACATAATGGCCGGAGGTTTGCCTGTTATGTTTGGCCTGTTCAGGTGTTGTCCTTGGCAAATCAGTAGCATACTCTGGTGATTGCAATCAGTACATGCCAACATCCATTTGTGTTGCAGACTTTATATTCCTCAGAAAAGTTATGTTACAATAAACCCCATAACACCAGCAATTTTTTCAGTGTATAACAGCAATATTTCAAGTATGGCCATGTTTTTGGGCCTCAGTCCCAAATTATGTCAGGCCTGGTACAGATGCCATACAGTAGGAGGTTGATAGGTAGGGTCTACCATTATTATGTTCTCTCATTCCTGCTGAGGGGAAAGGGTGGACAACATGTGGGGCTCTATACATCCAACAGGTTGGTGTATGGAGAGTCCTCTTAGATGCCCTTGTAACATATTTTATGTGGGGGAGAGTAACAAGTGTTTTAAAACTAGGCTGTTCGAACATGTGTGAGATATTACTGATGAGGAAGAAGACAGTTGTACATTTCAGTAATTCTCATCATGGGGGGTAGCAGTCCTGAAAGAAGAGTGGTTATGTACAGAATCGGTTTAAATTCTTAAATGTGATACTTTATCCCCTAGGAAGTTGAATGTGCAGTGTAACTGGAGGCTGTGTATATACAGTACATGTAAGTAAGTGTAGTAGGTTACAAGGTACTGCTTTGGAAAAAATCTGTTTCTCAGTTAGGTCAAAAAGTCATAAAAGAACAATTGTTATGTACAGAATCAATGTGTGTTTTTTAAATGTGATACTTTATCCCCTAGGGGTTGACTGAGGAGTGTAATTGGAGGCTGTGTATTTAAATGTACTTACATGTTAATTGCTTCTTATAATTAAGGCAAGTGTTTCTTGTAATGCATTACTCCTTGAAGGCTTTGGCAAAGACATCAGAGTAAAATGAACTTGTGTGAATTACTGGCTGTTTGTATTTTTGTTTACTATCTTCACTCATTGTAGTTGTGTGGCTAAGAGGTCACTGTATATGTCTGGCCATTGTGTATGGCCTATCGTGGTTTTGTAGCAGTGTACTGTTCACTTATTATTTGGACTGGGGGGCAGATGTGAGTGTCATGGGTCCTTTTGTATCCAAATGTGCATGCTGCCCCAGTTATGGGTGTTTTATCATCAGCATATGTTTGTATGGGCATTTAGAGACATGTATGTATATATATATATATATATATATATATATACACACACACACGTCAGTATTTCTTTGTAATATATCTGTATATTGTAATACATATGTATGTATCTCCACACATATCTATCTATCTCTCTATATATGTAAATATATTTTGTCATGTATATATTTGTAGATAATCATTCCTGATTGCACAGTGTCTTTCCTATTGTAAACTGACTGTACTGCATGATATGTCTTAAAAAACATCCTAATATCTCACAGCTGAGATAGCCTAGTGGAAAATTACTGTCACTATGATGTATAGTACCCTGGGTTCAAGACTGAGCACAGCTGGTTATATTGTTGCTGGCCAGAAGCTGGGCTGCTGGATACAGAGTGATTAAGGAACTTTTAAGCAGTTATAAGTGGATTTGTGTGGCGCTAAGTGGCACTAAAACAGTGTTAAACTGATTGCTTACTGACGCTTAACAGTGCACAAATATGCTTAGCAGAGCTAACTGCTGGTTATCATTGAAGTTTAAGCAATGTGTACACCTGCTAAGCATAGCTCAGCCCTGGTAACCATTGCTCACATTCCAGTTTCATAAAATATCAGAGTAATGACATCATGTATTAAGTTTATTTAATTTACCGTACATAATATGCTTTTATGTGCTCTCATTACAGTAGCAAGGAGTGTGACTATACTGTACAGAACACTTGGGTATACATGGGTAGTATCGGATCCATATGAGTTCGTCGACAGTTCATAAGAACGACACTCACTTCTTCGACACGACATCATCGACCGTTCATATTATCGACATGTCAGGTATCCGATCTTCCCCCTTGCAGGACCCATGTTAGCACTTGTTTCTGTGTTGACACGATTAGGGTGTTACGTGACTCTGTACAATTTACCTTAACACAGAAACAAGTGCTAACATGGGTCCTGCAAGGGGGAAGATCGCATACCTGACATGTCGATAATATGAACGGTCGATGATGTCATGTCGAAGAAGTGAGTGTCGTTCGTATGAACTGTCGACGAACTCATATGGATCCGTAGTATCACATATTTTTTATTTATTTGTTATACACGGGTAGTATCACGTCATATGCACTCACACTTTTATGTTACACCAGCTATAGTACACTGGTTGAATATGATTCCACATATATTGTATTATGAAATTAGTACTGTTGACAATGCTTTTCCATGTAAAATTAGATTGCCTATTCTAGTACTCCAACCATGCTCATCTGCATGCAGAGCTGGGACTCTGAGTACTACACTATCTTGTTCTTGGTGTTTCAGTTGTATGTTTTTATGTATCTTTTACTGGATATTAATATGATATTATTATATTAACTATAGAGTACTATGTTTTTTGCCCATGCCATTGAGGACTGCTGTCATGTAGTAAATGAATACATTTCAATTTCAGACTTCTGTCCTTCAGGACATCCATCCTAATGCATAACATGTTTGTTGCCCACTTCCTGTCTGTCCTCTGTGCAGATGTGCAGATGTCAGGTATTGCTAAGGCCATACAACTATGTAGTTGCCCACATAGTTTTGTGCTGTGAGCCTGGGCACTGCTGCTAGCTCCAACAAATGGGATGTCCTTCATGTGGGCCTTGGTCCTATTACTTGCCTGTGTGAAGGACATTACAGAGGTGGTGGGCTACAGATTCACAGACAGTAGGTAAGAATACTTCACAGGACAGGACATCTGGAGACAGCACAACAACATGGGGGACATTTCACCAGAACTGTGAACAGATTCTATGTCATCATTGCTGTTATACACATGGTGGATTGATAGGTTGACTGGGTTTGTGTGGACATAGATTTAGTGAGTGACTTCCTGTCTGACAATGATATGTCTCTGGCATACCTCTCCACTGGCATGCTGTCCACAGACTAGCCACATGTTTGCCTGTTATGTTTTCTCTGTTCCCCAGACAGTTGTTGTCCTTGGAAAATCAATTGGGGAGTCTGGGGAATGCAGTCAGTAAATACTAAACTCCATTGGTATTACTGCCCTCATATTCCTCAAAAAGGGTATGTTACAACAAACCCAGTAACATCAGCAACTGTCTAAATATCTGACAGTAGTATGCCCAGTCTATGCCTGTGTCTGTGCCTCTGTCCCCAAATGATGTCAGGCTTTGTCCAGATGTCATGCACTATGAGTCTCAGACATATTTAGTAGCATTATTTCTTGCCTTCATTCCTCCTACTATCCCAGTGATGTAGTAGACCCACAGACATGTTACAGGGAAGAGGCCATAGATATCAGTCCTGAACCTGTACATTCTGAGGTGAACTGTACATTTGAGAGGCCTGTGCATGTCTGGCCATTGTTGACAGACTGGCGGGATTGTGTCCACATGTCATGTGTACATGTTATTTGGGCTGTGTATGGAGGGGGGTAGATGTAAGTGTTATGGCTCCTTTTTTATCTGACTGTGCATGCTGCTCCAGTGTCTGCTGGTCTATTGGCTATATGCCTTTATAGCGACAGACTGAGACGTGTCCTGTACCATGGTCAGGAGTCAGACTACACTGAGAATTGAACCATTATATGTAGGGGTAGTGTGTAACTGGAAAAATATTATATATTTCTTCACACAGTCCATATACTCTACTGTTCACCTGACCTGCTAGTATGTGAATGTGACTGTGGTGGAACTGGTTGTGGGTATGCACTTTCACACTGGTATCTGATTTTTGGTGCTGTAACATACCTGCAGTGCCTAACATCACAAAGGGGGATGACAACACATTCATTGACATTGAGTTTAAGGCCATGGCTCTGACACCAGTCATTGGTCTCACTGAGGCCTTTCTGTAGGATGTCAGCATCACTTGGGTAGTTAATAGCTCCCAACTTGCAATCATCTGCAAATATTGTCAGCCAGAGTCCCTTCATGTTGACATGGACTTTAGAGAGGTTGATACCAAACAGGAAAGGAACCAGGACCGAACCCTGTGGAACTCCACACATGACTGGTTGGCAGTCTGACTTGGGCTCAGCTACTTTCACACTGTGGGTTCTATCTGTGAGATAGTTTGCAACCTGCCTACTGTTATTGGGGTTGATGCATAGCTTAGTGAGTTCATCCATGAACCCTGTGTGGGGAATGTTATCAAAGGGCTTGGCCAGATTGAGGTAGGCTGTATGAACCACCTTGTCTTCATCCACAGCTCTGGTGACTGACTCAAAGAAGTCGACCAGGTTGATTGAAGATTGAACAGGCATGATCTGCCCCTCACAAAAGCAAGCAGTGTGGGATCCTGAGTCTGAAGATTCCCATATCCCTGTTTCTTAGGTCTATGATGATATGTTCCATAACTTTGCATGATAGCCTTGTCAGGCTAATGGGGTGATACTTCCCAGGGTCTGCAGCCACTCATTCTGCATGGAGAGGGATAACTGTAGCAGTGCACCAGTCAGTAAGGACAAAGCCTGAGGTGAGGCAGTGAATGAACAGGGCATACAGGTGAGGTGCCAGTTCACTCTGTAGTTCATGCAGAAGACAGCCAGAGATATTGCCATGTCCAATAGAAGCTGTATTCTTGGCCTTGGACAGTGGTGTGTTAACCAAAGCAGCAGTACTACTGGGTGCCTGGCAATGTACTGGTATTGTTATTGGTCCTTTGGGGGGTGGTGAGAGGGGTAAAGTTGCCACTGAATCTGTGTGCCAGTATATTGGCAATATCTGTTGCCTCAGTATAGGAGCTAACATTGTGTAGTAGCTCAGAGCACATTTTGGCATTGCCATGGAGATTCTTTACATAACTATAAGAGACCTTGTGGATGTCTTTACTGTGTGCAGCAATTCTGTTTTAACAGCTAGCTTTAGAGTATTTCATGAAAAAGCTCATCTTTTTCTTGATGCTGATAAGGGTCTTTTCCAGTCTTGGGACTTCACCTTATTCCATATCAGTTTCCTCCTTCTGTTGTAGACTTTTTTGGGCAGGGGACCACCAGATTGGCTTCCCTTTTATGAAGGGGAGTGTCTTGTTTCTATTGTGTATGGCAGAATCCATGCATTTATGTGCATGTTTGTACTGCATTGGTGTGTGTTTGGAGGTCATGCAACTAGTTTCCATTTGCATGGGTGGTGTGAAGTTAGCCACCTGTCTCTGGAGGCCAAAGTTAGCATTGGAAAGGTTTTTCATGGTGGCTACCTTTGCAGGGGGGTGACATTGTGGTCAGACCTAACCATGGCAGAGTTGACTATTGATGTACAGCAACAGTCGCCCATGTTAGTACTGACTAGGTCAATGATGTTACTACCTGTAGTGGGTGTAGAAATGAGCTAGTCCATGCCATTGGAATGGATGCATTTAGAGTACACACACATGCCCGACAGTTTCAACTTTCTTGACTGAGTATACACACATGCCTGACAGTTTCAACTTTCTTGACTGAGTATACACACACGCCTGACAGTTACAGCTCTCTTTGACTGAAAACACACACATGCCTGACAGTTACAGCTTTCTTGACTGAGTACACCTTAGATGGCTCATTGTGACCAAATAAATGAAAAAAAAAATCATGTAGTATAAAATGCTGGAATCCTCCCATGGATCTCAGCTGTTTCAGATACTGCTCTGAGCCTTGAAAATGTTTAATTTCCATGTAAATCAGTGAACATTACTGTCAGTAAATGAAGTCAGACATTATAGCTTCATACTTTTTATTGTACAGAAAATGCATGTTGCTAACATCCAATATCATTCCCTGATTTTTAGCATATGATTACATCTACCCAGATATTTTAATCAAAGTGGTTGAAAGGTAGGCACTGAGCCTCTATCTCACTTGCCTTGCCTCTCTCCCTCACTTGCTGAATCTCTATTTCTCACATGCTCATGCATACTGACTCACAGATAAGCAAACTCACACACACACACACACACACACACACACACACACGCACGCACGCACGCATGCACGCACGCACACACACACACATTACTTTCTCTTTCTTTCTTTACTTTTTTTATGTTATGCTATTTAGACAGCAAGTTGCATTTACTGAGCATAAAAAAATAACATCTGTTTTTTTTTTTCACTCCATGCTTCATGGCATTTTAATATGGTGTCAGGAAGTGGTGAAATTGTTTTTATTGGGTGATATGTATTAATATCCTGATGGTGATCATTTGTTGTCCAGTATGATACTGATGCATGATTCACCCATTATCTAAACTTAATTAGTCCAAAATGTGATGTTGTATAATGTTAGGTATTTTGGAAACCCATCTTAAGATTTTTTATTTTAAGTGATTTCATTTAAATGGGTAGATGTAGGTTAGCAGTGTTTTTATTATATTTTCGACAGTTTCAAACATTGAACACCATATGGTCGACACCATATGAGCGATTTCGAAAATATAATAATAAAAAAAACTATACTTACCTAAATGCTGTAGGCAGGGGGGAAGCCCCCCTGCGCCCCCCACATCCCCGCTACTTAAATGTTCCTACTCCGAGATTGCACTGCAATGAAGTAAAGGGGAAATATTCCCTACGGCGATTTCCGTGTTATGCGCATGACATTTCGACCAATCAGGTTTGCTCAATACGCGTTTGCCATTTACAATTTTCGATCACGCAATAGGATGTGTGTGTGTGTGTGTGTGTGTGTGTGTGTGTGTGTGTGAATGCTCGTACACGAGCATGCGCATGTGTGTGTGTGTGTGTGTGTGTGTGTGTGTGTGTGTGTGTGTGTGTGTGTGTGTGTGTGAATGCTCGTACACGAGCATGCGCATGTGTGTGTGTGTGTGTTTGTGTGTGTGTGTGTGTGTGTGTGTGTGTGTGTGTGTGTGTGTGTGTGTGTGTGTGTGTGTGTGTGAATGTTTGCACATGAGCATGCACATGAGCTCATATGTGTGTGTGTGTGTGTGTGTGTGTGTGTGTGTGTGTGTATGTGTAAGTGCGTGTATTTGATGATACAGTGTGTAAAACTGTTTGGGGTTAAAGTAAATGGAGAATGTGGTTTATGTTCTACTTATTTTGTTTGATGTTTTTGTTTTTGTTTTACATATATACACATACATCCATGCACAGGAAAATGTCCAGATGAAATGTATATATGGTAGTAACACTAGCCAATATGGTTGATAGCTACCTGTAGATCAAATATACATACATACAAATATTTCAAACATGGGCATTATTGCCCTTCTAGCCTGCCAATATACCAAAACAGTCATTCCCATAATAAGTGTCCAGGCTGTTCTTAAAAAATATCTAAACTAGTGCTCACACATATCCAAAAGGTAGTGTATGTCAATTATACCTCACACGTAGTCACACATCTGTTCTGCCTCAGAATCTTTAAAATCTTACTATTTTGTTCTCTCACTGCTAACTATGACCTACAATGGCAGAAGTCAGCTTCTATCTATCTTAATAAAGCAGAGATGTCTTAAAAATGCAAAAAAAGAAAGTCCAGAAATAAAATCTATAACCAAGCCAAGTAATAATATCCTTAATTGTATTAAATAAACAGCCTTCATTAGAGATAGTAGGAATGGTGATTTGCTCTGATATATTCCTAATATGTCTTTATTTTTCTCATTAATTAGAATATATTCTTAATATGTGTTTGTTTTTCTCATCAATTAGTAAAAAAAGGAGGCATTCACAAAAATGGTATAGAGTAAGGAATGTTTAGGTTCATGCTCATTAGGTAACTCAACAACTCTTTCTGCAGTAAAAATGATCTATTCCTTTGACAAATCTATTCTTCCTCACAACATTTAAAATCTAACTGTAAGCACAAGTTCTACTACAGAACTATAAAACACACAGAAGCCATTGTTTAATATAATCTTCAGTGAATGCTGAAATATTTTGAGCTCAAATTTTTAATATAGCACATGTAGGCTACTATCACTTGGGCTATGTGATATACAACAACAAATGTGAAAAGACATTTACAAAGGGAAATACTCAATGGCACAGAATTTGATAGGATAGCCCCTAAAATGACTACCCTGAAAATCTTCTATAACATTTGCGCAGAGTTAAAAAGTTATAACTTTGTACAGCAGTCAATAAAATTAACAGAAGAGCTAATAAACTTAACATTCAAATGCTTGGTTTCTAAGTGCAATAATACACTTGAGTGACTTTATGTACATGTGTGCGCATATGGGTGTGTGTATTTATTATTTACCATTTGTTTACTGGAAAAGTCCAACTTGGAACAAGGCAATTTTCAGCAGAGGCTCCGGCAGAAGTGCTCCAGATGCATCTATTTGTAATGTGAGAGGAAACAGGAGCACTCGGAGGAAACCCACATGAATGGAGGGAGGACATGCAGACCCCACACAGGAGGCACCCCAGTGGAGAACTGAACTAGAGAACCTCTTGCTGTGAGGCTACAATGCAAACTGTTGCACCACTGTGCCATCTGTTTGAGACTGAATGGTGTGCATATATGTATATGTATGGGTTTGAGACTGAGTGTCCTGAAGGAAGACAACACGCCAAGACATGCTTCTATAATTCTGACATGAAATGGTACTGACAGCAATTACACCTCTAAGGTGTCCATAAAACATTGGTTTGTTTTTTTAACAAAACATGGTTAGATAATATTAAACAATGGTAATATATGGGTTTTCTCCCTCATTCTGCTATTATTGCTAGTAACAATACTTTTGATATAATGGTTTTATCATTGGATGGGAGTCTGTATATGTATGTGCATGTCTACTCAATGTTTCTACATATCAATATATAAATAGGGTTTACTTTCAAAATGTAGAATTAACGTTGGTGAGCATGGGAATGTTGAACAGTATTTGGCTGATTCCCATGTTGTCGAACGTTACTTGAGCAAGAGTCTATCTGCGAATGCCACTGTGCATTCGCTGGTATGTGCTTGATGTTTTGAATAGAGATCATGGTACAGTGCAGATTGGGAAATTTATCTCTTTCCTCACTGTAGTGTGATCTCGGAGCAGGAATATTTAAGTTACAGGGGATGTGGGGGGGTGCAGGGGAATTTGCCCCCTGCAAAAATGTGAATTGCAGTGTAGGAGTTGCACTTGCCTTTGCTCCTATACAGACTTCACGTTCAATATTCGATGGAAATGTCGAATCTGATGAATTCATTTAGTAGATTCAGCATTGTCACCCACTTAATATGCAGGAGCTCAATGTTGACTTCTGATATTAAATACATTTTTTTGTCAATGTGAAGATTTTGATAGTAAACCTATAAATAGTGTGTAGTTATGTGTGTCTGTATGTGTGTGTCTATGATCAAAGGAAGAGATAATTTTGTTTTTACTGCAGAAAGAGTTGCTGAGTTACCTAATGAGCACAAACCTAAATTGTCTTTACTCTATACCATTTTTGAGATTACCTCAGTTTTTTGAGAAAAATAAAGACATATTAGGACTATATTAGAGCAAATCACTATTCCTACTATCTCTCATGTGGTCTCCGAGCAACCTTTATTTAATACAATTAAGGATATTATTGCTTTGTTAACAGAGGCATATGTTTTGCAAAATTTCAAAGTTCACAGGTTAAAGTACCTCACTTCATTTCATAGTCGTTTACCATTTCAGACTCTGTCCTTCATGACTTTTAGTAATGTGTTTAGAAATGTGTTTCTATCATGTACATTGTCAAGAAATTACTAGATGCACTTATTTTTCAGGTCTCTAAGTAAGCATGAGTAACACTGGTTTTAAAGAAACCTTCCTTGCCTGAGATATCTTAAAAAATTACACAAGTGTCAAAAACTTTACAGTTTTGTGGAGGCTATAAGAAGCTTGTGGTTTCCCAGATAAGTGCACGTTTTATCAACCACAAGATTAATGATGCCATTTAGTCAGAGATAAAGTCAAACACACCACTGAAATTATTATTATTATTATTATTATTAGTTTGGCCAAATTACATCCTTTCAAAAGATCATAGATCTGGGCCTATCTTGCATACCCAAAACTCTTGGCAGGATTTCACATCACAAGCAGCAGTGATCTGAGCTAAAGCAATACTGCCATATCATAATAAATGAACGCAAAAAAAGATTAAAAAGTAGACAGCATAATAATTAATGATTATGTGTACACTTAGAATATTAACAAAAAAAAGTTGTCTCAGCAGATCCACTCTAGGTCAGGTGTGA
>NC_056749.1:854258730-854416230 GCF_019279795.1 Protopterus annectens
AGATACTGCTCATTTCTGTAAACTGTAGATATGGAGTACCGCAAGGTATATTAAAGCAATAATCCATGACTGTGCTTGGGTATGTATCAGGATTTACCTGCGCTGGTGTGGTTTGATCATAAGAGTCAAGCCTGAGAGATTAAACAAAGCCAACCATGGGTAGATCCTGATATACCCACAAACAGAGTGGATTATTGCTTTTATGCAATAAGGTTATTGATGAAAGCAATTAATTCATTTTTTAAATAATATGATTGTATAAGTGCAGTTCTGACTTCTTCATCATTGTGTTTGTTATACTGATGTAATGCACATTCATATGGGGCTTACATTGCCATGCTTGCATAGTACATCAGCGCAGATGAAGTAGTGGAGAAAACAGAATCTCCATAGTTGTTTGTTTATTTTTTTTTTAACTGCTGAAAAACAGACATTTACAGGGCTAGCACAAAATTATGAGAAAATCAGGTATGTTTCTATTTTAGTTTTGCAGAATATAGGTTTATAGGTAGGTATTAAGCTATCAGCTCGAGGGCCTAAGTAAGCCTAGCCAACAAGGTTCCCTGGCTTATGCCACCCAGGAAAGTTATTTTCCTGTGATCCTGTCGAGCAGAGCCACGGAAGTGACCCCCAGGGTGTATTTCCTATTTTCCATCCACTCATCAATATTTTTCTTGAAGGATGCTAATGAGGAACTTTGCTTTCCATAGATGAGTAGCTTGTTTAAAAGTATAGGAAGTCTCTGGGACAGGAATCTATCCCTCCACATGTTCTGTTTATTGTGGTGACAAGGTTTTTGTCCCTAGAGTGTGTAGCTCGGAGGGATTGGGATTTCTTTAGGTGTAGCATATCCAACAGCTCTGGGTTTGACATAGCTTTGTATATTAGGCAGAGATCACCTCAGAGTAGGCAATATGCTATGGAGTAAAGCTGGAGTTTTTTTGAGATGGTTAGCATAGGGCATCTGTTTGAGGCCAGTAATCTTCTTTGTGAGGTACTTATGTGGCCTTTCCAGCTGCTGCAGATGTCTTGTGAGGTACATTCCAATAGGGGCATTGTGCTCTATAATGGGTCTAATGAGTGTCAGGTAGAGGGGAACAATGACCTTTTTTTCCTGGATGAGAACCCTTTTGTGATGAGGTGTGCCATGTAGAATGATTTCCTGACTACCGTGGTGATGTGATTATCAAAGGAGAGACTACTGCCCACCTGGGTCCCTAGGTCTCTTATCACAAATTCATAGGTAAGTAGACTGCTGCCCATGTGGTAGTTCATGGGTACAGAGTTTTTACCAAAGGGGATGACAATGCACTTTATGTCATTGAACATGAGACCATGGCTCTGACACCAGGCATCTGTCTCAGTGAGTCCCTTCTGTAGGATGTCCACATCATTTGGGGACTCGACTATGGCTCCTAGTTTGCAGTCATCTGCATACTTCATTAGCCAGAGACCTTATGTGTTAGCCTGTACTTCAGAGAAGTAGATACCAAACAGGAGAGGTCCCAGAGTTTATCTATAATTCCAGAATGGGGGATAGTGTTGAAAGCCTTGGTGAGGTCTAGATAGGCTGTGTCAGCCACCTTACCCTCATCTATGGCTTTACCGACTGCCTCAAAGAAGTCTGATTCTTCTCATATTTTGGTGTGTCAGTCAGTATATGCCAATAGAAAAGTTTGACCGTTCAATGGTACTTCAGTGACTAGACTGCTTTTTCTTTTGGTATATGCTTGATATACAACAGGTACACTGCTTAGGCTGTCCAATCACCAGGTTTGTTTTTACATAGTAATGAGGTGTTATTTATAAAAGCATGCACCTTACACATATAAACATCATTCTAATGAAAATAAAGTATAACCTGGGAACTCAGTATTAGGTAAATGAAAATATTGTGTGATTGAGATCTCCCATTTTAATTTGTAATACATTATTCTATGATTCATGGTATTATATATATATATATATATATATATATATATATATATGTGTGTGTGTGTGTGTGTGTATATATATATATATATATATATATATATATATATATATATAAAAATATATATATACAGAAATGAACAGTATCTGAAGTAGCCATCAAATATGTCTCACGTATCACATATTATAATATTAAAGCTACAAGTATTAGTGTGCAATGTATAATCTGTGACTATGTGAATGGAAAGACAATTTAAGTTTAATTAGCTGAAGAGGGGTTTTCACAATATGTTCACAGCAAGCATTACTGGAGTGAATAAGACAGTAGTGGGAATGATTTTAGTAGTTAAATTGGGTCCATATTATAACATCGAAGTCTAAAAACATCGGATGTTATAATATCGACCCCATTCAATCAAAACACCAGAAAACCGAACAGTCAGAATAGCGAATTTTTTCCCAGGGAAAAAAATTTGCTGTTCCGACAAACATACACATAACTCAAGCACACCAAAATAAAGAATCCGCACACATACACTTCACAAAACCCTACACTAAACCACACATACACCACTAGCTACCCACGTATCTTAACCCATCCCTAACCCTAAGGTCCCTAACTATCGCACACTCACCTTACCCGCTTCCTAACCCTAATTCACCTACCCCACCCTAACCCTCACATCCACACAATCGCATATTTACCTGACCCGCGCCCTAACCCTAACTCACTTAACCCACCTCTAACCCTAAAGTCTGTCACTACCGCACACTCACCTCACCCACACCCTAACCCTAAAGTCCCTAACTACTGCACACTCACCTTACCCCAGTCCGTTCCCTCACTTACCTTAACCCAGTCCGTAACCATCGCACCACACTGCTGTAAATAGCGAAGCCACGGACCACCAAAATCTTCCCCTAGGTAAAATTTCGATGTTCCGAGACTTTGCTATTGTCAGCTTTCACTCTAAATGGTTTGATATGGGGGCGTGGCCAAGGATGAACACAGGATAGCAGCAGATTTCTTCAGCTCCACCAATTTCATTACACTGACAGGAATTAATTACTTAAAAAAATTAATTTTTGAAGTAATTTTCTTTCTAAATATGTTTGTTTTATATAGTTCTTGAACTATATCTAAAAAAGAAAGGAAATCTTAACAATATTCCTGTCAGAAATCACTTTGGAAATTTTCCTGTCAGTTTATCAGTCTGAAATGAGTTCCAGTAAGACAAATTCTCAAGACTCCAGCATCAAGAAAGAACTTCAGTCTCTGATAATTATAATCCAGCAACTTACTGCTAAGATGGATAAAATGGATACTAAAATAGACACCTTCATAGAAAAAACTACAAAACAAATAGACTTGTTACATATAGACCTGCAACAACAGAAGATCCAGATGACAGGCATAGAAGAAGCTGTGAATGACATGGAAAATAGAATACAAGAAGAGGAAATCAACATTGAGTTTCTGCTGAAACAAAATACACATTTACAAACAAAGCTGGATGACCTGGAAAATAGATCGAGGTGCAATAACATTAGGATTTTTGGACTGCCAGAAAATATTGAAGGTAACAATATTACTTCTTTTTTAACAACATGGCTCCCTAAAACTTTAGACTTACCAGAAGCATTCTCTTTTGGTATCGAAAGAGCACATAGATCTATAGCTAATACTAACTCTAACAAAAACTATCCTAGATCAGTTATAGTTAGATTTCTATCATCTTTTGATAAAGAGATGGTTCTTAAATCTGCTTGGGCTAAAGCTCCTATTAAGATTAATGAGACAACTGTGCGTTTTGACAATGGCTATTCTTCCATGGTAATAGCTAAAAGAAAAGTTTTTCTGCCAGTAATAAGGGAGCTTAAAAAAGCACAGTTTAAAACATACCTTCTGTTTCCTGCCAAGCTTAAAATCTTCCTTCCTGATGGTCCTAAAATTTTCGATGACTTAGACTCTGCCTTACTGTTTATCAAAAAAAATAAGATTTTGGATAAAATAGAAGAAATGGAATGGGCTAGTCCTTCATTAAAGAGACTGGCAACTGAAACTTCGTGGAAGACTTCAGAGAAGAAGAAGAGACTAAAAAACAAATGATCTGTTCTATGTTTTTTTCTCTCATCATTTTATTTCATTATTAATCTTTTTAAATATATTTCCTGCATTTCCAGAAGCAACAAATATTTTGAAAAAGATTTAATCAAAGTTATTCTCTGTGTGCAAAGAAATGTTTTGTTTCATAACTAGTCAAAATATCTGGAGATTTAATGGCAAGTTGTGATTCAACTTGTTTCTCTTTCTGAAAAGGAGAAGTAAGGTCAGTAATTTGATACATTTTTCTTTATCTTTTTTTTTTCTTCTCCTTTTCTTCTTTTCTTTGTTTAAACAATGACATTCTATTTAGATTATGTAGTGGGTAAAGGGTGGGGGAGGGCAGGGAGAGAAGAGTTATGAAAATATGATTAATAGAATAATAACATATTTATTCCTTGTAAAAGTTTATATGTTCTTCAAATGCTATTCCTAATTATACTTTCTTGATTACACTGCTTATGCTTGTTTGTAAATAATCTGTCATGCTTTAACTAATAATAATTAGAACTAAATAATAGTAAATAATATGTTTTATTTTTAACTCTATTAATATAAACAGTAAGTAATATTCCATTGTATATACTTCTTATAGCTTTCTCTTACATTTTTTTTATTTCTGCCTTACACCCTTTTACTTTCTACTCTCTTTTTCTTTTCTTTATTAATATATAGAAATGCTTTTGATCATATAGACACAGTAAATAATAAGATTTGCATAAAATTGAGTTGGGACAAAAATATTGAGTTTTATTACTTATTAATAATTTTGGGCTTAATGTCACTTACATAGAGGCTGTAATAACATGTAAAATACATTGTGACGGTTTTGTCATGTTTAGATGCATTTACACTGCTAAATGAATGTTTGTCACTAGTTTTTAATAAGTTTCCCGCCAAAATGTTAAGAGAGACAATCTGGGATGTGGGCTGTCTCATGCACAGTGTCCATGAGCTACTTCAAAAGCTTCAACTCTCAGAATTCTCACAGAGAAGCTGAAAGCAGCTAGTCTCACCTTTGACCTAGATATCACACTGACACATCACAGATTCAGAAGTGACACTCTACCAGGAAATAGAAATGATACAAATGCGACTATGTGAAGGAAAATGAACTCTTTAACATCTAAATTTGAGTTATTTTATATAATTACTTAAATATCTATGTTATAATTCATAAAATATGTCCGTTATAATGAGTTTAAATGATACAGTTTCTTGTAGTAAGTAAATGTCTTGTTTTAGAAGGCATAGAAAATGAAACATTTACTCAAGTGTTTTTGAAAATCTACTTAACAGCAGCTTAATAATCTGTGTTAAAAACTTATGTTCCAAACATATACATTACTATAACTCATTTAATTCATCTGATTGACAAGCATAAATAATTTTATAACTCTATACTGGAAGAAATTGTCATGTGATATATTTTAAAGCAGTAGTATAGCATGGTTGTAAAATCTGGTTACTAAAATGTGTTTGCTGTGCATTATTTTGTATAAAGCAGACAGATTTATTGTAGGGACAGCAAGTAAGATGGTGCTCAGTAAGGACACAACTCAGTGAGATCAGATATATATATATGTGTGTGTGTGTGTGTGTGTGTGTGTGTGTGTGTGTGTGTGTGTGTGTGTGTGTGTGTGTGTGTGTGTGTGTGTGTGTGTGTGTGTGTGTGTGTATATATATATATATATATATATATATATATATATATATGTGTGTATATATATATATATATATATGTGTGTGTGTGTGTGTGTGTGTGTATGTATATATGTATATAAGTGTTTCTGAGAATCTGCATAACTATGCAGTATGATTTATAACAATTTCTATGAATACAATATTTTATTCTATTGACAATAATGAGTTTGAGTAAATGCTCATATACAAGCAATTCAAGGTTTTTTGGAAGCTGTTAATTGCATTTACATGACAGAAAATAGATGCATCTTAATATATGTAATGTCTGAATCATATTAGCCAAAGTTTTTGATTTAAATGAATGTTAGAACTTATTTTTCTCTCCTCTTGATTTCTAACATCAAGATTATTTGAATGCTATTTGAATACAAGTGTTTTATATTACATGGATGTATATAGTAGTATGAACAGTTTTTTTTTAAAAAAGGTTTATTTTAGTTTATATGATGCTGTTTTACCAAATGTGTAGTCTTGTCTTGCTAGATAATTGAATTGAAAACTGTTAACCTCAGTTAAATATAACTAGTATTAAATTGATAAGGTGGTAGCTGAGGTACTGCTGCTTAGGGTAGGGGGTTAACTTGAGTGGTAAATATTACTCTAAGTTGGAGTTTATAATTCCAGGCTGGATGCAAGGTTTAATCCTTACATTATTTTCACTTGTTCATTGTTATTTGTATATAGTTTTGACATCCACAATATATTTTGTACATTCATTGTCACTACAAACAAAATTGAATCCTATACGAAATCCCATAAGAGATTCAATAAATACAGCTATATTTAAAGGTACACCTAAAGGAGGAGATGTAACATTACTTATCTTGTTATTTGTTATTTTGATCATAAGATTCTTAAGTTTTAAAAATGCCAAATGGCATCTTTAAAAGGAATTTCTTTAAACATTAATGGATTGAATAATCCATGTAAAAGGGCAAGCCTAATAAGATACATTAATTTACATAAGGCCAACTTAGTCTTCCTGCAATAAACCCATCTCTTGAAAAAAGATATTGATAAACTAGCCACAAACAAATATACAGTATTGGTTAGTTCAGAGCACACTCAGAAAAAAAGAGGAGTGGCTATTTTATGGAATAAAAGTATGCCCATTCCTAAAACCATTAAGTCTTATCAGGATGACAAAGGAATGTTTTGTATGGTCACAATACAAATTAATGGGAAGACTTACACTTTAATTAATGTATATTGGATACCTGGAATTGGTATTAATACAGTGAAACATCATCTTGATAAGATCATATCATTCTCTATAGGAGATATTATTTTAGCTGGTGACTTTAATTGTATACTACATGAAAGTGATACTACCACTATAGGAAAAGAAGAATTACATCTAATGCAAAACATTTAAATGATTTTGCTAATTCTTATCATTTGAATGATATTAATAATCAGATAGATTCAAAATAATTACCATACACCTTTTTTTCTAACAGATACAAAACTTATTCAAAAATAGATAGGGTCTTTATTTCTAACCAGATGGTAACAGATTTAATTAATTCCAAAATCATTTCATGTCCTATATCTGATCATAATTCAATTGTTTTTGAATTCATGATAAAAAATACTTATAATGTTCAGATCAAAAGGATACCAGCATACTTAAATCAACTAAAAGACTATAAAGAATATATACTTTCAGAAGTAAAACATTTTTTAGACATAAATAATACTCCTGAAGTCTCCATTGTTTATGTTTGGGATGCCTTAAAATCATATCTATATGGACAAAGTATCAGATGGTATAATAATAAAAGGAAATCTTGGGATAAGGAATTGTTAGATATTCAAAGTAAATTAGACTCTTATAAACATAATAATAAAGAAAATATTATGGACAAGAAAGTTATTGAAGAAATAAACTAAATGAGAAATACAAAGAAATTTTAACTCATAAAGTTAAAATAACTTTAGAGAAATACAAGTTTTGTCTTATTCAATAAGCCCCAAATACTTACATAGACTTAAAAATAAAACAAAAGGTTGAATAAACAAAACCATATCAAATAAATCTTTTCTCTAAGGAAAAAGAATGTTTCTAGTATACCAGAAATACTAGATGAATTTAGAAATCACTTTCACAAAATTAACCATAATAACATTAACATGGAACCTAAAGATAAAATAAAGGAGTTTATAACCACAAACATGAATAAAAAGCTTAATAAACAACAGATTAAACTATTGGACAAAAGTATTTCATATACAGAGGTTATTACACAAATAAATAAGCTTAAATCAAACAAAGCACCGGGTAATGATGGTATTATACCAGAGATATATAAAATCCTTTCTAAAAGTACATATTCATTAATACATAAGGTTTTTATTTTGGCCCAAACTGAGTTAATAACCCCCCCCCATCTTGGCAATATACATTTATTTCGCCAATTTTAAAACCTAATAAAGATCCAACAAAATGTTCTTCATATCGGCCCATCTCATTACTTAATGTTGATTATAAAATGTTTATGAGTATCTTTGCTGATAGATTGAAGACAATCATTCCGCATTATAGATATAGATCAGACAGGCTTCATTGTAAATAGAAATACTTTTGATAATATAAGAAGAACTTTAACATTAATAGATTTTGCAAATAGGAAAAAGAAAGATGTAACACTTATTAGTCTTGATATAAGTTCAGCATTTGATTCAGTAAGTTGGGACTATCTGTTTACCTTAATGAAGTGCACAAACTTCTCAGATGCATTTGTAAATCTAATTGAGCATTTATACAAAGGAACGTTGGCTTATATTAAGGTAGGAACATATGTTTCACAAGAAATACCCATTCTTAAAGGTACAAAACAAGGATGTCCACTTTCTCCACTATTATTCACTTTAGTAATGGAGCCTTGGGCTAATTTGATCAGAAACAGTACTGACATAGAGGGTTTTGAAATAGATGAAAATACAACATCCAAAATTCAACTTATTGCAGATGATGTTCTAATTACATCAGCAGGATCTAATTCTTCTATGCAGTCTCTATTTGATAACATGATGAATTTTAAAAGTATTTCTGGTTTAATATTCAATGAAGAAAAACTAAAATACTACCTATATATACACGAAAAAATATTCTCATTAGTGATTTTACTAAATATGTACCCAATTCAGGTCAGATAACTTATTTAGGTATAATACTATCTAAAGATATTAAATCTATTATATATAATAATTATAATACCTGTTTTCTTAATATACAAAATCTTTTTAATACCTGGAATAATATGTTTTTACTATGGAGGAGAGACTTACAATTATTAAAATGATAATATTCCCCAAGATTTTATACTTAATACAATCAATAATACTTCCACCTGCAAAAATAATTATCAAGAAACTGAATACACTAATGTTAAATTTCCTATGGGCACCTAATAGACCTAGGATTGCATTAAAGAAACATACTAATAGCTGGTCTCGAGGGGTATTTCTTTTCCAGACTTTAATTTATATACTATCTCTTCTATTGTAAAAGTTATTACTTTATTAATAGATCAGTCATATGTTGCAAAATGGAAAGATTATTGGGAGCTAATTAGTATGCACTTCATGAAAATCTCCTTAACACATAAAAATATGATTGTAAATAACTCCATGTTATGGTTACTAAAGGAATTTTGTACTTCACCTATTACACCTAAACATATGGTTTGTTACCCATTAAATATTATTATTAGTTATCGTAACTTTATATTCATGCACCCTAAGTATAGGGAATGGAATTTTATTGTATTTCCTATAATGTATACTCAGGGTATGCTTTTGTCATCTACTTCTGAAGGAACTCATTTAGCTATAGATAATGATCTAAAGTACTGGTATCAGTTGATATCTGATAATAAAGTTAAAAATCTAGATTTCTTAAAACAAGAATTTGATCTAAGAGAAACTTGCTGGTTAGAGGTTCAGACCTTTAGACAACATCTCATTAATAAAATAGATCTAATGTCTATAACAGTTAAAGAATCTATTCCAACACTGATTGATTACTTGATATTAAATTTACAACATAAAGTTTCTGATAAAGGTAAACTTTCATACATACATAAAATTATTAGACAAGAAACGTTTTACAGTGTAGATTCATACTGGAATTATTTCACTTCTATTAATGGGGACCCACCAAATCAACAAGATAAACAATATATATTGGAATCTGCTTATAGAACTACGTCTTCCATTGTCTGGAGACTTTATACATGGAAATTTTTACATAGATCTTTTTATACACCTTTGATGATGAATAAAATAAATAATAAAGATAATTTATGTAAGAGATGTAATGTAGAAATTAATGCTGACTGGGCTCATATGTTTTATGACTGTATAAAATTGAAATAATACTGGAAGTCAATTAATGAATTTTTGCAGGCTCTTTTTACAGATAATTTAATTATTTCTAAATCTCTTATATTATTCAGCACACCTGTACCTCAAAGTGTTAAAAAGGTTAAGTTTCCCTTGTTATGGTCTATTCTAGCAGTGGCTAGGAAAATAATAACTAGAAATTGGATTTCAGATACACCTCCTTCGTTCAATAAATTTAAAAATGTTATGAATATAGTGTGCCATATGGAAATAAACACAATTAGGACAAGAACAAATAGAAAAACATCTTATTATATTGTATGGGATAATTTTCACAATTTGTTAAAAAAAATTTAATTTCAATAGCATGGTATTTTAGTTTAATTAATTGATCTGATTGTAGTGGATGTCTTTGTAAATACTTTAGTTGTTTTGTTGAATATTATAATAATACCTATTTTTAATTACTTGTATAAAATTGTTATGATATTTCTCTTATATGTTAAAACAATAAACCTGTTTTGAAAAAAAAATAAAGGGTTTGATATTATAACTTTCAAAGTTTTTGAACTTCAATGTTATAATATAGACCTGGTAAATTAACATAAGGAGTATACAGCTCATAAGCTTCTGAACTTAAAAATACAAAATGAAAGGGAGGGAAAACATGTCTTCTCACACAACAGTCTGTTGTGGTGGTTTTCACAAGAAAATCTTTAATTGTTTTTCTTTTTTTACTTTAAATACATAAAACAGTTCCCTTCTCTTCCTACAACTCACAGATAACAAACACTAATTATGAATACCAGGTAACAACATAGATATTACAGATTAAATCTTCTTATGGGCTTCAGCAAACATCAGACAAGAAAATATACTACTGGGATACTTCAATATGTAAATCGACAAATTATTATTAATGACTCCAACAATAATATAATAATTTATAGGGCTTTGTTCAACTCATCTTCACTCCTAGTAGATACAATAAAATCAGTAATTAAACCTCTACTATCGACTGGATTCTCACAGATTTCCCAAACAATAGTCTTACTTTTGGCTGCCTCCCTGCCTCCTTAGTTGATCACCTCCCTACCTTTACAATTAGATAGCTAAACTCCCTCATGAAATATCACTGCTATAATTTAGCATGTTAACTCCCATCTGTCTATACAGATGTTTTCCTAGCCATCTTAACATGCATTAACTAGAACTGCCTTCATACTCCCCATTTACATGATGTTGTTACATATTTTAATGATACATTTCATTGTAAATGAACATGGTTCACTAAGAAAGAAAAGATCAAGCCCAGCACCCTGGTTAATTACAAAAAAAAAAAACTAATAATGAATGAAACAGATATAACTTAGAATACTTGGAAACAAACTAAAACTCATTCCAGCCTCCAAAACTATAAACAACTCTGAAATACAGCAGAACACATGAGCAAAGTTGACAAAAAAAAATACTATACAAGCTTCCACCAACAAATGTTTATACATCCTGTCCACAGTACCCAACCAGCCCCTTCAACTCATTGCAGTAATGACATAATTTACAGCCAATTCAATACACATTTTCTTACCAAAGTACCTTCCCTTTTAAACAACTCAACTGCCCACCTGTAACACCACACCCCTCTAGAGTCAACAAATAGTTTTAACACATTTAATTTTGAACCAGAACTGCCATCATGAAATGCAATCTTAAACTAAAGCTAACAACTCTCGCCCCAGATCTTCCATCAGAGTATATTAAACTTGCAGCAGCACACTAACTTATCCAGTTCCCATCCTTATAAACTGCTCTAATACAGAAATCTATGACCCCAACATTTGGAAAACATTTTATATCCAACCACTGCATAAAGATGTCTTCACTACTGATATCTCCAATTACAGGACAATAGCTATTCTGTCTCCCCACCATCCAAAGTATTAAAAAAAAGTCAAATTTCTGCATCTAAATTTGTTACCACAAACAACTTACTAAGCACAACATAATATGGTTTCCGGCCTTTATATAGCACTGCAGTAGCTATACTCAGCTTGGTACCACCATCAGTAGTAACAGCAATGCAGGGACATTTGCAGTAGTAGTTTCCCTCGATTTGTCAAAGCGTTTGACATTGTATCTCAATAAAAACTATTCTACAAACTCTCCTCCCTAGGGTACTCCATGCAATTCATGGGTCAAGCTATGGTGCTATGCTAAAGTGAAAACTTGACAATTGTGGTGGACTTTCTACCTGTAATTACTTTTTTTTTTGGAATGTTTCATCGTCCTGCCCACAACATTACCGTTCCTCTGTTCAACTGTGACGAGATCACAACATCTAAAGATTCACTTGACCTGTCTACTGCTGGACTGTTAGTTGCAAATACGTTTTACTGTGACAGCTTCTTCTTCAGCCCACAATACTGTGCTACCCGTCAAACTGCAGTGAGATAATCAGCTTTAAAGATATACTTGAACTTACTTATGTATGTTGTTATTTTCTTGATACAAACAATTTTTGTATTTATCTACGTCTTTTAGCACATCACTGTTCCATTTTGCTTTTTTTGCTCTACCGTCTCTCCCTCCTCTAATATCCCTGCCCATCTTTTTTGTATTTGCATTTTTAATTATTTTCTACCTAGGACCCCCATTGACACTCTCACACTAGAAGTAGCCTATCAGAGCAGCCTCCCCTCACCTACAGTTAACTATTTCCCTTCCTTCCACTAATTATTCCCTTTTCCCTCCACTTCTAATTTCACACTCTCCCCACTACAGTTTTCATACTATCTAATGCCACAAGCCAAATTTATCTAGTACTAAATCACTTTATTTATTACACCATATAACCCCACTGCTTACAACAGTCTTATAATTTATCACGCACACTATACCTGCACAGCCATTACTCATAATACTTCCTTTCTTCCTCTTCCATCTACTCTACCTTACCAGCCCCCCCCCAGACTTCTCTTATTCACCTCCCTTCACACAACCTCTACATATCCCAGAAAAGAATCCTTCTTCTCAACCTTTATTTCTCCTTACCTGTATCACTACAATGATTATGTCATCTTTAACAGAAAGCTTCTTCCTTATATCTCAAATATGGTTCCCCATCCCTCACAATCCTTATCCCACATACTTTCATTTCTTCATCTCTGACTGTAAGTAATTTAAAGATCTTATATCCCTTCTTCTTGAACTAATCTCTATCCTCCTTTCTGGTAACATACACCCTAACCATGGACCCCCAGCCAACCAGTGTACTAACTCAAACTCACCATCCTCACTCTCTTCGCATAAATCTTTCCTTTTTGCATGATTAATGCCCAAAGTCTATGCAATAAACCAACCAACTTTCATGCTTGTTCTTCTATAACCACCCTGACATTATATCTATATCTGAAACATGGCTCAAACCACAGTTGAAGGACTCCAGAATCATCCCCAATTATAGAATCATAAGAAATGACAGAACTCAAAAGAAAGGAGGTGGAGTAGCCCTACTTTTGTCCTCTATTCTAACAGTGATGCCCTACGCCAACCCTATACCCCATATTACTGCAGCCAAACTAACCCTGGCCCTTCTAAAAAATAACAACCATAACATATGCGTAGCTTCCCTATATATTCCACCTGGAAACAACATCCCTATTCTTGAAGACATTCTCTCTTGGTTCTCATTTGACATAAGTAATGAAACAATACTCCTAGGCGACATTAACATTAACTTTAATCTCTTCACTCAACCACTACTTCTCAGAATATAAACCTATACAATTTCACCAAACTAGTTAATTCTTCTACCAGACCTAATAAAGGCAACTCTTCAGGCAGTATTCTGGACTGGATATTAGTGTCCCACCCCAACATTTCTGATAGTGGGACCTTACCTGACTCCCTTAGTGATCATCTACTTGCCTTTGCACGTCGCTCGGCTTCCTATCTCTATCTGCAACATAATTATATCACAACCTGTACCCTCAAAAATTTTAACCCTCAAACCTTCCCTGACTGCTTAAAACATATGAACTGGAACTTTCTGAAAACCCTACCTCTCGACAATGCTGTTACTTACTTCAATACTTCATTCATTAACCTACTAAACAGCTTTGATCCTCCCAGAACTAAAAGGGTTAACTCCAAATCTGCCCCTTGGCTATCCAAAGAATCTATAACCCTCATGCATCTCTGCGATAAATCATGAAAATAATAACAAAAATTCAAAACATTTAAATTCCTAACTGAATACAAACAACTTCGCAATAAAGTTAAAAAAACAAATTGCTACCAACTGAAAATCCTACTACTCCAAGCTTCAAAACTATCACAAATTCAACCCCAAGAAATTTTGGAGCAGTATCTCTGACCTCCTCAGTCCTAGCAGAAAAGATAGTCCTTGCCCAGATCTTAGCTCTCCAGATCATATCATAATCCTCCAATTTACCTCCTTCTCCATAGACTCAATAGCCAAGCTTACTACATCATTCCCTAACAATGTATTAGCTCCGACCACATCTGTCACACACACAGCTCCACCCCCTCTGCCACCAGTGTTAGTCACCTCCCTCCCTTCAGCCTCAAACCCATTCCTTTCAATACCATAAAAACCTCCTACAAAAATTAAAAGCATGCTCTAATGCCCCAGATAACCTACCATCTAACTTCCTCAAGCTCGCTGCTGATGACATAGCTCTTCCCATCTGCATCCTAGTTAATCATTCCATTCAAGAATCCTATGTACCCCTCCTCTGGAAAAAAGCCTTTATCATTAGGGGGGGCAGCAACACTGACATCTCCAATTTCCACCCAATAGCCATTCTCTCCCCTTTTTCTAAAATTCTTGAAAATGTATTCACCTGCAACTCTTCCTTTATCTTTTAGACAAACACCTGCTGACCCCTACATAACATGGATTTAGACCTGGACACAGCATCATTACAGCGCTTCTGTCCTTTCTTGATATCATCAACCACACTCATGACTCAGGTAATATTGTATCTACCCTTCTCCTGGACTTATCTAAGGTCTTCGACACCGTTTCTCATAACTTACTCTTGTCCAGACTCACTCATTTCAGTCTCTCATCCTCTTCCATCAATTGGCTTTCCAGTTACCTCTCAAACAGACAACAGGCCATCAAGTGGAAAAACTGTACCTCTTCCTACTTTCACACTCTGACAGGCATTCCCCAAGGTTCTATCCTGGATCCCTTATTATTTAACATCTTCCTTAATAGCTTTCATCATTGTATCCCAAATGCTAAACTTGTCCAATATGCAGACGACTCTACCATTTTCTGCTCTGCCGAATCTTTCCCCAAACTCATGCAAGCAACTCAAGATGCCTTCACCAGCATTGTGACTTCGATGTTGAACAATCACCTAGCTCTCAATGCATCTAAAACTAAAATCATGATGGTTATCCCATCAAAATACACGAAAATCGACAAGATCTCCTTCTCTATAGTTAGCCAACACATGACTCCCATCAAAACGGTCCCCCATACTAAGCTACTTGGCATCCTTATTGATGAACAATTAAAGTTTGGTATTCACCTACAAACTAACATCAAGAAAAAACACCAGAAGCTTGGAGTGCTTTATTGACACATTCGTTACCTTACCCCTTCAACTAAGCATACCTTTTCTGCCACTTCCCTCCTTGCCTCTCTCATGTATGGAGCCCCTCTCCTTACCAATCTACAATCCACCCTAAAGGCAAAACTGGCAGCCTGGTACAATAAAATTTCTAAGTTTGCTACCATCTCCAAATATCCCTCCCACCACTGTGATGCTCTACACTCCTTGAATTTGCTGGAACTCCCCAACTTTCTCTTTTACATTTAACTCTGTACTGCTCATAAACTCAATTTTAATCCGTCTAACTGCCCTGCCCTCTTCTTTATCCTTACCATGCATCTTCCTGACAGATCACTCAGGTCCAATAATCAGAACCTTCTTGAAGTATACAAACCCACACATACTCCAGTGCAACTTCTGTTGTCATTCTCCCTAGTACGAAAATGGAACTCACTTCCACCCCATCCGAATTACCCACAGCCACTCCACTTTTAAGACTCTGCTCCATTCCCATATCTCTTCTAATTGGGAATGCTCCTGCTCTCATCCCTCCTAACTTCAACTTACTTAACTCCTACTTCCTTTAACCTTTCTCTCTCAAAATTAAACCTAACACTAGCTATGCTCTTTTTCCACATTCCTTTAATTTTTCTTACAATACTGACTCCCATTATGTCTTAGATAGTATAGGCATTTGCATGCCAGGTACTAAAAAATTGCTTTGTTATCTTATGTTTGCACAGAATGCTTTGTTATGGCATACTCCACAAATGCCTTTGTTACTATTATTACTATGTCAATATATTTATGTTACTTTTTTTTTTAAATTGTTTAATATTTTTGTTAATTTTCTAGATTTTTGCTATAATAATACTGTACATGGAGCTTTTCTCCCCAGGCCTCCATTTGAAAAAGGGCTCATTTTGGGTGTGAAATGGGAAAATGTCATTCTCCCCGGGCCTCCATTTGAAAAAGGGCTCATTTTGGGTGTGAAATGGGAAAATGTCATCTCTCCACTTCTCTCAGTGCACATAGAAGCAGTGAAAGGATGTAGCTTTGGCCCCTTGATATTCAATACTTTCATAAATGACCTGCATACTGCACTTAAGCATGCCACCATTATTCAGTATGCTGAAATTTTCACACTTATCTGCACTGTCAAAACCTTCATCTTCCTCAAACCCAAACAGAGAAATCATTCAGATCCATTGAAACATAGCTCTGCAACTCTCTTAAGATCAAACTTACTTTCTGTTTACACCTAAGCAATCCTCTTTATGACAACCCTCTCTTCACCATTACTTCTGACCAAACAAACATTGAAGTTATAACTCATACCAAGTTCCTAGGTATCATCATAGATGATAGATTGAACTCTGACTACCATGTAAAGCAAGCTATTGGCAAAGAAACCAAAAAACTTTGCACCCTATATTGATCTAAGTCTTAAATGACTGACCAGGCTAGGCAAACCATTGTTTCTACTCTAGTACTATCCACCTCCTATCTGCTGCTCATATATTTACCACCCTGGAAGGTACTGAAATAACCATGCTAAATAAATGATACAACAGCATAGCTAAATTTGCAACTGATATGCCTTATAGATCCAATCATTGCCTGGTACTAAAACAGATACATTGACTAGAATTGCCTCACTATCTAATATTCCCAAAACTAAACACTGTTCACAGTCTCATTTTACAATCTGAAAAATGACAAACACTAAAAACACTATCCAACCTTCCCCTGGATTCACTATACTTCCATTCAGGACTAGATTAGTCCTGCACAAAAGCAGCCATTTAGGAGCAGGATGGCAGCGTGCCAGGCATATTAATGAAGACGTGCTACCTGAGCTCCTAAATGGACATGGAGCATGTACAAGTGCAGGGGCCATTTCTGAGAGCAGAGCTCTCAGAATATACATGCCCCTGCAATCAAGAACAGCAGTTTAGGACAAAGAATAAGCAGAACCGCTCATAGGTGTTCGCATACCCCCAGCGACATCATCCCCGCAAGTTTATAAGAGCAATAGTTAAAATATGAAATATAAACAAGCTTTTTTTTTATGAAACAGATAAAATTTAACCATAGGTATGCAGGTTTGCCCATCGCTTAGCTACGTTTATTGCAGCTTAAATGGCACAAGAGTATAAAAATCAAGATATATACAAATGAGGCAATAGTGTAGTGGGCATAGCATTTTCCTTATGAGCAGTCATTCCTGGTTTAAGTCTCACTCCAGTACATTCTATTTTCCATGTGAAATCACTTTATAACCAATAATTTTCGTTGCATAACCTACTAAATAACATATATTTGTGAACTGGAGTACTACATTAAAAGCAGATGTGAGGTGTCATTGTCATAATGTTGTAAAATTCACAGATAATCACAAGTTCCCCATACAGTATATGTACACATGAATCAGGGATACAAATCAAAGGTACAATGTGTAATGAATGATAAATCCATAGAGTTTCCAAATCCACCACCTTCCTAAGAACCATTTTACATTACTGTCTAAATTAATGGGGGAGTAAGCAGGAGTAAGCACTATTAAGCAAGAGTAAGCATATTTAAGCAGTAGTAAGTGGGTTTAAGCCTGTTTGTGTGGGGTTAAACAATGCACACACAGGTTAAGTAATATTGAAACTAACTCTCTGTATGCATATTTTACTGGAGGTTAGCTTTGCTTACCTTTGCGCAAACCCCTCTTACAGTTGCTTAACAGTGCCTTAATCACTGTGTATGCAATAGCCGCTGTTCTGGACAGAAACAAATAAACATCCCTTGCTAGTCTTGAACCCAGGACCCTGTACACTATAGTCACAGTAGTTAACCACTAAGCCATCACAGCAGTGCATAACATTGCAGTATCACCAAACAGATACTCACTATAGGAAAATCAAACTGAACATATGAAAGGAATCTATATGCAGTTTTATGTTGTATAACCTACTACATAACATAAATATGTGACTTGGAGTACTGCATTAAGCCCAGATGTGAGGTGTCATTGTAATAAAGTGTTGAAATCCCCTAATGAACACAAGGACCCCATACAGTGTGCATACACATGAATCACGGATACCAAATACATATAGAACATGTAATGAATAATAAATCAATGCCAAAAAGCAAACAGTATGCAAATTAAAAATTAGGCAACCCTAAGCATTGCACAGCCCAGCTTACTATGTGTAAGCAATGTGTAGGCCAGCTAAATCAGTTTACCCATTGGTATACCCCTGTAAACAATGCCAGCCTCGGGTAAGCAGGTTTGCCCATAGTTTTGCATTTTTAAAACCGTCCAATCACAGCAAAGTGTGGGAAATCGGCTCTATTTAAATGCAGCAGGCAGGAATACATCTCATAACTGGTTGCATCTTCCTCCTGTAGGCACTATGTCTGGTAATGGAGAGGGTGTGCACTTTCGGGCACAGTGTTGGAGCATCCAGGAGTACAGAGTCATGGCAAGAGTGGGACTCCTTGTGAAAGACCATGACTAGAGACTGTTGGAGGGAATATGGCAGGAAGAGTCTCATATAGGTTGCATGTAAATAAAAGCATAATAGCCTGACAATAAAGGTCTAACTGCTGGACTGCATGTGTTTAGTCTGGTATCATATGATAATGTAGGGATGCAATCTCATAATAATACACTTGTACTAAGCACTGTCACCTACACTGTGCTACATAAATAAAATGTATAGGAATGTCTGTCTATGAATGCTGTAATCCCAAGAGGTCATATAGTACAACGGAGAGAGACTTAGAAAACAGTGAAAAGACAAACAACATAATCCAAATAGCACACCCAACTGAGATGTGAACTGTTGTATTTTTAGCAGACACAGCCATGGTTCGAATCCTGGGAGTGGTAGTAGGCTGTATGCAGAATCATACCCCACAATTGTACAGATATGTCCAGAATGTCCAGTAAATTGGGCCATATCTGCTGCCTGTCACCTTGTCCCCCTGGCAAATCAGTGGGATGATCCCAGACATTTAGGCAGCAAATAAGAAATACAACTGATTGTCAGACATCTATAAGAACAAACTTGTCACTTGAGCAACTCCCCAAAATGTTATGAGAGTAATAAGTCAAGTATGTCCCATCTCCACCCCCATGTTGTCAAGCTGTGACCAGAGTGTGTGCAGTAACAGAGTGAGAAGTATGTGCATAATACTAATGTGGAATCTGGTAATTTGTGTGGCAAAATTCCGGTAGTGCTAATAAACATTGCCCCCACAGGTCTGTCAGATATGAAAACTGTGCCTAGAAATAAAATATTGATATCCTATACTGGTACTGTTTATTCTGGTATGGTATGGCATTGTTAGTGTTGCAGTTGCTCTGAATAATAAGGTATTACTCATCACTGTCACCCACACTGTGCTACATAATAAAACTGTCTACGAAATCCTGTATAAGAGTTGTATAAGAGTGCTGTAATTACAAGGATAGATTGTAAAACCACAGGAGAATTATAGACAGAAATCAGACAAGAGATACACAGCAATATCTATATAGCACACTCAACTGTGATGGACACTGTTTTATTTTTAGCAGACATAGCCATGGTTCGAATTCTGGGAGTGGTAGTAAGCTATATACATAATCATACCCCACAAGTGTACAGAATTGTCCAGAATGTCTAGTTAATCGGCCCATATCTGCTGGCTTTTACCCTGAGCCCCTGGCATATCAGTATGCTAATCTCTGACATGTAGCCAGCATCTCATGTCATATAACTGACTGTCAAACCTGTACCTATTTGGAAAATGTCAATGAAAACACACCTGTCATTGTACAAATCACCAAAGGTTTAAGAAGGCAATAGTCAAAATATGTCCCGGTTCAACTGCATTTGGTCAACACTTGCCCAGAGTGTGTGCAATACAAGATGGACAGATATGTGCATAACATCGACCTGGAATCTGGGAATATGCATAGAAACAGTTAGTGTTAACAAACAATACCTCCACAGGTATACCAGGTAAAAGGTGTATGCTAAACCCAGTTCATGTATATATTTGTCTACATCCATACCACTGTCCAATGTAAGGCCATAGGGTAGTGTACTAAAACCTGTAAGGTACAGATCACAGAACTGACTAGGAAAGTAATAAGAACTACAGGAATATATTAGTTGTTTATTGACATCTTTCTCCCCCCACCATATCTGCAACAATTAACTAAATACAAAACTCAATTGGTATGTGCCCCATTAAATCTCTTCCTGGGACATATGTCCTATTGTTTGATAAATACTTAAATTTGTTCCTATGCATGTGCCAAGTTGAAATACTCCCAGATTGGTGGCATGCTGCCATCAATGTACCTGCATGCTGTTATAATGGCCACGATGGTTCCATATATGCATGTGTTCTGTTTGCTATGCAATTGTTCCATAGCTGCTGTTTTGAGTTAATGGGAATATATATGCATGCTGTTATACCTAATCCTGGAATGTGTTGACTATTATTAAAGCACATATGTTGTAAATTTGAACACCATAGCACTTTTGGGAAGACCGGTCCCAGCAGACACACCTGTCCCACCTAAGCTGGCCGGTGGAACCGGGCACTAGCACATTCGGGGCCCACCCCAGGACCTCCTCATTCACTGGTCCTGCACCACCTTCAGGTGCAACTCCCTTAGAGGATAGGGATCATCTCCCCAGGAGTGGGTACGGACAGGACACTGTCACCCATCGCCAGGTCCAGGGCATGGTGCGTAGTGAGCTCCACAGGGAGGTTGGAGATCTGCTACACCAGCTTGAGGGCCACGTGTCACAACTAGAGGGTTGGCCTGGCCATCCTACTCAGCCCCCAGCACAGCCAACTTCGGGGCTGTGAAGGTGCAGTTGTGACATGAGTGGGGACCTCAATCCCACTGTATCCCCTAGAGGGCTCATGGGCTTCCGATTTCCAAACAGCCCTCCCCATCAGGGTGTTTACCCCCCACATGGGTCATATACTGCTCCTGTATGCTGTCTTGTCTGTTATCCTACCCAACATACCTCCCCAAATATACCTACAATCCCTCCCCAACATCCTACTCTCACCTGAAAAAAAAAAGGGCAATCTGGTCCCAAAAAAAAATCTTGCCCCTTACATAGCTTTCCATTTCGCACATGTGTCCGCTGGACAGATGCAATTTGGTCTAATTGGCTTCATAACATATTATTGTTGTCCTCACCCCTCTCTCAGGGGTTTGAGTGTCTAAATCTATCTCCAAATTTAGTGTATATGCACAGCTGTTGCTGTAAAAGAAATGGGCAGCTATGGACCTTCCCTACACCCACCCTGCACATCCCTAGCTATTTTCTCTACTGTCTTTCCCTCGTTGTGCCGTTTTTTCACCACTTTCCTATCAACCCTTTTTCATTTCTTTTAAAGAAATTAGCATGGGGGTAAGCAGGAATAAGCACTTTTAAGCAGCACTTAGCAGGTTTAACATTGTTTGCATGGGGGTAAGCAATACCTACACAGGTTAAGCAATTGAGAAGCTAACTCAGTATAAGAAACTGTAACCGAAAGTTAGCGGTGCTTACCTTCATGCAAACCTGCTTACAACTGCTAAAACATGCCTTAGTCACTCTGTATCCAACAGCCCTTGTTCTGCCCAGCAACAAAATAAACAGCCTCTGCAAGGCTTGAACCTAGGACCCTACACACCACAGCCAAAGTGATTTCTAACTAAGCCATGTCAGATATACATAACCCTGATATTTTCACAAACATCATCCATCACAGTCATTCAACAGTACAAGAAATGTATTTATACATGTAGATGTGTGTGTGTGTGTGTATTGATATATATATATATATATATATATATATATATATATATATATATATATATATATATACATATGCATACACCTATAGATATCTATGTCTACATATATATGTATATATATATATATATATATATATATATATATATATATATACACACACATAGAGAGAGAGAGAGAGAGAGCAATATATATATACACACATATATATTTATATATATATATATATATATATATATATATATATATATATATATATATATATATATATATATATATATATATATATGCGTGTGTGTGTGTGTGTGTGTGTATACAGATATATATCTATGGATGTAAGCGAGAACATAAATACATATATGACCAAAGATACCATTAATGGGGGTGAGGTTGCCCAAGCTAAATACATCCTGTAAGTATTGATATCACCCCCTCCCCCACAGCAAAACAGATATGCCCTGCAATACAATTCCAACTTTTGCCAAGTCTCATACCCAGGACCCGACACAACATGGGCACAAGACCCATCCCACCTGTATGATGTCAGGATGGTATCAATAACAAATCATGCAATACACTCTGGCTACCATAGGGAATGTACAATGTGGAAGCAATATACATTCCAAAGATACATAGACACACACACACACACACACACGCACACATATATGCAGATACATATACATACATATTATACATTTATATAGATATATATGTAAGTACACATACACAGAGATATGTATAGGAACTTATATGTTTAGAGGGTGCACACTATACTGAACAGCCAGTATTTCTACAGTTGCCACCTTATCAAATGGACAGTGTATGAGTCACCCACTGAGAAGACAAAGGATATGACACCACACACAGGTTTGCATACATAGGAAAGTTTTATCTGTGTACTATCACAGTTGTATATGCCATGTCATATAGTTGTTAATACTTTGAAATACGTTCATACAGATAAATGCAACTCTCAAGTAGATAATTTAATGCAGTAATCTGAAAACATAACATTTGTTGCTGCCCAGGACAAGGCCTGCAAATATTACAACAGTAAAGACAGACTGGGCCACAGGATAACAAGCAATCAACCGTAAGTAGTGCAGATGAATAGTCCAGCAGCCTGTAACTACACTCTGCATGCAATCCCTAGGGGGGAAAGATGTAAGTTGACACAATGGGATGTATCTGTTACATAACAATGCATAACTGAAACTGTCACAATCACACTGACAAACAGAACAGTCTGTATGGCAGTAAGCAGTAGGCCAGCAATTTCCCCAAGGTGTAATGTATTATAATGTACATCCATAAACCTTAAAGCAGCTTACTCCTGATATCCCTCACATGTTGTAACAGCCTATGTTATATATGGTGCATACCCCCCATAAACTGACTTACAGGGGCATATAACACTGTTACATACACTGACCTGTGGACTGTAGAATGCACACATGTTTGAGCAAACGAAGCCCACATATATATGGACCCAACCCCTCAATATATGTGGGGAAAAACAACACTGGAATGATGGCAGGAATGGCAGCATGACATAATCACTGGCCACTACATAACAACCCTTTACTGCATGTCATATGGACAAAGCCTGGTATGTAGGTGGAGGACAGAGGCTGGAACACATGCCCGTATGTGAAATAGTGTCGTCATACACTGAGCAAGTTGCTGGTGTTACAGAATAGTCTGCAACATACCCGTAGTCATGAATATGAAGTCAGAAACACAAATGGATGTAGCCATGTACTGATAGCACTCAACCCACACACTGACAGTGATATATCTGACACAAGACCTGTGTGGTAGACAGACAAAACTTAACCGGCACACCTCTAGCCATCATGTGGATAGGCCTACAGTGGAGAGCTGTGAAAACAGACTGCATTCCATGTTAAACTAGTATGTACACACAAACCCTGTAACACTGGTGCTATACAATGCATATAACAGCACTATCCACAATCTGTCTGTAGTTCTGGAACCTTATACAAATATGTAACTGGCCTGAGTCTGCAAGTCCTCTTGTAAGAGGTATTGCTACCTGCTGTCTGTAACACTGCTGCCCACACACAGGAAAAATGTCCACCATGCAGGAAAGGTAAAGGGACCATGTCCACCTGATGTAGGGATTTATAGTAGTGGGTTGCCATGACAGTGGTAATTGGAAGTACTACACAGCATACTGCATGCAGGTTGCAAGTGGAGGACACTGACTGGTGCAGAGGCCATCACCTGATCATGTGCATCACCAACATAATCCATGCTGCAATCTGTTCAAAGCAGCTCAATCCATTTACTGCTGAGAGTGAGAGAGAGAGAGAGAGAGAGAGTGAAACAAACAAACAAACAAACAAGCTAAGAAAGAAAAAAGCAGGTAGGCTGAAGGCCAAGGCAAAGGAAAAAGAAAAAAAACCCTTACAAGCAAACTATCCAGAACAGTCCTCATTCCTACAGCAGATATGTGAAGTATATATGCATTTAACTGACTGTAGTACTTGGTCCATAATAATGGGATAGATGATGTGGAATGATTTATATGTGCCATCAGGTGTTGTTGTTGTAATGATGTTCAGCTGAACAACTGTTATGGACAATAGAGTCTGTCCCTGTGGATAGTGGGCATAACCCATCAACTGTGCAGAGCAGCATTGACTGACAAGATGTAAGCCATCATAGTGTGTGTTGTGTAAAGGAAAACATGTATATTACTGTGGCCAATAGCTGGTGGTGGAAGTAATGCCATAATGATGGATATGTGGGTTCCAGAGCCCACCACTTGCAGAACACTCAATTGACATGTAATGTAGCATGCAGAAATGCCATAGGTGTGTAAGAGGCTTACCTGCAGTCTCTCTCTCTCTCTCTCTCTCTATATATATATATATATATATACCCCCAATGTTAGGTTGTGTCCATATGTGGCACCTGTCTGTGTTGTAGCAAGGCAGAATAGTGCAGCTGTGCGGGAAGGAGAGTTAGAAATTGTGGACCTGATATCTGAATGTACCCTTTATATATATATATATATATATATACGTCTACAGATATACAGACACCTATATGTGTAAATATATATATAAACACATATATACAACATAATATATTTATCTACACACACACACACACACACACACACACACACACACACACACACACACACACACACACACACACACACACACACACACACACACACACACACACACACACACACACATATATATATATATATATATATATATATGTGTGTGTGTGTGTGTGTGTGTGTATGTCCACATATATACAAACACACACACCATATGTATATAAATAGATGTCCCTTATATTTGCATCACAGTGCTGCATGCTATGTGTGGGGGGAACATCACACATATCAATGCAATGCTGCATGCTATGTGTGGGGGGAACATCACACATATCAATGCACAGACATATCTATATATATATATATATATATATATATATATATATATATATATATATATATATATATATATATATACAGCAGTAAGTGTGTGCAACATGGACAGTTATGCGACAAGTGAACCCCTTGTTGGGACCACATTGCCCTTGTCTGTGAAGGTAGGAATGGGAATCTGGGGAAGGATAGCAGGTATATTTGTAGAGGATGGTTGGGTTGGTAGATAGAGTCGAAAGCCTGTAGGGGTGGTATATGACACGTGGTGGGTAAACACCCAGAATGGTGGGTGTTGTCTGTGATGTGGAAGACCCATGAGCCTTCATTATGGAAACAATGGGAACAAGGCCTCCAGACACTGCCAGTCACAACAGCAGCTTCACAGCCCTTAAGGTGCCTGGGCTGGAGGCTGAGCAGGAGGAGCATGTGAACCCTGTTATTGTGTACTGAGGGCCTCAAGGTGCTGTAGCACATCCCCAAGTCTTTGTGGAGCTCCCTATGCAACAGACCCTGGACCTGACCTCGGGTGACAGGATCATGTCTTTGTGTGCCCCTGGGGGGGGGCACCATCCCATGAGGTGGCTCCACCTGAAGGTAGTGCAGGACCAGTAGATGAGGAGGCTCCAGGGTGGGTCCCACATGTGATGTGGCCTGGTAACATGGCCAGATGAGGTGGGAGAGGTGGTTTTGCTGGCAACTGTTCCTTAAGCATGCTATTGTGTCCCTGTTATAAAACATACGTGAGTAGTAATAGTCCACACAATCCTGGATCATGTCCAACAGCAGATATCCCCCATAACACATATCGACAGATATGCAGTAATCACATAGCAAACAGACCACATGCATATATGGAACCATAGTGGTCCTTACAGTGGCATGCAGGTGACATTGTCCATAATAGGCCAGCAGTGATAATGTCCCCACAGGGAACATGGCTACAAACACATAGCACAAAGTGTGGTACAATATGATAAATGTCCCTATGGTAGGTAAGCTGTAGCCATACCTATTGAGTTGTGTGAACAGTTTGTTTTCACAGATGTGTTGGTGGGGGAGACAGAGATGTGTATTAAGAACTATGGTAACCATGCTGTATGAGTTGCTCAGACCTGCTTCCATCTTTATGTCTTTCAGGCAAGATGTCACATGGCCGGTTACTGGTGTATTCAGTGGACGAAAATGAGGTCATCTTCAACAACCTGGTACAGCACTACAAGGTGCTGTTTGGAAGGATAGCCCATGAGCAGCAGGAGTAGACCGCCCTGTGGAATGAACTTGTCTGCAGGGTCAGTGATGTCAGCCTGCATAACTGCAGTTATGAGCAAGTCAGGCATCATTGCAGCGACCTGCTTCACAATGCTTGCCGGCATGCTGCTGTAGTCCTGATGGATCACCTCACAACAGGAGGCGTCATGTCATCCATCCCCCCCGACACGTGTTGAGGAGCTTCTTGCCAGCCTCGTGGCACCTGCCCACCCACATATGCAACAACTGGCAGACACCATAGTGGAGGTGAGTGCTACTCTTACACCGGCCAAGAAGCATGAAGCTAAGGCCACAGGGCACATCAGTAGACCACTGTTACATATCCATCTGCATATGTACAGGTAGATCCTGCATATGTGAGATGACATATATATACATAGATAGTCTGTTGCTGCGTAGTAGTAATAAACAGATGTGCATGAGCTGTAGTATTGTGGACTTGTACTGTTGATGTACTGTAATGCTGCACCCACTATGTACCAATGCCACAGCTGTGGCTACTGATATCATATCTCTCACACTCTTATGTAGGTCTAGGTAACTCTGGTATACCACCAAGGCAGCAGGCTCTAGCTGGTGAGTATGGTTTATGTTCATGATTGACAATACACTGGACATGTAATGGCTATATTATATTCCATTGACACATCTTACACACCTACCCATAATGCATACCGTACATGTTCAAGTATTGTTGCTGTTAACTGCACTGTATCACAGTGGTGACCATGATGGTGTATCTGAAGGGTATGTAAGACACCTGCAGTATAACTAACATCCTGTCATTGTAAAATGTGTCCACAGGGATGAACATAATGGTGGGACAAATGGCCTACAGTAGGGACACATGTGAAACATCACCCTTATACAGTGCTACAACAGTGCATATACCAGTATTACAATGGCAACTGTTACAGATCTACACCACAGCATATCATAATACAGCAGTCCACAAGCCTTAAAACCTGCAATGTCGTCCCAACATGAGCAATGAGTGTGTAATACAAAATCGTAGGTTAGGGCAGTGAATATGGGGAATACATACCTTCACAAACACTGAACGCATATGTGTGCACACACTCCAGATAAAATATAGTGAAAGCAGCTGTTGAGGTACTGACTGCATGCATTTGTCACGGATATGCAACTTTAAGCAAGTACATGTCCCCAATGTCACACCACGTATTGGTCTGCTGTCCAAGACGTTTGGCCATCAAATGTGCACACTTACCTGGAACAGAGGCAGGCATGGCTTCCACACATCTTACATGACATGGCATGGGCCCCATAATCAACAGGTAGCACCCATGAGCTGGACATATAGCCATACCTCACCATTGCATATGCCATGGCAAACAGTGCAGAAAGTCATTTATGTGACAAGGATATATGGGATATGAATGATGTATTAAATAAACAGATGGCCATCCAAGACAAATGATGTCACATGTAGCAGACTGGTCATGTGGGCTGCCCAGTAACATGCCACAACACTGAGGGGGTTGCAGGAATGTCTAGCAAGTGCTGGCTGTGCAGTACCAGTGTCAGCAATTGCCTGGACTCTGCAAGTGTGTGGCCTATGGTTTAGGGTGATTAGATCTGACAGTTGTATCCCAGGAAACATCAGTCAGGTCTCTCTACAGGTAGTCTATGCATAACAGAAGAGGTTCCCAAAAGTCATGCATTGCAATATGTACTGGTGTACCATGACCACGTTGGAAACCTACAGACAGTATCATGTAAGCTACATGTGCTGCACAACCAACACCTCACCATACCTCAGGCCCACCATACCATCTGTACTGTGCCAGTGCCAGTGTACATCTGTATGTTTGCCAGTCAGTAGCTGGGACTAGGCTGTTACACGTGGTGTTCAGTGTTTGGGACACTGTAAACTGACACACGTGTAGGCCATAGTTGTCAAGTATCTGCAAAAAGGCGGCAGGTGGGAAGGGGTGTCATCATGACACACCAGTGCACTGCAGCAGGGATCCTAAGGATGCTACAAATGGCTGTATCTGCACACAGTCAGGTTCAGGAACTGTAGCAGATGTAATCCTGACTCCACAGCAATAGTGATGGCAGTGTGTGAACTCCAAGGGATGTGCACATGAGTTGACCCTGCAATCATGCAGAGTTGGGGAACATGTGTAGGGAAGACTGACCATATACTGGCAAATGCAGATGGTCCATGCTAGTATACCCCTGCCAGGAATAGTGACTGCTGTACTACACATAACAGTAGGTGCAACAAACCATCTTGATAAGGGCGTGCAGATATATGCACCCATGAAGTGTATGCATCGTGGTCAGCATCAGCACAACTAACACATTTATTAGACACTGTATTTGAATGTACAGGACATATGTCACATAGGCTCATGTAATGTTAACATATGCAGTGATGTGGTCCCATGGCATAGCAAGGAAGAGGGTGTCATATCAATAAGGGTGTGTACACTCCCCTATAGCCATGGTAATGTTTGACAGTTGCCTGTGTAATAGTATCATATTGGTCATACACGCAACGCTGATGTTGAGATCTGTAAATCAGACATCAGGCATTCACAACTGATATCTGTCCACATATCATCCCAGGTATGTGTCGGACAAACACATAGGGGCTGTGAGCATTAGAGCAGATGTAACTGACACAGTATACACATTCAGCAATGTTGTGTACACCTGTGAGGTATGGTGCACACTACATGGCAGGGTGTAGAACAGGTGCAAAGCAATGCTATGTACATGGATGCAGTGTTTTCTAGGGGAAAGGGCATCACCTACTAACACAGCCCAGGCATCACACACATGTATACTGTTGCTAGCATGGAATGACTATAGCTGCACTGCAGGCTGTTGAGAACCATATGTTATGCATGTTGACAGATGGGTATTGGGAGGACTGTGTGTACTATCTTTGTGCAACCTCACCTGTAGTGGTGTGTGTGTGGGGGGGGGTTATTTTGTCTGTATGTGCAATCTGGTGGAGTGGAGGAGGGTTGATGCATGCAGGATGTGTGTGTGCATGTGTTTATGTTTATTTGGGTGGCCATGTATGCACATGTGTGATTGTGGGGTTGTTCATACGTCAGTACTTCCCTTTGGAATCATGCAGTACATGGACTGACGCATGAGACACCAGGAATACTTGTCTGATATGTAATCACAGGACAGCTGATAGTATAATAAGGTCTGTAGCATGGAACATGCATTGGGAGGGAAACTAGACACCAGGTTTACCGTTAAAATTGCAATCAGCAGAAAGGTGAACAACCACCCACATATGCAGCACTACAAATGTATTGGGGAATTACTAGACAGCACCAGGAAGTGTATCCAGATATTACTGTTGTCCACATAATAAGTTGATTGAGCAGCACAGCAGATCTTGCATCTACTGAGCAGTAGTTACGTATGACACTCCAGTGCATAACATTATGAAGTGAACATAGTAGCCCCTAACATATGGGGGCCATGCTAACGATGTCCAGACATATCCAGGGTGATCACTGGATGACAGCAGAGAGGCTTTGTAAAACCTACTCTAATCAAGTTAAGGTGGTAATGGAGTAACAGGTCTTGTGTTGTGATCACTTGTCAAGGTATTTAGGAGAATGATACGTTAATGAGTGGTATTTAGTGTATGTTACCAAGTGTGATGCAGGATGGGGAACTTGCATGAATAAACTTGGGACTGTCTGTAAACTCAGGGACAGGTAGGTATTATGGTGGAATTTCAGGGTGTGTGTGTGTGTGTGTGTGTGTGTGTGTGTGTGTGTGTGTGTGTGTGTGTGTGTGTGTGTGTGTGTGTATGTGTGTGTGTGTGTGTGTGTGTCTGTGTGTATGTGTACTGTTATGCAATGCATACAGGTCCTAAAGTGCATTTCTTGTTTCCCCCTCACAGGTGGCAAGGTTGGTCCGGGTCCCTCCTGCATGCAGTCTGATGTTAGTGTCCATACAGACACAGATAATGATGATAGGACTGTTGAGGCACAGGCAGGATTGTCAGAGGCCAAAACTGCACCATCGTTTGACATCCCCCTGTTATCCACTCCAACCCCGCACACAGTCACAGTACCTATAGATATCCCATCACCAGTGGCCATAGCAGAGGGATAGTTGGCGGTTGGTGGCAGTGCACAAGAGAGTGTGGTATCTATGCCTGCTGTGTCTGGACACATCAGGCATAGCCGGATGTTCATTAGGGCATCACATAAACAGATGTACCGAGGTGCTCGTGCAAAGGCTGCTGGTCACCATACCCCTGGCAGAAGTGCCACAACTGGTATCACCAGATGCATGTTTCAGACTGTTATGGGGGCACAGGCACATATGGAACTGTACAACAGACAGAGTCTGAGGCTGCAGAGGGCTGCTGTCTCATCTGTAAGTGACAACTTCCATGAACTTGCAGGTGCCTTCCGTGATTATACTGAGGTCATGGATAGATGGTTGGGTGAGATGGTGGGCCTCATTGACTGTGGATTGTCCATGCTAGAACATGTGGTGGGAGTGGGGCGACAGCCGCGTGGACGTAGACCAGCAACACCAACAGCTGGTGGTCAACGTGGACTTGCACAGACACCAAGCTGCTCCTGTAGTGTCAGTACCAGCCCCAGCACTGCTAGGGGGGAGCTGTCCACACCATACCACAGCAGGCCACGTGCACATGGCCCTGGCCAGTCCCAGGAGGGACCTGGTTCCAGCGGACATGTCATCATCAGGGGAGAGTAGCAGATCGAGGCTTGTACCTGGATGTGCCCATGGAACCCCTGGCAGGCACAGTCCGTGTGTCCTTGGCCAGAAGCGGTGAACTGCACACCCTGCCAGGTATGATCTGCAGCTGTCCAAGAAACACCTGTATAGGGCAGCCACATGGCAGAACTGTGTGCATCCATACCCACACACTATACAAACACACCTAGGGCAACCCCATACCTACACACACACCATCACCATGCCCATATCAGAAAATGATACCCCTCACCCACACACATGGTGGAAAATGTATGGCCCACCCTTGATCTCTGGCAAACCAACAACACACCCTGTGCATATGATGATACCTGTGCCACATCCCTGTCATCCATAACATTAATGCAGGGACAAACTAATATGGTTCTGATGCAGACAGTGACTGTACTACAGTGTACCAATGTACTGCTATGCAACATGTTCTCAGCAGTAATGTTTAATGCTTACATGTCTGATAATGTAGCTGTCCAACCATGATGCATTATAGCTGTTAGTAACACTGAGTGATTGTGGTCTCCATAATGTTATCCATTTGTGTTGTAGGTGTACATGTGTCAGCAGGAGGATGGTCTGCAGTCATATCTCACAAGGGATATGGTACTGTGGTGACACCATGGCTGTGACATCTCCTAGGTACAGTTGAACACATGTCACAGGTCTGTATAACAGTTACTGCCTGTGCCACATGGACAGGTGACCTCCTGGGACATGTATAATCAGCAAACCAAAGTAAATTCCTCCACATACACACACACTCTTACTTGGCAACACTAGGACTTGACCCCTACCTAGGTATGTAGTGCTACTGATGTATGTGGCTTTCATTGCACACATCACACAGCGTTTAGGATGATGTCTGTTCCAGGTTACATGTTACATGCAAAACATCCCCAGGCATGTACAGTATGGCAATGGGGGATGTAATGGGTGTATATGGACAATACATAGTGTAAAATACCATCATATACACATTAACAGACACATAACAGGCAGAAACACATCTGAGAAACCTGGTCCTGTCAGTGTGTCCAAAATGTTACAAGTAGGCTGCACACAGCACATGCATAACTGGGCTGGATTATGTTATCAGTTACCTGTATGGTTGATGGTGACAGTGGTGACCATACAGTGGCACATGGGACATGTAATGAGGGTACCATGGTGTAATGACAGTGAACACAGCACCCACACCCCTCTGTGGATATTGTACACACTGGAACCCATGGTGACCCTCTGACATACCCACCATCACACATTGACCAGGACTGCAATACAACCCATTGCCCATCCCAACAGTGGTACTTCAGGGATATGCATCTAATGCACACACCACGGGCATAGTAGGGTGATGCATTGTCATGCCTCTCTTATGGGCAGCAACATCACTATCCATAATACTGTGTGGCAATGCGTATTGTAATAGGAGTATGTGGCCTCAGAATGCTATACCTACAGATACACACACATGCACACATGCACACACTTGCCAGAACTCAGTGGGTATCCCATGCCTATCAACCCATTAGTAGAACAGTGTTATGCTGGTACTGCAAGGCTCAGGTAGCTTTAGGGTGAGGAGCATAACAAGGTACATGTAATGTCCGGTACAGCAGCAGCCACATCTAACTATGGCAATGGGTGATGCAGTGGGTGTGAAGGCTCTCATGGTATTCCCTACTACAGGAGTACTAACACACCGACACTGATATCCTCAGTAATGCACACATACACATTTGCCAATACTGGGGTGCATCGCTGCAGGTGGTCATAAGGTTTGTACCTGGATACTGTCCATGGAGAGATGGGAAGTTTAGAGGATGTGTGTACAATGGTATCATGCCACCTGCCATGTACCAGCAGGCAATCAATCTACAGACACCACTGTGGTAACCCTCAGGGTGAGACTGACATGCATCAGCCAATCCTCTGGGTGCCTTCTGCAAACGGCCAGTGAGGTGATCCATTTGACAAGTATGCAACATGTATTACAAAACATGGTTAGCGTCTATGTTGGAGACCTGTACCCAAGTATGTTCTATTGACAGTGGTAGTGTAGTGGAGGTACCCATGGCATATGGTGCATACAGGGTGCTGTGTCCTACCTGTGTCAGTTATAACACAACTGGGCAGACATGTCAGTGTCAGTCAAGCATAGGTTACCTGTACATATCCAAGCTGGATACCTGCCATCTGCATATCTGTATAGGGACTGGCAGACATCAGCTTGCCAACTAGCTATGTAGTAGGATGAATATGTTGACAGGCATCTGACACAAATATGTATGCCATTACTACATGTTGGCAGCCCTCACTGACATGTGCTATACAGACAGTAGTCTACAGTTAATTTCTACATGTCAGATCATTATCCAGTAGGGGATATATACTGTGACATAGCTCACACATCAGGAACATGACAGTGAGGCCTCAGAGTCCATATTTGGATACAGGGATGCTTGTTGCCAGTACTACAATTAGAAATCTATTCTTGCTTGGGAAAGCACTGTCAACAGTAGTAACAGCATGATACACTACATGCCAGTGTGACATCACATAACCTGGGATACTACCCTTATATGTAACACATTCACATGGATAAGAGTAATGTACAGGTCTTATATACTCAAGTGTGACAAGACACTCACACCCCTTGCTACTGTAATGACAGCACATAGGCACATGTTATGTACATGACATTACAAATATTTATTACAGATGTCATTACCCTGCAAGGTTATCAGACTGGGATGTGAGCACTGGTTACCAGGGCTGAACCATACATAGCAGGTGTCAGCATTGCTGCAATATAACAGCTAAGCATATTTGCGGACTGGTAAGTGAAGCCTTCACAGTGTATTTGCCCGTACGTTTAACCATACATTAGCACCGCTTAGCTTCACGCAAACCCACGCAAATGTGCTTAAAGCTGCTCAAAACTGCCTTAACCACTCTGTATCCATCAGCCCTTGTTCTGCCTAGCAACAAAATAAACAGCCCTTGCAGGTCTTTAACCCAGCACCCTGTACACTATAGTCACAACAGTAACTCACTCTACCATGACAGCTGTTTCCATAACATCTGTCAGTAGGCATATTGAATAATATTGAGCAATCGCTCTGACTTCTACAATTGTATAATACATGTTACTGATATTACTGCTGCATCACATATGTTGTTATATCTAAATATACGCATATCAGATACATACAGTGTGATACATCTGGGAAGGTATACACAACAGTAAAGTTTGCATATGACAAGGATATGGATATATATATATATATATATATATATATATATATATATATATATATATATATATATATATATACATATACATATCTAGATATATGTCTACATGTACATACACATATTTATTCATATATATGTATTTATGCACATCTGTATAGTCCATCATATATATATGGCCATGTATAGATCTCTCTGTATATATATATATATATATATATATATATATATATATATATATATATATATATATGTGTGTGTGTGTGTGTGTGTGTGTGTGTGTGTGTGGTGTGTGTGTGTGTGTGTGTGTGTAGGTATATCATATATGTACAGATATATCTATGTCGATATATATGTAGATATCCATCACTATATGTGCATATATATTTATATATATGTATATGTGTAGAAATATATAGATGTGTATATGTATATATATGTGTTTGTATATGTATATATATATATATATATATATATATATATATATATATATATATATATATATATATATATATATATATATATATATATATATGCATATATATGTATCTATATATATATATATATATATATATATATATATATATATCCATATCCATATATGTATGTAGATATGTCTATATATATATATATATATATATATATATATATATATATATATATATATATATATATGTTTACCATATGCGGAGTTCTACCTCAGCACCAATAGTCGCAATCTCTTAGTGCAAGGAGATGTCATGTATGTACTGCAGGTATATATGTAGACTATTGCTACTGTAACAGGGGTTATTTTAACAGACATGTGTGTGAGAGGTCACATCTGCTATTGACATATAGACCATCGGTTACTGACAAACATCCTAAGGACACCATAGTACAGTACCACTGATAGCACAATAATGATCCTCTGGACTATGGCAGAGATATGACCAATATATGTGGACAGTCTGGCACTCTCTGGTCAGTCCAGCGGTATACACAGATCCCGTTTGTGTGACACATGTAGCTCAAGTCTGACAATGTGGATGTTAACAGCCATGTACATGGGTATATTAAGTAAATACTGGACTACATATACCCACACAGTTTATGCATTCGCACATGCCTGTCTGTCCTGACATATAATAACTGTTGGTGCAGAGGTCACATGGCCAAATACTACCCAGTAGTTAGTGACATACATCTGGACAGAATCCCATTGCTTTGTCAGAAATACACAACAGTTATGGTGGCCTGGCAGCAGTACGTCTTGCAAACGTCTGGACATAATATCACACTAGGTAATTACACTAAGCTGCTAGGCATGGAACAAAGCACTGTGCAAACTGCAGACAGACTGCCACAACACTGGCCTACATTTTGTATGGGGGAATACACATGTATCTGCAAATATAGCAGGCTCTACAGGCATGTCAGAGCACAGAGTAATAGACACCTGTGAGGAAGTGCATACCCACAACCAATGTGAACACAGTCAGATATGGTACGCAAGCTTAATATGACACTATATGGATGGTCTGATAAACACCATCCTCATATGTGCCACTCACACAGTACCCTACATAAACCAGGTCATGACACAGTGTGGTCCAATGCCTGTCTGTAGTATGGGACATGTGTGTGTGTTTGGTCCTACAAACATGTGAGCCGATAGGGTACCATACACTGGAGCAGCATGTAACATAAGATAGAACAGGACCAAGAACAATGACATCTACCACAGTCTGTACACAGGCCAGGGTACGTATTCCAATACACATACTGTCGACAATCACCATAAGTAAACAGACCCCACTACTGTACACACAACCGCAGAATACCCAGGTTATGTCCTCAGAAATAACCCCTACTATACATAACATGTCTAGCAGTCTGATATCTGTCTGCTTGTTATCAGGTATGATGTCAATAACTAATGGTGTACAGAATATATGCATCTCTTACTGCATGACATATGTACAAAGGTTGACAGACTTGTGGCTGGAGCCACAAACACTGGGCCAATATTGGCATGTTGCTGTGATACCCTCATACATTTACTATTGTAACAGGGCTTGTTGTGACATATGTCCTATGAGGGATATGAAGTCAGTAACTCTCATGGCTGTCACCATGTATTGACTGCAATCCTCAGACTATGCTTCTGCAGTTCTAAGATAGGTGATCTGTGAGTAACCCAAGAAACATAACCCTACAGGTGGGAATGTCCTCAAACACATAACACTGTCATGACAGGTATTAAATCATGTAGACCAGCCATATCCACACACACCCTGCTAAACCAACATTACTTCAAATGCAAAAGAGCAACATTTACATTCTATAGTTATGTTTTCACATCCAACTCCTGTTTGTTGGCCAGTCTCCACAGTGTATGTTGTTAGAGGTGTATCCCAATACCATCTGTGATGCTGTTTGCCAAATACTGACCTGAGTACCTGCTCACAGTGAATGAAAAAGCTCAACACACACGTGATGTTCATAGGTATAAGAGTGTGCTTCCATGCAGTTGACTATGCAAATGTTACCACTGCTGTTCCACATGCAATCAGTTAATGGGGGACTGCAATTCATGCAGAGGCCATCAGCTGATCATGAGCATCACTTCAAAACCCAAGCTGCTGCCTAACCAAAGCAGGTGTACTTCTCCACATCCAGCAGAGAGGGAGTGAGAGAAAGACAGACAGAGACAAAGTAAGACAGGGAGTGAGTGGGGTAGTAAAACCTAAGCATGTTTGTGTCACACACTTATGAGTACAGGGTTTCATGCCCCTGCCTGACTATGCATTGCTATCACATGTCTATGCAGTTATTGCATGCGCCACAGATCTTACATGTTGGGGAGCTGTCCAAAGGTATATCTGATGGTGAGTGACTTCTGCAACAGTGATATAGGAGAGATAAGGTAGATGTAGTACATGTGCCTGTCCAAATGAACAGATGTCAATGTCAGCACAGCCAAACACTCTCAGGGACTTACACACATTAACACAGTTGGCAGGGTCAGGATTAGACTTCCTAACTAGTTAGTTTGCCACAATACAGTAATACGCAGGTATCACATGCACCACAGGGGTTATCAGGATGATATATGGGAAAAGGGTATGTGAAGGTGTCTGACATCAGAAGGCATGCTTCAGGAGGCCAATGGGAGGTAGAGAAAGTGTGAATGGGGTCAAAATCATTATACTCCACACACACACACAGACACAGATTGCCAGTACTAACATGCATGGGTGCATTGCTTCACAGGTGTGTAGTGGTTGACTGTGCCAGAAGGCTGTACAAGGCTAGGTAAAGTGCATACCTTGGCATCACGCCACATGAAAATGGTCTTCAGTGTGGCTCAGGGGTGTAGTGTCTGGATTGGCCCACACAGGTGGGTATTGTATTCACCATTAAGTCATCTGGTTACTATTGTGGGTGGCCAGTGCTGTGCAATGCTTGACATGTATGTGTCCTATAGTCCATGATGGGATGTGCACATGCCCCACATGCATGTTCTGTGACATGTGGAGGTGTACCTGGGGTGTCTTGGGCATGTTGTGTACACAGATTATTATCATCAGATGAGCCATTCTTGGCCTCATGTGGTAGGAGCTGGCAGTGGACACCAGGTTGACTCTGCACCTACATTGACAGCATGATACAGGTATTCCCTTGTGTCAGTGGCATCTGTCCATACAGGACATGTGTTTAAGGCATGGTATGTCCTTTATGGGTTACATTTGAAGGCACTACAGTTGTTGCAGGTGTCCAGTGGGGAAGATAATGAAGGAGCTCTGTATACAAATAAGTGCCTATTTGTAGTGATGGGACAGGGTGCCATGCCCTCTGTAATCTGCTGCAATCACACCATGGTTACTATCTGTGGGTAATATGCAGGGAACTACTAACAAAGCAGTTGTTGCCTAGCTGAATGTGTTTGTGTATGAGACATGGGTTGAGAGTGTTCTCTTGGTAATACAAGTGTTGCCTAAATTGTTCGGCAGGCCTTGATATCACATGTAGCGGTATGGATTGTCAACCCCAGCCTCTCTGCTGTTTGACAGCTGTTGTTAGAGGTATATCCCAATACCATCTGCAAATATAGCAGGCTCTACAGGCATGTCAGAGCACAGAGTAATAGACACCTGTGAGGACATTACACAGTTATCCTTGTTCATAGGTTCATAGGTTCATAGGTTCATACTAGGCTATCTGCCCTAGGGCATTTATAAGCCTAGCCAGAATGTGTTTGGCTTTTGCCACCCATTTTAAATTTATTTTGCTATGCCCTTTTTCGAGGTTAGTATACTGTGCCTCTGTCTAACAGTGACACAAAAGTGATACCCGGGGTAAATCTACGATCCCCCATCCACTCATCAAGATTCCTCTTGAAGAGAGTCAATGAGGGACTCTGCCTAACCTGGACTGGGATTTTATTCCAGAGTGAAGGGAGCCTCTGGGTTATGAATCTGTCCCTCCAGCATGTCCTATTTATTTCAGTGCTGAGGTTCAAGTCTCTCGAGCACGTAGCTCGATGGGATTTGGATTTTCTGAGGTGCAGCATGTCCATTAATTCCGGGTTGGACATGGCTTTATATGTCAGGCACAGATCGCCTCTGAGCAGGCGGTATGCCACTGAGTAGAGCTGGAGTTTCTTTTACCGGGCAGCATATGGCATCTGTTTGAGCCCTTTGATCCTCTTGGTGAGGTACTTTTGGGGTGTTTCCAGTTGCTGCAGGTGTCTGGTAAGGTACATCCCAAAAGGGGCATTGTACTCAATTATGAGCCTGATGAGGGATGAGTAAAGAGGCACGATGACCTCCCCTGATCTAGACGTGAATCCCTTCATGATTAGGTGGGCTATATAAAATGTTTTTCTAACCACTTTGGCCACGTGGTTGTCAAATGAGAGATTGCTATCAACTTGGGTCCCCAGGTCCCTAATTACTTCTTCTGTACTTAATGGATTACCACCTATGTGGTAATTTGTGGGCACTTTGTTTTGCCAAAGGGGATGACTATACACTTTTTGGCATTTAGCTTGAGGCCATGGCTCTGGCACCACTTGTCTGTTTCTATGAGGCCCTTTTGGAGGATGCTTGTGTCAGCTGGAGAGTCGATTATGGCACCAGTTTGCAGTCATCTGCGAACTTGGTCAGCCACAGTCCTTCCGTGTTGGCCTGTACCTCCGAGAAATATATACCGAACAAGAGAGGTCCCAGGACTGAGCCTTGTGGGACACCACTTGTAACTGGTTTGGAGTCTGACATGGCTCCAGCAATTCTAACCATGTGGTTTCTGTCCTTGAGCCAGTTTGCAATCCATCTAGTGACATAGGGGTTTATATTTAAGCTGGTGAGCTTATCTATAATGCCAGTGGGTATTGTATCGAAGGCTTTTGCGAGGTCCAGGTAGGCTGTGTGGACCACCTTCCCCTCGTCAATGGCCTTTGTGACTGTTTCAAACAAATCAACCAGGTTTAAGAGGCAGGATCTGCCCTTAACAAAGCCGAACTGGGTAGGATCCAGTGTTTGAAGGTCCTTAATATCTTTATTTATGAGGTCCATGATGATCCGTTCCATAGCTTTGCAGACCAAGCTAGTCAGGCTTATGGGGCAATAGTTTCCAGGATCCGTTGAGGCACCACCTTTATGGAGAGGGACCACTGTTGCTGTACACCACTCTTTGGGCACATATCCTGTAGTAAGGCTGAGATTGAACAGTAGTTTTATGTTTGGGTTTAGCTCTTCTTGGAGTTCATGTAGGACGCAGCCCGGGACACCATCTGGTCCCATTGATGCTGTGTTTTTTGCTTTGGAGAGGGTGGCTCTTACCTGAGCATCTGAGATGTCAGGGGGGCAGCACTCTGCTGGGATAGACATTTGCCCTTTTGGTGGGGAGGGGGGGGGAGAAGTTTGCGCTGAACCTGTCAGATAGGATGTTGGCAATGTCTGTGGGTTTGGTGAATTACCACACAGGTTCCTAACATAACTAAAGAAAGCCTTGTGATTATCCTTAGTGTCCTGTGCAATTTTTCTCTCGAAGCTGGCCTTAGACAATTTTATGTGTGCCCATAGTTTTTTGCTAATACTGATCAGTGATGCCTTCCCTTTTTGGGATTTTGCTCTATCATTTAGTAGCTTCCTCCTTCTATTGTATAGTTTGTTTATGGCTGGGGTCCACCAGACAGGATGTCTGCCTTTGGAGGATTGGGTCTTGGTTTTATTTGGGATTGCATGATCCATGCATTCCTGAAGGTGTTCATAGAATGAGTTTATAAAGGATTCTGCGGTCTGGGCCGATTTTCTAAAGGCCGGGGCTTTGAAGGATTCCACCTCAGTTTTGAGGAGTGTGAAATTTGCTTTAGAGAAGTTTTTCACTGTGGTTTTCTGGGCAGGGGGTGGGGTCGGGATGTGAATATCCAGTGAGATTAGTTTATGGTCTGATCTTACCAGTGAGGGATACACTTCTGGTCTGGAGCATAGAGTCCCCATGTTGGTGATGATCAGGTCCAGTATGTTTTCCCCTCTTGTGGGAGTGGTAACAAGTTGTTCCATAGCATTTGAGTTTATAAATTCTAGGAAACTTTGGGCTAGGGTGTTGGAGCTAGAGTAATGCTCCCAGTCTATTTTTGGGTAGTTGAAGTCACCCAATATAATGTAAGGTGGACATTGTGACATATAAGGCCCGCCATATAAGAAAGTTACAAAACACGCTCCACAATGAGCCCAGTTGTTACACACTCACAGCCACCTCCACACAGGTTACAAATGACAAACACACACACACACACACACACACACACACACACACACACACACACACACACACAGTCACACAGTTGCTATATGTGAGATTGGAACTCCTACCTAACTAGTACATTACACTACAGCATTACACAGTTATACCATGCACCACGGAGATTACTGGGTTACTTCTTCCCCAAAGGTGTACTTCAATGTGAATGGCATCAGCAGGCTTGCCAAAGAAAGGCAATGTAGGTTGTAGTGACTGTGAATGGCCTCAAAAGCATTGCCCCCTACACTGACAAACACACACAAGCACACAAACATCCACACTTGCCATGTCTGGGGATAGAACTCTTACCTAACTACTTTATCACACTACAGCATTATGCAGTTATAGATCACACCATGGAGATTACCGGGCTCCTCCTTCCCCAAAGGTTTATTTCACAGTGAATGACATCAGCAGGCTTGCCAGAGAAGGGCACTGGAGGTTGTAGTGACTGTGACTGGCCTTAAAAACATTGCTCCTACACAGACAGGCACCCAAACTTGCCACGTCTAGGAATAGAACTCCTACCTAAGTAGTATATCACACTACAGAATTATGCAGTTATAGGACACACCACAGATATTACTGGGCTATTCCTTTCCCAAAGGTGTATTTCAAGGTGAATGACATCAGTAGGCATGTCAAAGTAGGACATTTGAAATTGTAGTGAGTGTGACTGGCCTAAAAAGCAATGATCCCTACACAGACAAACACACACACACTTGCCGCATCTGGGATTAGAACTCCTACCTGATTAGTTTATCACACTATAACATTACACAGTTATAGGTTGCACCATAAAAATTACTGGGCTACTCCTTCCCCAAAGGTGTATTTCAAAGTGCATGACATCAGCAGGCTTGCCAAAGAAAGGCACTGGAGGTTGTAGTGACTGTGAATGACATCAAAAGCATTGCTGCCTACACAGACAAACAAACACACACACATCCACACTTGCCATGTCTGGGAATAAAACTCCTATCTAACTAGTACATTACACTACAGCATTACAAAGTTATAGGACACACCACAGAGATTACTGGGATATTCCTTCTTCAAAGGTATATTACAGAGTGAATGACATCATCAGGCATGCCAAAGTATGGCATTTGAAATTGTAGCAAGTGTGACTGGCCTAAAAAGCATTGATCCCTACACAGACAAACACACACACACACACACACACACACACACACACACACACACACACACACACACACACACACACACACACACACACACACACACACACACACACACACACACACACACACACACACAGTTGCCACATCTGGGATTAGAACTCCTACCTAACTGGTACATCACACTACAACATTACACAGTTATAAAATGCACCACATAGACTACTGGGATACTTCTTCCCCAAAGGTGTATTTCAAGGTGAAGACATCAGCAGGCTTGCCATAGTAGGGCAATGTGGAATGCAGTCTGTATGCATGGGCCAGAACCCTTTCATCTAAAGGCAGACACACCACACTCAGGCACACACAGGTTTATATTCCACAGGTATGTTTATACAACTGCTAGATGACTACTGACTTGTACAGTCATGTTGCACAGTTATCACTAGCACCACAGACACTATAATGCTGAAAGATTCCAGAGGCAAATGTCTGTGGTGATTGACATTTGCACACCATATGGTTTTAGCCAATTGGATGTGTGCTGGGTGGGACAGGCCTCATGATGGAAGACTCTTTGTCACTGTCACTCTCTTCCACACATCTATGTATGTGTACTTTTGGCCTATTATGGTGTGTTCTCCTTGGATATATGTGTGTAATCCTATGCAATTTGTGTGCTTACTGAGGAGTGTATGTACTAACATCTGCAACTGTCAGATATGTATGGTCCACTGTTGTTGCCAGACATGGGGTTCATTTCTTTGTGTGTGAGCATGCCCAGTATAATCTTTCAGTATTTTGTTGTCTGACATTGTCTTCATGTCTCTAAGTGTGGGAACATGCCCAGTATGACCTTCTGTATTGAATGTGTGAATCCATTCCAGGTAGGTTGTACTCCAGTGCAGAGTTTTGTGTTCTACACCTATAGCTAGCGAACTGTTTCTTCAGGATATGTGCGGATCAGTTAACAATATGGGGTCAAGATGGGCAAAGGATAGTGGGTTGCTGTAGGTTTAGATTAGTACTAGGCTAATTGCCCTTATGGGCCATTTTAAGCCTAACCAATTACCCCATGTGAAAATCAAACCCTGTACCTTGTGTCTGTAAGGCAAACACCTTAACCATTATGCCAACCTCCCACCCAGGTAATTGTGTCTGTGATGCTTCTGCTACATGGTCCTAGTGTTAGCAGAGATATTCAGACATATGTACTGTTATACACTGTGATGTTTTATGTCATCAAGTACTGTCAGGTAGACATATTTGCTTGCAGTGATGTTCTCAGGAACACAGGGTAAATGCAGCTGTGTCCAGTATCATGGTTAGCAGCCTACATATTCTTGCACACCCATGCCATTCTGGAGGGGAAGCTGCAGACACTTGCTGCTGGGTCTGTGTAAATGGTTCAGCACCTTGGTGCAGTGGTGGCAGAGGATCCCATGCTTGTACATCCATCAACGTGACAGTATGGCCATATCTTGCTGTGGCCATACCTCAAGCTGGATATTACCCCTACACATTGTGGTTTATGAGCAGGTTTGTAGCCACCCATTCTTGTGTTTACAGCCAGGGATAGTATGTGCACACAGCTGAGTTTTGGACTTCATACACTCCATGCTGCTCATGCTCCCGCTGCCCCCCATCTATTATGCTATCCTCTTCCATACAGTATGCAAACATTATCTGATAATGTCCCTATAGTTATCACCTCATCACAGCAGTAATTTGGTGTTGGTCCACAGTTCATGAAGTAGGACATGGTGGACATGTTACAGTGATTTGTCCACATGGCCTTGCATTTGGGTTCTGTGGACTGTGTTATGTTGTTATTTGGGAGTCTATGACATAACATACATTTTCAGTACAGGTGAGACACAGGCTTTTGGCAGAGGACTGTAGGCCATTTGGTAGTGATGCAGGCCAGCTGTAGCAGGCCATTGCATTCTGTCAGTCCTACAGTCCCAGACTGCGATACACTATATTCCCCTGGGGTGACAGGGTAGGAGTACAAGGTGTTCATGCCAGTACTTTCTGTCAGTATTGCTCCAGTGGTGTGGATTCTGGTAGGGTGCTGCTTACAGCTAGAGACACACCTGCATGGCCACCTGCTCTGCATGCTGCATTCTTTCGCTATTACCATACACAGGTGGGGGTCATACTGTACTCATTCCCAACAGCAGGGATAAGACCGAAGAGGTACCTGTGGGTGTTGGTGGGGTGAGCTGGGTGCATGTGTGCTATGGACACTACTTGCATCTGACTCACAGATCTGCATGGGGCATTCCACTTATGCTGGCTTGTGCAGGGACATCAGCTGTTTCTCAATACATCATTCCTATGACCTTTGTGGTCTGACAGTGTTTGGCCAGATGACATCAGTATTCCCTGCTACCAGCACAGATAATATGGTGCAAACCTGTATGTACAATTCCAAGGATATGCCCATATGACCGCTACATATTATACACACTATCTGTCTGGGGTACTTCCCTCTGTGTACTGCTTGTATATCTGGGCCGACATTCATGCCATTTCCATTTTTAAGATGGTGACACATATTACTTCCAAAAATTTACTATGGCTTACTGCTCGATTGTGTTATACTGGGAAGCATTGTTTTTGGCACTGCAGTTGTAAGAACTTGGCCTTGTCATTGGCAGTACTGGGCAATGGCTACCAGGACAAACCTCACCATGCATACATACTGACCACTCTCACACACCAACCTAACACACGCAGACCTGCATATTGTACACATGCTACAATCTATCCTACTACCTTGGCCAGCTCAGGTAATCTGTGCTCCACTGTTATTATACCTACACATACATGTTATTACAGTTCTACATACAATTGGGTGGGGCACACCTGTGTGTTATTACGTGTCTACATAGAATTGGAGGGCACACCTTACTGTTTCTACATTTATACATAGGATTGGGGGGGCACACTTGACTGTTACTACATGTCTACATTGGATTGGGGGGGCACACCTGAGTGTTACTACATTCCTACATAGGACTGGGGGTTGCACCTGACGGTTACTACGTGTCTACATGGGATTGGGGGCACACCTGACTGTTACCACATTTTTACATATGATTGTGGGGTGGGAGCACATGACTGCTAATACAATTCTACATAGGATTGTGGTGGGGCACACTGGACTGTTACTAAATTTCTACATAGGATTGGGGGAGGTACACCTGACACTTGTACACATTTGCTATGACAATACTGTTATGTCAGGTACTCCATTTCATTCTGTATTCTAACCTATCATGCTGACTAGAGGCATATCAGCATACTACAAGTCATAGATTTGATTGACCTACATTTCAGTTTCTGACTTCTTACCCTTCAGAACTAACATCCCACTGCCTGACCTGTTGTAGTCTGTCTGTGTTGGCCGGGGGGTGGGGGGGGGTTACCCATAGCTATCAATCAGAGGCCTTAGCACAGTCTTTGTTTGTGTTTGTCTACACCTGTCCTGCTGGCTGAGACTGTTGTTGAGTATGTGAGCTTCCCTTACTGGCATGTGTGTGTCATATGGAAACACATGTGGCCCAGCACATTTCCTGCAATGTGTTTTGTCACTTTGTCTAGTACCGGCTACTATGGTGACACCAGTATTTGTTCCAGATCTCATGCTGCCACTATAGGTGTCTGCTATCTGCTGCAATCCCATTCAGCCACCCAATTCCCCTTGCATGCTCACGTCCATACCATAGATACAAGTAACAACACATACTACTCCATTCGGCAATTGGTAAGAAGAGTGACTTACCTTGTGGCTGTGCCTGTAGTGAGGATGGTACTGAAGGGCTGCCTATGTCGGATGCACATAGTACACTCCCTATACATGGTTGAGCACAGGTAGTGTCATGTTTGGCATCCCTTTTACTGTATGTGTGAGTCAGAGAGAGGTGTCATTCCCTAGGTCCCTACTGTGTCAGTGTATGTGCTATGCATTGCCTCTTTGCCAAGGCCAGGGCATACTGGGCCCTTTTCCTTCTGCCTACTGGGGCAGGCTTAGGTTGTTCCTCCTCTGAGTTACTCTGTGCCTGTGCAGGCCTTTGCAATGGTGGGGGTCTGTGTGGACCTGCCACATGCTATTCCTGCTGCAGCCATTTCCACAGGATCAGATTGTGTAGCATGGCACATATGATGACAATTTGGGTACATGTAGCTGCTGAGTATTGCAAGGCTCCAATGGCTGTGTCCAGGCACTGGAACCATGACTTGAGCATCCCAAACACCTGCTTTACTATGATTCTGTTCTGTGCATGCACCTCATTATGGAGTTCTTGTTCAGGGGTCTGTGCATTTCTGATGGGTGTCATCAGCCACGGCTTTAGTGCATAACCAGAATCCCCCGCTAGGTGACTGTTAGGGATGCCCCCACTGGCAAATCTCTGATACAGCTGCATCAGATGCCAGATGTGGGAGTCTTGATAGCTTCCAGGGCAGCCAGTGCACACATTCATTATAATGCCCTAGGCATCACACATGACCTGGCAGTTGATGGAGGGGAATCCCTTGTGGTTGATGTAGACCCTACCCTGCTCACTGGATGGTGCTTTGATGTGTATGTGCATGCAGTCTATAGCACCCACTACCTCAGGGGATTCTGCTATTTGGTGGAAGAGGCGCATGTTGCTGGCCAACGTCTCATGGGTATTGGGGAAATATATGTGCTCACCGGTATGTGCTGATATGGCATCCAGTGGATTACCCTGGATGCTGATGTTTGTGAGATCCTCATGATATACCCAGTTGCCCTTTGGAAGGTACCTGTGGCTAGTATTCTTAGGCTTACATATACCTTGGTATCCACTGGGATCTGTTCTCCTCTGTTAGTTTTGTGTGTCAGGCATGGCCAGCATAGCTCAAAAATTTGTTGTAGTTGGTCCCTGTCCACCTTATAGCACTACACTATCTCCAGCTCATGTAGCCCCTGGCAGGTTACCCTGGGTCTGTACACTCTTCTCCATCTCCTAACTGTAGGTTGTTCAACAGCATTCTCATCCTCACCACCCTCAGCCTCTTCCACATGTTGATGTATGATAGCTGCTGTAGCCCCTATCATTTTGTTGCTTTTTGTTTGTTAAAATTCCCCCCTTTGTGTACACCGGTGGTCCAGAGTATGTGGGAAAAACCAGAGGGAAAGGTGTTTACATAGTTTATAGTAGTGTGCTGGGCTGGGTTGCGCCTGTGTAATTGGGTGATTCTGATATATTTCACTTGCCAGCTATGCTAGTTCTCCTTGATTAGCTTCCTATTGCTGTTTTCCCTTCCCATTGCCTTCCTGTTTAAGCCCAGGAGCGTGCTGCACAAACACAGTGCTCAAATGTGCGCAGGGCTGCAATTTCCTGGTTTACTTTTTTTTTCCTTTAATACCTGGTGTGCGGCACGCACACCCACTTAGGCAATGTAAAGAGTGCTAGGCAGCCACAGACATACACCCTTGCTTAGCTCTGCTAAGCTAAGGGCAAACCTGAGCCACAGGGCTCCAATAAGCTTACAGTATGCCCTACAACGCCCTATGATGTCAGCTTACTCGTAGGCTTGAACCATGCTATTCCTACACTTACACAGTTGGGTGCTGACTAGCACTGAGGGGAAATCTGGGATTCAGTATCATTCCCTTCATTTGCATAGGATTGCCTGCTAATGCATAGTTACAGGTCCCACACTGAGCCTCCCCCCTTAGCAACCATTATTCACTGGCCATGTTGTCTTCTGCCTGCCATTGCGTATAATGGCAAAATAGTGATATTGGTTAAAATGCTTATTTCAGTTTTTTTTTTTTTTTTTTTTTGGCCTGATCCCGTTTGCGTGCCTCTGCACTATGCTTAAACAGCTGAAATCGGCTAAAAAAATGAAAGTTTTTTTTTTTTTTTGCCAACTGTTTTCCATGCCAATGGCCATATATTTTGCCATTGGCATGCTTTACACATACTATACACCCTTTATTTGGAGCTGTCATGGCTCTTTTTGTAGTTTGCAGAAATGTACTCAGTTACTAACTGAGTACATTTCTGCACACTACACTAGTCCTCCACGGCCGTCTGACAGCTTTCTGGATCACAAATTCACCTCATTTGCATGGTTTTCACCTGCAAATGGGGTAATTTGCATACAGGAGCTGTGTCCATGCAGGAATAGTGCAGGAACACTCGTGCACATCCCTAGAGCTTATTCCCGGATTGCAAGGCAGCCATATTGCCTCCAGGGCCTCCTGCACTATTCCTGCATGCTGTGTAGAGCTTGCTGAATCCGGGGGCTTATTCCCTATTAAGGGCTCTTGACTTTGCTGACATATTGGTAATCTGTGCTCCACTGTTATTATACCTACACATACATGTTATTACAGTTCTACATAGAATTGGGTGGGGCACACCTGTGTGTTATTACGTGTCTACATAGAATTGGAGGGCACACCTTACTGTTTCTACATTTATACATAGGATTGGGGGGGGGCACACTTGACTGTTACTACATGTCTACATTGGATTGGGGGGCACACCTGAGTGTTACTACATTCCTACATAGGACTGGGGGGAGCACCTGACTGTTACTACCTGTCTACATGGGATTGGGGGCACACCTGACTGTTACCACATTTTTACATAGGATTGTGGGGTGGGAGCACATGACTGCTACTACAATTCTACATAGGATTGTGGTGGGGCACACTGGACTGTTACTACATTTCTACATAGGATTGGGGGAGGCACACCTGACACTTGTACACATTTGCTATGACTATACTGTTATGTCAGGTACTCCATTTCATTCTGTATTCTAACCTATCATGCTGACTAGAGGCATATCAGCGTACTACAAGTCATAGGTTTGATTGACCTACATTTCAGTTTCTGACTTCTTACCCTTCAGAACTAACATCCCACTGCCTGAACTGTTGTAGTCTGTCTGTGTTGGCTGGGGGGTGGGGGGGGGGGGTTAACCATAGCTATCAATCAGAGGCCTTAGCACAGACTTTGTTTGTGTTTGTCTACACCTGTCCTGCTGGCTGAGACTGTTGTTGAGTATGTGAGCTTCCCTTACTGGCATGTGTGTGTCATATGGACACACATGTGGCACAGCACATTTCCTACAATGTTTTGTCACTTTGCCTAGTACCAGCTACTATGGTGACACCAGTATTTGTTACAGATCTCATGCTGCCACTATAGGTGTCTGCTATCTGCTGCAATCCCATTCAGCCACCCAATTCCCCTTGCATGCTCACGTCCATACCATAGATACAAGTAACAACACATACTACTCCATTCGGCAATTGGTAAGAAGAGTGACTTACCTTGTGGCTGTGCCAGTTGTGAGGATGGTACTGAAGGGCTGCCTATGTCGGATGCACATAGTACACTCCCTATACATGGTTGAGCACAGGTAGTGTCATGTTTGGTATCCCTTTTACTGTATGTGTGAGTCAGAGAGAGGTGTCATTCCCTAGGTCCCTACTGTGTCAGTGTATGTGCTATGCAGTGCCTCTTTGCCAAGGCCAGGGCATACTGGGCACTTTTCCTTCTGCCTACTGGGGCAGGCTTAGGTTGTTCCTCCTCTGAGTTACTCTGTGCTTGTGCAGGCCTTTGCAATGGTGGGGGTCTGTGTGGCCCTGCCACATGCTATTCCTGCTGCAGCCATTTCCACAGGATCAGATTGTGTAGCATGGCACATATGATGACAATTTGGGTACATGTAGCTGCTGAGTATTGCAAGGCTCCAATGGCTGTGTCCAGGCACTGGAACCATGACTTGAGCATCCCAAACACCTGCTCTACTATGATTCTGATCTGTGCGTGCACCTCATTATGGAGTTCTTGTTCAGGGGTCTGTGCATTTCTGATGGGTGTCATCAGCCACGGCTTTAGTGCATAACCAGAATCCCCCACTAGGTGACCGTTAGGGATGCCCCCACTGGCAAATCTCTGATACAGCTGCATCAGATGCCAGATGTGGGAGTCGTGATAGCTTCCAGGGCAGCCAGCACACACATTCATTATAATGCCCTAGGCATCACACATGACCTGGCAGTTGATGGAGGGGAATTCCTTGTGATTGATGTAGACTCTACCCTGCTCACTGGATGGTGCTTTGATGTGTATGTGCATGCAGTCTATAGCACCCACTACCTCAGGGGATTCTGCTATTTGGTGGAAGAGGCGCATATTGCTGACCAACGCCTCACGGGTATTGGGGAAATATACGTGCTCACCGGTATGTGCTGATATGGTATCCAGTGGATTACCCTGGATGCTGATGTTTGTGAGATCCTCATGATATCCCCAGTTGCCCTTTGGAAGGTACCTGTGGCTAGTATTCTTAGGCTTACATATACCTTGGTATCCACTGGGATCTGTTCTCTTCTGTTAGTTTTGTGTGTCAGGCATGGCCAGCATAGCTCAAAAATTTGTTGTAGGAGGTCCCTGTCCACCCTATAGCACTCCACTATCTCCAACTCATGTAGCCCCTGGCAGGTTACCCTGGGTCTGTACACTCTTCTCCATCTCCTCACTGTAGGTTGTTCAACAGCATTCTCATCCTCACCACCCTCAGCCTCTTCCACATGTTGATGTATGATAGCTGCTGTAGCCCCTATCATTTTGTTGCTTTTTGTTTGTTAAAATTCCCCCATTTGTGTACACCAGTGGTGCAGAGTATGTGGGAAAAACCAGAGGGAAAGGTGTTTACATAATTTATAGTAGTGTGCTGCGCTGGGTTGCGCCTGTGTAATTGGGTGATTTTGATATATTTCACTTGCCAGCTATGCTAGTTCTCCTTGATTAGCTTCCTATTGCTGTTTTCCCTTCCCATTGCCTTCCTGTTTAAGCCCAGGAGCGTGCTGCACAAACACAGTGCTCAAATGTGCGCAGAGCTGCAATTTCCTGGTTTACTTTTTTTTTCCTTTAATACCTGGTGTGCGGCACGCACACCCACTTAGGCAATGTAAAGAGTGCTAGGCAGCCACAGACACACACCCTTGCTTAGCTCTGCTAAGCTAAGGGTAAACCTGAGCCACAGGGCTCCAATAAGCTTACAGTATGCCCGACAACCCCCTATGATGTCAGCTTACTCTTAGGCTTGAACCATGCTATTCCTGCACTTACACAGTTGGGTGCTGACTAGCATTGAGGGGAAATCTGGGATTCAGTATCATTCCCTTCATTTGCATAGGATTGCCTGCTAATGCATAGTTACAAGTCCCACACTGAGCCTTCCCCCTTAGCAACCACTATTCACTGGCCATGTTGTCTTCTGCCTGCCATTGAGTATAATGGCAAAATAGTGATATTGGTTAAAATGCTTATTTCAGGTTTTTTTTTTTTTTTTGGCCTGATCCCGTTTGCGTGCCTCTGCACTATGCTTAAACAGCTGAAATCGGCTAAAAAAATGAAAGTTATTTTTTTTTGCCAACTGTTTTCCATGCCAATGGCCATATATTTTGCCATTGGCATGCTTTACACATACTGTACACCCTTTATTTGGAGCTGTCATGGCTCTTTTTGTAGTTTGCAGAAATGTACTCAGTTACTAAGAGAGTACATTTCTGCACACTACACTAGTTCTCCACGGCCGTCTGACAGCTTTCTGGATCACAAATTCACCTAATTTGCATGGTTTTCACCTTCAAATGGGGTAATATGCATACAGGAGCTGTGTCCATGCAGGAATAGTGCAGGAGCACTCGTGCACATCCCTAGAGCTTATTCCTGGATCGCAAGGCAGCCATATTGCCTCCAGGGCCTCCTGCACTATTCCTGCATGCTGTGTAGAGCTTGCTGAATCCGGGGGCTTATTCCCTATTAAGGGCTCTTGACTGTGCTGACATATTTTTACTGCACCTAATTAAATCAAATAATACTACAGGGGACTCACCATATTCTCCACATGTCTCTAAAGTTTGGAATTCTATTCCCTTCTTAGTCTGACAAAGTAACATACTGAAATCTTACAACAGAAGGAGGAAACTAGTTCAGAAAAAAAAGCAAATGCCAAGAAGGAAATACATCCCTGATCAGTATCAGTAAGAAACTAAGGTCCCCCATAAAATCATCCAAGTCTAACTTTGAAAGAAAAATAGCCAAGGATTCAAAAGATAACCACAAAGCCTTCTTTAGCTATGTTAAGAATCGAAGTGGCAACTCACAGATATGCACTGAACTAGTGCAAAATAGCACAAAATATAACCTACTGATATTGCCAACATCCTGGCAGATAGATTCAGTTCAAACTTCACCCCCTCTCACCCCCAAAAGGGCCCAAAACAATACCGGAAAAGTGTAGTGTCCCGGAAATCACAGATGCACAGGTGAAAATAGCCTTTTCAAAAGCTAAAAACACAGCATCAATGGGGGCCAGATGGTATTCCAGGCTGCGTCTTGCATGAACTACAGAACAAACTAACCCCCCACCTAAACATGCTGTTCAACCTCAGCCTCTCCACAGGCTACATGCCCATAGAATGGTGCACAGCAACAGTTATTCCACTCCATAAAGGAGGGGCCACAACTGCCCCTGGTATTTGCCCCATAAGCCTGACTAGCCTGGTCTGCAAGGCTATGGAGTGCATTATCATGGAACTCATTAACAAAGACATTGGGAACCTCCAAACACTTGACCCAACCCAGTTCGGCTTTGTTAAGGGCAGATCATGCCTACTAAACCTGGTTGACTTCATTGAGACAGTCACCAAGGCCATAGATGAGGGAAAGGTTGTTCACACAGCCTACCTTGACCTCGTCAAGGCTTTCAACACCATTCCCCACTTGGGAATTACAGAAAAACTCACCAGCCTGAAGATAAACCCCTACATCACAAGATGGGTTGCCAACTGGCTTACAGACAGAACTCACACGGTAAGAATAGCGGGCTCCAGGTCCGACTCGAAACCAGTCACAAGTGGTGTCCCACAAGGCTCGGTCCTGGGACCCCTACAGTTCGGCATATACTTCTCAGACATACAGGCAAACACACAAACACAGGAGGACTATGGCTAACTAAGTTTGCCGATGACTGCAAACTGGGAGCCAGCATGTACCACATTTCTTAGCTTTTTTTCACCAAATGTGGGGCAGATTCCAGAAGAGTTGCTCCCCGATTCTGAAAAGAATTGATCTCGGTTAAAGTGACTTGTTTCAGTATAAGTCCTATCTATAAATACGCTAACTATGGGGACAGAATTCCAAAACACCTACTCTCTACCTACTGTCAGTATAAGTGTTCACTTACACTGACAGCAAGTCGTGTGTGCCCCTTTCTGTAAGAAGAGGGTGAAATGTGTACAAATAATAAAACTTGCAACTCGAAATATGAAGCAGAGCAGAATCAAATGCACTAAAGTTTATAGTGTTTCTAAAAAGCAAAGAATCATACATTATTGAGTTTTAATGCTTTAGAATTCCACTAAACAATGTATACTATAATCTTCATTAAACAGCGCTTAAAAATGACATTCTTTGTACACAGAGTTTTGAGTGCTAAAACAAGTTAGAACAGATTCCCACTTAAATTTGAAAATAATTATTAATGAGCTAATCTGCATATTGAATGTGCAAATCATTTAAAGCAGCAGTGAGATGATTGTAATACTATGTTTTTTGAGAGGAAAATATAAATTACTGTGAAGTAGTATATTTCTGCATGATAGAACATGCTAAAAATGCAAAGTAAGTAAATAAATACGTGCATTAAGTAAAAAAAAATCTACATTGCCTTCCCTGTGTTAATATTCATGCTGTTTATCTTTGACTAGATTTATAAAGTAAATAGACAGCACAAGAATTTCAGCTGATCCCCCAGCAGGTTATATATTTACTCAAATTCTTTTTTTTTATTTTTATGGTGACTCAGTGACTGAAGATCAGAAAAAATGATTTAGCAAATGATGACATATTTTTGTAGTATATTTTATGCATGTTCTAGACATCTTTTGCTTTGCAAGAATTATAACCTGAAGTATTACATTTAAATATCTTCACAACGCTTCTTAATATGACTTCTTAATGCAAATACCTTGTACACTGAAGGATGTTTCTTCCTTTGGTCACAGTTATAGGTTTGCTATTTTCCTGTATTTAAACTTAGATAAGATATATTTATCTGATGCATAAATAGACTTATTTCTATATAATGAGCAGAGTCTAACTTTGTTCCCTTTATATTTATGTAATCTGGGAAGGTATTTTTACACTAAATGCTTCTGTGTCATTGGTGATGAGTAGACTCATTTTTTGCTGAAATAGATTAAACATCTTTAGAGAATGGGTGACCTGTAGATCAGTACCTGATTGGAGAATAAGCATTCTCCAGCAGGGTGTTAATTTACAGGCAATGCCCACTAAAAAATGAGTCCGCCACTTCAAGGCAACATATCAAACTGCCATGGAGCTCGTACTGAAAGTAACCTAACATTTGTCATTATTTTATGCTCACTAAGCAGTGCTTTTGCTATTTAGTGAGTGTAAAATATAAAAAAAAAAAAAACAAGAAAATTAAAAAAATGTGTGTGTGTGACTGGGGTCTATATTATAATCACGAAAGCTGTCTTTCGCGAATACATGTTCATCGACACATAAACGTCGAAGAACGAAAACAGCAAAGTACCAAAAGAGTGAAACGGAGAACGCCAAACACATTCCTGGAAGTAACAGCGCCATACAGATAAGGTAAACCTAACTGTACAAACCTTACCTAAAACACATTTTCAAATATTTTTGCAGGGGGGCAAGCCCCCCTGCACCCTCACACCCCCTACTTATATATACCAACTCCTAGACCGCACAACAGTGGGGAAAAAGGTTCATTTACTCATCCCCACAATCACCCTGCTGGCCAAGAAAATCCATTTGGCATTCTCCATTTTGCTCTTTTGCTACTTCGCTGTTCTCGTTCTTCAATGTTTATGTGTCGATGAACATGTATTTGTGAAAGACAATGTTTGTGATTCTGATATAGACCCATGTGAGTGTACGAGTGCATGTGAGTGACAGTCGGATCCACTTAGCCATTATTTTACTCTTGCTAAGCAGCACCTTTACTGTTTAGCAAGCGTAAAACCTAAAGAAAAAAGTGTGTGTGTGTGTGTGTGTGTGTGTGTGTGTGTGTGTGTGTGTGTGTGTGTGCACTGTGCCGTGATCTCTAGTAGCAAGGTTGACCACATATGTGTGAATGCACAGTGCATTTGCTAGAAGGAATGCTCGCAGTCTTGAAGGCCTGCAATACGGGATGCTGAAAAATGACTTTTGACAATCCCGTTGTTGCCGAACCTTCATTCTCCATTTTGATAGTAAACATATAGACCAAATATTATACTAATTATTTATGTCAAACAAACCTTCCTGCAGGATGGCTAAGTCATTTGGTGATTCAATGACCACTACCAGCTTGCAGTCATTGGTAATCTTAGTCAGTCAGAGCCCTTTGGTATTAGCTTTTACATCAGAAAAGTAGATGCTAAACAGAAGAGGTCCCAGTGCAGAACTCTGGAGGACTCCACTGGTTACTGGTCTTTTTCTGGAGGCAACTTTCTCTATTTTGATTATCTGCATCCTATCTGTAAGCCAGTTGACAATCCAATGGGTGACACAGGAGTTTATTCCCAGTTTGTTAACTTTACCCATGACAAATCCAAATTGTCATAGGTCTAGTGTTTGGAGGTTCCCTATGTCCTGATTGATTAGTTTGATGATAAATTTTCCATGGCTTTGCATTTAATGCTGGTGATACTTATGGGTCTGTAATTGTGTGGATCTGTGGAAAATCTTGCCTTATGCAGGGGAATGAATGTAGCTGTTTTCCATTCACTTGGTATAAAATCTGTATGGAGGCTAAGACTAAACAGTGTTGTTAGGCGTGTGGTTAAATCATTCTTCATGCTATTTAAGATGCATCCAAGGATATTATCAGGACCCATCAATGCAGTATTTTTAGTGTTGATAGCACTTTTAGGACTTGGTCTATGTGATAGCTGGAGGTGAGCCAGTTTCAGGTACATCTTGAGAGACAGAGGAGAGAGGGTGGTAAAGTTAGAGCTAAATTTATCAGCCAGTAGGTTAGCTATATCTTCAGCATCAGTGTAGGTAACACCATTCATAATCATCTTAGTGCATTGCTGTGTTGTGCTTTTCAGATTCCAAACATAAGTAAAAAATGCCTTGTGATTGTCTTTGGTTTGAGTAGCTATTTTAACCTCAAACTTGGCTTTGGTGGATTTTATTAAACCCCTAAGTTGCTTGTATGTTTCATTGACAAGGGCTCTAATATTCTGAAAATTACTCTTCTTATGTCTGGCTTTTGCTATAAAGCTTGTTAATATGATGGTTCCACCATCTGGGTTTGTTTCTGTGATTTTCCCTGCACATCATTAGCATACAGCTACTTTGTTGATGTGTGTCATCCAACATTTTTGCTAATGTAGTCCATCACCAGCATGAACAGCAGTGAGCTCAGGACTTGAACACCAGTACACATCCACCCACTCCCACTAGGAATCCCTCTGAGACCAAACAATGTTCTTAATTGAGTCACTGGATCCTTGTACATAGCTCGCATTTATTCTACCAATGCTTCTGGGGCTTTAAACCACTTCAGGACTAGCCAAATCAATTTTCTTCGGACCTTGTTATATACTTTCTCCAAGTCTTGGAATGTTAGCTTCTTTTCAAGTATTTGTCTCACTGCAAACGTTGGGTCAGTTGTGCTGCATCCTGATCTGAATCCAAACTGCTCATCTCCCATCTTACATTCTAATTCTCTGCGCATTTGTTTATCAGTCACCCTCTCCAGATCTTTCATGCAATGTGCCAGGAGTCTAGTACCTCTATACTGTCCTTTGTTCTTGAACACTGGCACTAGTATGCTTATTGTCCGGTCATCTGTTATACACCTTTCCCTCCATACTGTATGAGTTCCCTCAGGGGGCCATTTCTCCCCTATTTCACCCGGCATCTGTATCATCTCTGTTGTGACCTCATCTGAGCCTGCTGCTTTCCCTGACTTCATTTTCCTTAGTGCTGTTCTTACTTTTTCTACTGTGGGTGCCTCTTCTTCTCTCATCTTAGGCTGTGTCTGAGGCAGTCCACCTTCTGTGGAGTTTTCTTCAATCAGAACCTGCTGGAAATATTCCTTCCATCTGCCTTTGAGGTCCTGTGGACTGGTGAGTGGGCTGTTGCTGGCATCTCTTATGAAGGGTGTTTGACTATCAGGAACTACTGGCAGAATATAGACAAGGTGGGGGTGGGGTACTGAATGAAGGACCAAATCTGGTGGAGTTTCTAGTGTACACAGCAAGAGAAGAGAAGATACTATTAAAATCAAATAATTAGCAAAGCATATAAAATGCTGTGTAGTAACTATAGCAACTAAACAAAGGACATTAGAAAAGATTACGTGGGATAAGAATACCAAATTACAAATGAGCAATGGAAGTAAATTAATATTATTATTAGGCGGGATAAGAATACCAAATTACAAATGAGCAATGGAAGTAAATTAATATTATATTTTTGGCATGCTCCAAATTCCAGAAGATTTATAATTTTTGCAAAGAAATGTTTACATGTACAAAAAATAGAGTGGACTTTAGAGGGTTATCTCTAGAATTCAGTGCTGGTTTGTGTGCATATACATACATACAAATATTTCAATCACATGCATTAATGCCCTACCAGCCTGCCAGTATACCAAAACAGTTTTGCCTGTAATAACTTTCTAGGCTGTTCTTAAAAATATCTAAACAAGTGTTTGCTTTAATGTAATTTGGCAGCATGTTCCATGCATCTGCTGCTCTCTCAGAGAACCGATTAGTACACTTCTCATTCCTATGGAACCTTCTACATGGGTTATCTGATGATTCTCTAGTACTTTAATGTAATTTGGTGTCTGTTCCATGCATCAGTTACTCTGTCAAAGAACCAGTTAGTGCACTTCTCATTCCTATGGAACCTTCTACATGGGTTGTCTGATGATTCTCTAGTACTTTAATGTAATATGATAGTCTGTTGCATGCATCAGTTACTCTGTCACAGAACCAGTTAGTGCACTTCTCATTCCTATAGAACCTTCTACATAGGTTATCTGATGATTCACTAGTACTTTAATGTAATTTGGTAGTCTGTTCCATGCATCAGTTACTCTGTCAGAGAACCAGTTAGTGCACTTCTCATTCCTATAGAACCTTCTACATAGGTTGTCTGATGATTCTCTAGTACTTTAATGTAATTTGGTAGTCTGTTCCATGCATCAGTTACTCTGTCAGAGAACCAGTTAGTGCACTTCTCATTCCTATAGAACCTTCTACATAGGTTGTCTGATGATTCTCTAGTACTTTAATGTAATTTGGTAGTCTGTTCCATGCATCAGTTACTCTGTCACAGAACCAGTTAGTGCACTTCTCATTCCTATAGAACCTTCTACATGGGTTGTCTGATGATTCTCTAGTACTTTAATGTAATTTGGTAGTCTGTTCCATGCATCAGTTACTCTGTCACAGAACCAGTTAGTGCACTTCTCATTCCTATAGAACCTTCTACATAGGTTGTCTGATGATTCTCTAGTACTTTAATGTAATTTGGTGTCTGTTCCATGCATCAGTTACTCTGTCACAGAACCAGTTAGTGCACTTCTCATTCCTATAGAACCTTCTACATAGGTTGTCTGATGATTCTCTAGTACTTTAATGTAATTTGGTAGTCTGTTCCATGCATCAGTTACTCTGTCACAGAACCAGTTAGTGCACTTCTCATTCCTATAGAACCTTCTACATAGGTTGTCTGATGATTCTCTAGTACTTTAATGTAATTTGGTGTCTGTTCCATGCATCAGTTACTCTGTCAGAGAACCAGTTAGTGCACTTCTCATTCCTATAGAACCTTCTACATAGGTTGTCTGATGATTCTCTAGTACTTTAATGTAATTTGGTAGTCTGTTCCATGCATCAGTTACTCTGTCACAGAACCAGTTAGTGCACTTCTCATTCCTATAGAACCTTCTACATAGGTTGTCTGATGATTCTCTAGTACTTTAATGTAATTTGGTGTCTGTTCCATGCATCAGTTACTCTGTCACAGAACCAGTTAGTGCACTTCTCATTCCTATAGAACCTTCTACATAGGTTGTCTGATGATTCTCTAGTACTTTAATGTAATTTGGTGTCTGTTCCATGCATCAGTTACTCTGTCACAGAACCAGTTAGTGCACTTCTCATTCCTATAGAACCTTCTACATAGGTTGTCTGATGATTCTCTAGTACTTTAATGTAATTTGGTAGTCTGTTCCATGCATCAGTTACTCTGTCACAGAACCAGTTAGTGCACTTCTCATTCCTATAGAACCTTCTACATGGGTTATCTGATGATTCTCTAGTACTTTAATGTAATTTGGTGTCTGTTCCATGCATCAGTTACTCTGTCACAGAACCAGTTAGTGCACTTCTCATTCCTATAGAACCTTCTACATGGGTTATCTGATGATTCTCTAGTACTTTAATGTAATTTGGTGTCTGTTCCATGCATCAGTTACTCTGTCACAGAACCAGTTAGTGCACTTCTCATTCCTATAGAACCTTCTACATAGGTTGTCTGATGATTCTCTAGTACTTTAATGTAATTTGGTGTCTGTTCCATGCATCAGTTACTCTGTCACAGAACCAGTTAGTGCACTTCTCATTCCTATAGAACCTTCTACATGGGTTGTCTGATGATTCTCTAGTACTTTAATGTAATTTGGTAGTCTGTTCCATGCATCAGTTACTCTGTCACAGAACCAGTTAGTGCACTTCTCATTCCTATAGAACCTTCTACATAGGTTATCTGATGATTCTCTAGTACTTTAATGTAATTTGGTGTCTGTTCCATGCATCAGTTACTCTGTCACAGAACCAGTTAGTGCACTTCTCATTCCTATAGAACCTTCTACATAGGTTGTCTGATGATTCTCTAGTACTTTAATGTAATTTGGTGTCTGTTCCATGCATCAGTTACTCTGTCACAGAACCAGTTAGTGCACTTCTCATTCCTATAGAACCTTCTACATAGGTTATCTGATGATTCTCTAGTACTTTAATGTAATTTGGTGTCTGTTCCATGCATCAGTTACTCTGTCACAGAACCAGTTAGTGCACTTCTCATTCCTATAGAACCTTCTACATAGGTTGTCTGATGATTCTCTAGTACTTTAATGTAATTTGGTAGTCTGTTCCATGCATCAGTTACTCTGTCACAGAACCAGTTAGTGCACTTCTCATTCCTATAGAACCTTCTACATAGGTTGTCTGATGATTCTCTAGTACTTTAATGTAATTTGGTGTCTGTTCCATGCATCAGTTACTCTGTCACAGAACCAGTTAGTGCACTTCTCATTCCTATAGAACCTTCTACATAGGTTGTCTGATGATTCTCTAGTACTTTAATGTAATTTGGTGTCTGTTCCATGCATCAGTTACTCTGTCACAGAACCAGTTAGTGCACTTCTCATTCCTATAGAACCTTCTACATAGGTTGTCTGATGATTCTCTAGTACTTTAATGTAATTTGGTGTCTGTTCCATGCATCAGTTACTCTGTCACAGAACCAGTTAGTGCACTTCTCATTCCTATAGAACCTTCTACATAGGTTATCTGATGATTCTCTAGTACTTTAATGTAATTTGGTGTCTGTTCCATGCATCAGTTACTCTGTCACAGAACCAGTTAGTGCACTTCTCATTCCTATAGAACCTTCTACATAGGTTGTCTGATGATTCTCTAGTACTTTAATGTAATTTGGTGTCTGTTCCATGCATCAGTTACTCTGTCACAGAACCAGTTAGTGCACTTCTCATTCCTATAGAACCTTCTACATAGGTTGTCTGATGATTCTCTAGTACTTTAATGTAATTTGGTGTCTGTTCCATGCATCAGTTACTCTGTCACAGAACCAGTTAGTGCACTTCTCATTCCTATAGAACCTTCTACATAGGTTGTCTGATGATTCTCTAGTACTTTAATGTAATTTGGTGTCTGTTCCATGCATCAGTTACTCTGTCACAGAACCAGTTAGTGCACTTCTCATTCCTATAGAACCTTCTACATAGGTTGTCTGATGATTCTCTAGTACTTTAATGTAATTTGGTGTCTGTTCCATGCATCAGTTACTCTGTCACAGAACCAGTTAGTGCACTTCTCATTCCTATAGAACCTTCTACATAGGTTGTCTGATGATTCTCTAGTACTTTAATGTAATTTGGTGTCTGTTCCATGCATCAGTTACTCTGTCACAGAACCAGTTAGTGCACTTCTCATTCCTATAGAACCTTCTACATAGGTTGTCTGATGATTCTCTAGTACTTTAATGTAATTTGGTAGTCTGTTCCATGCATCAGTTACTCTGTCACAGAACCAGTTAGTGCACTTCTCATTCCTATAGAACCTTCTACATAGGTTATCTGATGATTCTCTAGTACTTTAATGTAATTTGGTGTCTGTTCCATGCATCAGTTACTCTGTCACAGAACCAGTTAGTGCACTTCTCATTCCTATAGAACCTTCTACATAGGTTGTCTGATGATTCTCTAGTACTTTAATGTAATTTGGTAGTCTGTTCCATGCATCAGTTACTCTGTCACAGAACCAGTTAGTGCACTTCTCATTCCTATAGAACCTTCTACATAGGTTGTCTGATGATTCTCTAGTACTTTAATGTAATTTGGTAGTCTGTTCCATGCATCAGTTACTCTGTCACAGAACCAGTTAGTGCACTTCTCATTCCTATAGAACCTTCTACATAGGTTATCTGATGATTCTCTAGTACTTTAATGTAATTTGGTAGTCTGTTCCATGCATCAGTTACTCTGTCACAGAACCAGTTAGTGCACTTCTCATTCCTATAGAACCTTCTACATAGGTTGTCTGATGATTCTCTAGTACTTTAATGTAATTTGGTAGTCTGTTCCATGCATCAGTTACTCTGTCACAGAACCAGTTAGTGCACTTCTCATTCCTATAGAACCTTCTACATAGGTTGTCTGATGATTCTCTAGTACTTTAATGTAATTTGGTAGTCTGTTCCATGCATCAGTTACTCTGTCACAGAACCAGTTAGTGCACTTCTCATTCCTATAGAACCTTCTACATAGGTTGTCTGATGATTCTCTAGTACTTTAATGTAATTTGGTGTCTGTTCCATGCATCAGTTACTCTGTCACAGAACCAGTTAGTGCACTTCTCATTCCTATAGAACCTTCTACATAGGTTGTCTGATGATTCTCTAGTACTTTAATGTAATTTGGTAGTCTGTTCCATGCATCAGTTACTCTGTCACAGAACCAGTTAGTGCACTTCTCATTCCTATAGAACCTTCTACATAGGTTGTCTGATGATTCTCTAGTACTTTAATGTAATTTGGTAGTCTGTTCCATGCATCAGTTACTCTGTCACAGAACCAGTTAGTGCACTTCTCATTCCTATAGAACCTTCTACATAGGTTGTCTGATGATTCTCTAGTACTTTAATGTAATTTGGTGTCTGTTCCATGCATCAGTTACTCTGTCACAGAACCAGTTAGTGCACTTCTCATTCCTATAGAACCTTCTACATAGGTTGTCTGATGATTCTCTAGTACTTTAATGTAATTTGGTGTCTGTTCCATGCATCAGTTACTCTGTCACAGAACCAGTTAGTGCACTTCTCATTCCTATAGAACCTTCTACATAGGTTGTCTGATGATTCTCTAGTACTTTAATGTAATTTGGTGTCTGTTCCATGCATCAGTTACTCTGTCACAGAACCAGTTAGTGCACTTCTCATTCCTATAGAACCTTCTACATAGGTTGTCTGATGATTCTCTAGTACTTTAATGTAATTTGGTGTCTGTTCCATGCATCAGTTACTCTGTCACAGAACCAGTTAGTGCACTTCTCATTCCTATAGAACCTTCTACATAGGTTGTCTGATGATTCTCTAGTACTTTAATGTAATTTGGTGTCTGTTCCATGCATCAGTTACTCTGTCACAGAACCAGTTAGTGCACTTCTCATTCCTATAGAACCTTCTACATAGGTTGTCTGATGATTCTCTAGTACTTTAATGTAATTTGGTAGTCTGTTCCATGCATCAGTTACTCTGTCACAGAACCAGTTAGTGCACTTCTCATTCCTATAGAACCTTCTACATAGGTTGTCTGATGATTCTCTAGTACTTTAATGTAATTTGGTGTCTGTTCCATGCATCAGTTACTCTGTCACAGAACCAGTTAGTGCACTTCTCATTCCTATAGAACCTTCTACATAGGTTGTCTGATGATTCTCTAGTACTTTAATGTAATTTGGTGTCTGTTCCATGCATCAGTTACTCTGTCACAGAACCAGTTAGTGCACTTCTCATTCCTATAGAACCTTCTACATAGGTTGTCTGATGATTCTCTAGTACTTTAATGTAATTTGGTGTCTGTTCCATGCATCAGTTACTCTGTCACAGAACCAGTTAGTGCACTTCTCATTCCTATAGAACCTTCTACATAGGTTATCTGATGATTCTCTAGTACTTTAATGTAATTTGGTGTCTGTTCCATGCATCAGTTACTCTGTCACAGAACCAGTTAGTGCACTTCTCATTCCTATAGAACCTTCTACATAGGTTGTCTGATGATTCTCTAGTACTTTAATGTAATTTGGTGTCTGTTCCATGCATCAGTTACTCTGTCACAGAACCAGTTAGTGCACTTCTCATTCCTATAGAACCTTCTACATAGGTTGTCTGATGATTCTCTAGTACTTTAATGTAATTTGGTGTCTGTTCCATGCATCAGTTACTCTGTCACAGAACCAGTTAGTGCACTTCTCATTCCTATAGAACCTTCTACATAGGTTGTCTGATGATTCTCTAGTACTTTAATGTAATTTGGTGTCTGTTCCATGCATCAGTTACTCTGTCACAGAACCAGTTAGTGCACTTCTCATTCCTATAGAACCTTCTACATAGGTTGTCTGATGATTCTCTAGTACTTTAATGTAATTTGGTGTCTGTTCCATGCATCAGTTACTCTGTCACAGAACCAGTTAGTGCACTTCTCATTCCTATAGAACCTTCTACATAGGTTGTCTGATGATTCTCTAGTACTTTAATGTAATTTGGTGTCTGTTCCATGCATCAGTTACTCTGTCACAGAACCAGTTAGTGCACTTCTCATTCCTATAGAACCTTCTACATAGGTTGTCTGATGATTCTCTAGTACTTTAATGTAATTTGGTAGTCTGTTCCATGCATCAGTTACTCTGTCACAGAACCAGTTAGTGCACTTCTCATTCCTATAGAACCTTCTACATAGGTTGTCTGATGATTCTCTAGTACTTTAATGTAATTTGGTGTCTGTTCCATGCATCAGTTACTCTGTCACAGAACCAGTTAGTGCACTTCTCATTCCTATAGAACCTTCTACATAGGTTATCTGATGATTCTCTAGTACTTTAATGTAATTTGGTGTCTGTTCCATGCATCAGTTACTCTGTCACAGAACCAGTTAGTGCACTTCTCATTCCTATAGAACCTTCTACATAGGTTGTCTGATGATTCTCTAGTACTTTAATGTAATTTGGTGTCTGTTCCATGCATCAGTTACTCTGTCACAGAACCAGTTAGTGCACTTCTCATTCCTATAGAACCTTCTACATAGGTTGTCTGATGATTCTCTAGTACTTTAATGTAATTTGGTGTCTGTTCCATGCATCAGTTACTCTGTCACAGAACCAGTTAGTGCACTTCTCATTCCTATAGAACCTTCTACATAGGTTGTCTGATGATTCTCTAGTACTTTAATGTAATTTGGTAGTCTGTTCCATGCATCAGTTACTCTGTCACAGAACCAGTTAGTGCACTTCTCATTCCTATAGAACCTTCTACATAGGTTGTCTGATGATTCTCTAGTACTTTAATGTAATTTGGTAGTCTGTTCCATGCATCAGTTACTCTGTCACAGAACCAGTTAGTGCACTTCTCATTCCTATAGAACCTTCTACATAGGTTATCTGATGATTCTCTAGTACTTTAATGTAATTTGGTGTCTGTTCCATGCATCAGTTACTCTGTCACAGAACCAGTTAGTGCACTTCTCATTCCTATAGAACCTTCTACATAGGTTGTCTGATGATTCTCTAGTACTTTAATGTAATTTGGTAGTCTGTTCCATGCATCAGTTACTCTGTCACAGAACCAGTTAGTGCACTTCTCATTCCTATAGAACCTTCTACATAGGTTGTCTGATGATTCTCTAGTACTTTAATGTAATTTGGTAGTCTGTTCCATGCATCAGTTACTCTGTCACAGAACCAGTTAGTGCACTTCTCATTCCTATAGAACCTTCTACATAGGTTGTCTGATGATTCTCTAGTACTTTAATGTAATTTGGTAGTCTGTTCCATGCATCAGTTACTCTGTCAGAGAACCAGTTAGTGCACTTCTCATTCCTATAGAACCTTCTACATAGGTTGTCTGATGATTCTCTAGTACTTTAATGTAATTTGGTAGTCTGTTCCATGCATCAGTTACTCTGTCAGAGAACCAGTTAGTGCACTTCTCATTCCTATAGAACCTTCTACATAGGTTGTCTGATGATTCTCTAGTACTTTAATGTAATTTGGTGTCTGTTCCATGCATCAGTTACTCTGTCACAGAACCAGTTAGTGCACTTCTCATTCCTATAGAACCTTCTACATAGGTTGTCTGATGATTCTCTAGTACTTTAATGTAATTTGGTGTCTGTTCCATGCATCAGTTACTCTGTCACAGAACCAGTTAGTGCACTTCTCATTCCTATAGAACCTTCTACATAGGTTGTCTGATGATTCTCTAGTACTTTAATGTAATTTGGTAGTCTGTTCCATGCATCAGTTACTCTGTCACAGAACCAGTTAGTGCACTTCTCATTCCTATAGAACCTTCTACATAGGTTATCTGATGATTCTCTAGTACTTTAATGTAATTTGGTGTCTGTTCCATGCATCAGTTACTCTGTCACAGAACCAGTTAGTGCACTTCTCATTCCTATAGAACCTTCTACATAGGTTGTCTGATGATTCTCTAGTACTTTAATGTAATTTGGTAGTCTGTTCCATGCATCAGTTACTCTGTCACAGAACCAGTTAGTGCACTTCTCATTCCTATAGAACCTTCTACATAGGTTGTCTGATGATTCTCTAGTACTTTAATGTAATTTGGTGTCTGTTCCATGCATCAGTTACTCTGTCACAGAACCAGTTAGTGCACTTCTCATTCCTATAGAACCTTCTACATAGGTTGTCTGATGATTCTCTAGTACTTTAATGTAATTTGGTAGTCTGTTCCATGCATCAGTTACTCTGTCACAGAACCAGTTAGTGCACTTCTCATTCCTATAGAACCTTCTACATAGGTTGTCTGATGATTCTCTAGTACTTTAATGTAATTTGGTAGTCTGTTCCATGCATCAGTTACTCTGTCACAGAACCAGTTAGTGCACTTCTCATTCCTATAGAACCTTCTACATAGGTTGTCTGATGATTCTCTAGTACTTTAATGTAATTTGGTGTCTGTTCCATGCATCAGTTACTCTGTCACAGAACCAGTTAGTGCACTTCTCATTCCTATAGAACCTTCTACATAGGTTGTCTGATGATTCTCTAGTACTTTAATGTAATTTGGTGTCTGTTCCATGCATCAGTTACTCTGTCACAGAACCAGTTAGTGCACTTCTCATTCCTATAGAACCTTCTACATAGGTTATCTGATGATTCTCTAGTACTTTAATGTAATTTGGTGTCTGTTCCATGCATCAGTTACTCTGTCACAGAACCAGTTAGTGCACTTCTCATTCCTATAGAACCTTCTACATAGGTTATCTGATGATTCTCTAGTACTTTAATGTAATTTGGTGTCTGTTCCATGCATCAGTTACTCTGTCACAGAACCAGTTAGTGCACTTCTCATTCCTATAGAACCTTCTACATAGGTTATCTGATGATTCTCTAGTACTTTAATGTAATTTGGTAGTCTGTTCCATGCATCAGTTACTCTGTCACAGAACCAGTTAGTGCACTTCTCATTCCTATAGAACCTTCTACATAGGTTATCTGATGATTCTCTAGTACTTTAATGTAATTTGGTGTCTGTTCCATGCATCAGTTACTCTGTCACAGAACCAGTTAGTGCACTTCTCATTCCTATAGAACCTTCTACATAGGTTATCTGATGATTCTCTAGTACTTTAATGTAATTTGGTGTCTGTTCCATGCATCAGTTACTCTGTCAGAGAACCAGTTAGTGCACTTCTCATTCCTATAGAACCTTCTACATAGGTTGTCTGATGATTCTCTAGTACTTTAATGTAATTTGGTGTCTGTTCCATGCATCAGTTACTCTGTCACAGAACCAGTTAGTGCACTTCTCATTCCTATAGAACCTTCTACATAGGTTATCTGATGATTCTCTAGTACTTTAATGTAATTTGGTAGTCTGTTCCATGCATCAGTTACTCTGTCAGAGAACCAGTTAGTGCACTTCTCATTCCTATAGAACCTTCTACATAGGTTGTCTGATGATTCTCTAGTACTTTAATGTAATTTGGTGTCTGTTCCATGCATCAGTTACTCTGTCACAGAACCAGTTAGTGCACTTCTCATTCCTATAGAACCTTCTACATAGGTTGTCTGATGATTCTCTAGTACTTTAATGTAATTTGGTGTCTGTTCCATGCATCAGTTACTCTGTCAGAGAACCAGTTAGTGCACTTCTCATTCCTATAGAACCTTCTACATAGGTTATCTGATGATTCTCTAGTACTTTAATGTAATTTGTTGTCTGTTCCATGCATCAGTTACTCTGTCAGAGAACCAGTTAGTGCACTTCTCATTCCTATAGAACCTTCTACATAGGTTGTCTGATGATTCTCTAGTACTTTAATGTAATTTGGTGTCTGTTCCAAGCATCAGTTACTCTGTCACAGAACCAGTTAGTGCACTTCTCATTCCTATAGAACCTTCTACATAGGTTGTCTGATGATTCTCTAGTACTTTATTGTAATTTGGTAGTCTGTTCCATGAATCAGTTACTCTGTCACAGAACCAGTTAGTGCACTTCTCATTCCTATAGAACCTTCTACATAGGTTATCTGATGATTCTCTAGTTCCTTTTTGATAACCCCAAACATTCCCAGAGGTAGTTGTCTCTAAATACCCTATATAACTGAATAAGATCTCCTCTTAAAAATCTACAGCAGACACTGTACAAGTAGAGATATTTTAGCTTTATCATAACTTACATTTTCACATCCATGGATACCCTTGGTATATTTCTGCTGTACTCTTTCCAGTTTACCCATGCTTGTTTTCTTATAATGTTTTCATATTTTTATTCCATACTCAAGTTTGGGTCAATATAATTAACAAATATGACTTTGTCATTTCTGATTTCCTAGACTTTATAAATTTGTTTATACAATCTATAGTTCTAAAACCTTCATTAACCAATTGATTGAACTGATTAGAAAAACTTAAACCTGGATCTACCAATATACCCAGGTCCTTAAATGAATCTTCAATTTCAATCACTGTGTGCTGTATTAACTATTCACCTTTCAATTTATGTCTCTTAGATCTCATATGCTTAGTTTTTTATGTATTTGTGAGTGCATTATTCTCATGTGCCCATATAGTCAGTTTAGTCAAGTTCTTTTGCAGACATGCCCTATCTGTATGTAACACATGTAATCAGTTTACCCAATTTCATGTCATCTGAATACAGGCTGTAGAACACCTCAGATGGAAAAGATAGGTCTGAAAGATACACTCTAAACAAGTAAGAGCCAAGGACAGAGCCCTGTAGACACACTGACTGTAACCAAGAATTTCACCTGTCCAGTTGCTGTATAATATTTGCCATGTCCTATTTGTAAGCCAAGCAGCTATCTTATCAAGAGTAAATCAATACCTAGTTCTAATTTATTGATCAGTGTTATGTGTATGACCCTGCCAAATACTGAAGTTAAATCTATATAAATTACATCAAAACACAATTTTTTTATTTATAGCTGTTATTATATTGTTATAGAATGTTACTGTTGGTAATAGATTTATTTTCAACATATGCCTGCTGATAGATGGTTTCAAGTCCCAACCTTTCTATTTCTGACAATAACTTATCCAGTATTACCTTCCTCATTATTTTTCGACAACATGAAAGTAGTCTTAATGGTCTGTATGACTCTGGGTTTGTCCTACTCCCCTTTCCCTTAAAAACAGATTTAATAAGTAAGTCTCCAATCTTGAGGAATCTACCTATATTTATACGACCTAGTAAATAACAGATATAATGGTACTATAAGTCCTTGCTGAAGTGTTTTCAAGTCATTATTACAAATTTCATCTTCTCCTGGCTTTGTTTGGATCCAGTTTGCAAAGTTCTTTTTCAATATAATCTAATTTGATTCCAGTGTCCGAGCTTACTTGGATGTCACTAGAACAATTTCTTACCCCCTTTCTGGAACTAAGCCGTTTTGCAAAGGATTTTGCAACTATATCTATAATCCATTGCGTCCTAGAATAAATTTTAGAATCTAGACACAGGTGCAGATTCAATAAAGTTTATACAGCCCGCTAAAACTGTGTGCACAACATGGTGTGACATGCACATCATCGCAAATCATTTTTGTGTTCGGTTAGCAGCTCTAAACACTTTGTAGAGCCACATAAACACAGTAAACATGGTGACATGCTAATTACAGCATAAGCAGTTGAACTGTATACTAATTAACCAATCCAAGATGGAAGAGCTATTCAACATGCTATAAAACAATTGTGTAGACTCGGTGCAAGTTTTCCCTGTGAATTCCAAAACGTACTGGAATACAGCCATGGAAACTAGCTTACATGGAAACAATGTTAGGGGCCGTTGTTGCTCCTATTCATGTGTATGTACAACAGGTCCAACTCTATGCTGTTACTGCTGCTGTTAATACATCACAGCCAAGGAGAAGGGTGTTTAGACCCCATTTAACTTTTCATAATCTTCATGAAGTGGAAATTATAGAGTACTACAGAGTGGATAGAAACACACAACAGGAGCTCTGCAACCTCTGTCGTCCTCAACTGAGAGCAAGGGCAAATTGAGGGTAACCAATACCAGTGGAGACTAAGGTATGTGTAGCACTTAGAATATTAGCTACAAGAACCTTCCAGAGACCAACAGAGGACATGCTGTGGGTGTTACAGGCATTAACATCCAGGATACTACATCAATTTCTGAATGCTCTGATACAACATGCTAGTGACTACATATATTTTCCCCATACACCTGAGGACAGAGCCATATCTATAGGAGTTCTACCCTGTAGCACACTACCCTGAAGGCCTGGGTGACATAGACTGTACACATGTTGAAATTAAAGCAACACGCAGGGAACAGGGAAGGGTGTACATACATAGAAAGGGCTTCCACTCAATTAAATGCCAGATTGTGTGTAAAGCTAAGGGAATCATCCTGAATGTGTGTGCTGACAACCCAGGCAGTTACCACAACTCACATATCTGGCACAACTCTCAACTGTATCAGATGTTTTCTTGGGGAGATATCCCACAGGGTCATTTCCTGGGGATGCAGGTTAGGCACTTGAACCATGGCTGATGATGCCTATCAGAAATGCACACACACCAACTGAAGAATGCTATAATGAGGCAAATGCTTAAACAGAAAATATCATACAGTATGTGTTTGGGCTGCTGAAGTCATAGTTCCAGTGCCTAGATACATCTGGGGAGCCCCACAGTACAATCCCCACAAATGTGTTGAAATGTTCACTGTCTGTACCATACTTTACAATATTATCCTGAGAAAACAATTTCAGCAGGGACATCAAGGGGAAGGGTCACACATCCCACCACTACTGGCAAGGCCACCACAGCCACACTCAGATGAGGAGTCAGAGGGGGAACCACCAGCCACAGTAAATGTAGGCAGAAGTAGATGTGCAAAACATACTATTGCACTGGCCAAGATGCAATGGAAAGCACACACGCTCACCACTTAAGGGACTAAAACCTTCATCCTACGCACATACGTACAGTAATACTGATACCAGGAAACACTCACAACCTTTACTTATCCATGTACTGGCTGTGTATTGCTAGCATCCAACATTGTCAACCCTGAGCTAAAACTCTTGCAACTGCCGGATTTCCAAAGTAAGTGTTGAACCTGGAATAGAAAAATAAATATCTAAGAACATGGATGAATGACATATCCTTGCATACTGTCACTTGCTAATGTAAGCATGTTTAAGACAGGTGCTTTTTACAGCAGTGACATCAATATGTGACAGCACTGACTTATGTCAATACATGTGTCCTCTATGAACTAATAGGCTTCATGCAGCAACGATTCACACATTCATACCTCCCAAATGTACAGATTTTCACAAAATGTCCACAGTTTGGCCTCATAATTTTGTACTGCCAAATCATTAAAGACTGAAGTTAGAACATAATGACATGCATTTCAGTTTCAGACTTCATATCCCTCAGAAAATTATATAACATTGCAAAACCTATTATTCTATCAATTTTCTAAGTTTGAATGACCAAATATTTCAAAAGTGTCCCTATTGTTGGGCCTTTGTCCCACTTTTATTTATGTCTTGCCCCAGCTTTGTTGGTCTAAGAGCTTGAGATGGATGTACACATTACAAAAAACCTTTAACAAAGCAGTACAATTTGCAAAACACCATTACAAACACAGATGTACTAAGCACTAAGTCAGCTATGCACCTTGAGCATCAGACAAAAGACTCATGCATCCCTGAATCCAAAAGAGAAAATAATGGATATTGCACAGTTATCATTTGCACAAGGTGTTGTATGGGAGAGCAGGAAGCCTAGGCTCACACAAAAGGTATTGAGCTTGTGTGAGTAAGAAAGACAGGCAGGCAGACATTTGGATAAAGTATCAAATGGGCAATGTGACAGAATGAGCTTTAAGCCTTATGACTGACCCAGGTAACTGGTGTGTGTATCTGTGTGTGTGTGTGTGTGTGTGTGTGTGTGTGTGTGTGTGTATGTGTGTGTGTGTGTGTGTGTGTGTGTGTGTGTGTGTGTGTGTGTGTGTGTATGTGTGTGTCTATATGGGCACTCAAGGTGAAATGTGCGCATGAGTGTCTGGAAGAATACAGCCAAGCTCTGTGCTAGCTCTACATCCTGGTATGTTGGACGGGTGTGAGCCATGCATGGCAGAGGTGACAGTTCATCATCATCATCATTCCTGACTGCAAGAATTGGCTCTGCTTTGAGTTTAATTGGTACATCTACACCCACAGTCAGATGCACTGCTGCTAGCTGAACATGACTAATGTCTGCTGGATGAGCTCTCCTCACGAGTATGCCCAGGACCACAACCCCATGGCCTCCCATGTCTGGGTGTGAGTACCTCAACCACTGATGGATCAGTGGAAGTAATGTCACTACAGGAGCTTGATTGGGCATGGCCATTTCAGCTAACATCAGTTGATGTGGCTAACCTATGCCCACATATGTGCTATCTCCCTCTCAGCAGACATTCCATCACAGACACTGCCCATTGCAATGAGCCATTCATCAGATCCACTGAATCGGCAACATGGTGTAGACAGTCATGCCTATCAGCCTGTGCCACATCTACAATACTAAGCATTTCCTCAGAGGCCATATAGTAACATGCCTGTGCTTCCATGTCAGCCCTAAACATACATCAACTGGCACAGAAAGACACACCAGAATCAGGTGGAGGGTGGACAGCAAGCCTCCTCTAAGCACTCCTAACAACCCTCCTACATGGCACCTCACCCACACTTTGGCTATGGCCAGAGTCAACTGGCATTGAAGCCACAGTAACCACACTAGCCTGTTCAAGTGGTCACCCTCCACCATTCCAATACCCGAGGTACTCACTGGAATAGGTATGCATAAGCCTACTGGCTGTGTCTGATGGAAGTACATAGGATGGCCAAATATCAACCTCAGTGTCAGATTCAACCTCTTTATCACCCTGACTGTGCCTCTGTTTAGCCACCATAATCAACAGAGTCTGCTGATACTCTGGCATCAGGTTGTAAGAGTCCTACACTTCCACTGTCAGCATCACCTGTGATAATAAGCAACAAACACATGAAAGAAATTAATACCTACACTACTAAAATGTAATATATGATATCAAACTAACACTGGCACCACTATCACAGATGGTAAAACAATACACACACACTCATGACACCCACCTCACACATATGTATAAATGCGTATTCTGTCAAATGCTCATCAGTACTCAAATAAAAATGTTTGGCTTACCATGTGTAGGTGACACCACACTTGCTAGGAAGGATAATTCAGTAAGAAGGTAAACAAAAAGTAAGGAGACCATCATCACAATACCAATAACATGGGGGCGATTAATTATTTGCTTTTATATGTCCATTAAAAATACTTTTACTGAAACTTGGCTGGCATGTCCACCCAAAGCCCATCTGTAATGAACCAGGATGTGTTAACTGTATCAATTTATAAACAAGTCCCCCTCCAAAAAAATTAATTAAACCAACTCAACTATTACATCCAATATTGTTAAAAATTGACATAAGTAAGCTTACCTGGTAGCACTTCCTGCAACATATTTGTCCTCCCTGAAACAACAGCACCAATGTCAATTACATTCTGCTGTGTACCTTCCACTGAGCTCTCTAGATCCCTGACAGTGGACAGGAACTCTTTATCTGCTGTCAGTGTTAGCTCTGTAGCAGCACCCCTATCCAAGCAGGCAGCTGTCCACAGGTCACTGCAGCTGCTCTCCTCTGGGCTGATGAAATCATATCAGTGGCCCTATGATGCACCGGATCATAAGTCCTGCTACACCTCCACTATGACATTGATATTTTCCACTATCTGGTTCCAAATCTACGTTCTGCCAGACATATCCCACATCCTCTCTAAAGCAGAAAGGCACCACATTGATAAAAGGTTTGCAAAATCACATAATTCTCTGAGTCACTGAAGGAGGGGTTGTGGGGATTGAGAAACTTGGGTGCCATAGTCCTAGGTGACATAAAACACAAAAGAAGAATACTACACATAAATATCACATAAATAAAAGTCCTGCTTATATATACACGTATTATTATTTTTTTCAATATTACCCACTAGAGAAACACAAAACTTCAGGTATTAAAATATAAAAGGTTATGTGGTTGCAACGTATCACAGTCACACAAAAAACAGGGTTTGATCCAAAACAAGAACTAACAACAGCAAACATCTTTAAATAAAAGTTTTTGGTTGTGGCAACACACGAATGGAACTTGGGTCCCCCACCCCCAAAACAACTGGCAAATAACAGTTTGTACCAAGCAATGAATAACATATCAGTCAATTATTCTCACAAAATGTGTACACATTTATCACAGAAAAGTAATTTTCATACAATTGCCAGTCACCTCTACCTGTACCCAACACTCCTCTAGAGGTATCTATGGGCCATCTTAGAAGGCTAACAACCCTTTGTCATTAACAATATAGGACCTTTAAATTTCAATGAAATAACTTAGAAGAGTGTAAGATAAACAGTTGTAACAATAACCCTTGTGATGAAAGTTAAGAAGGCTGTGTATCTGAAAAAGTAAAATGCCCTGACAAAATGTCTATGCCATCAGATAACTTCTAAGAAGTGCATACAGCTAAAAGATGCATTTGCTAATGTATGTATGTCTGCATATACCTTTCTTTATCGAAATTTCACAATCTCGAAAAAGAAAAGTAAGACCTCACTTCCACAAAAGTGCACTACATCAAAAGTGCACTTTCACGAAAGCTGATTCACCAAATCAGAAAAAAAAAAAACTTCTGTAAATACTATGTTGCAGGGGGGCAAGCCCCCCACACCCCCTACTTAAATATTCTAACTTTGAGATAACATTACAGTGGGGAAAAGGATATACTTCCTTATCCCCACTGTAACGTGCTTCGGCGAATCATTTTTCGCGAAAGTGCACTTCCGATGTACATATATATATATATATATATATATATATATATATATATATATATATATATATATATATATATTCCTAGTAATATGTGACCAAATCTGGTATGTAATTGAAAAATTCAATCATACCTTATCAACATCAGAAATCTTCTGTGGCGATAAATCCAAAGTAATAGCAATCTTCTTCTATGTTATCCACATGGGTTCATGTTAGATCAACGAAAATCCACATCCCTGATGAGCGGATCACCGAGACAAGGTTGCCGACACCACTCATCCCCGACAATGATGAGTAGTGCAGAATGGGATGTATTCCCATTTCTGCAATGTGGTGTGATCTCGGAGTTGGTATATTTAAGTAGTGTGTGTGTGTGTGTGTGTGTGTGTGTGTGTGTGTGTGTGTGTGTGTGGGAGGGGGCACAGCTCCCCACATGGGGGGTGCAGGGGGGCTTGCCCCTATGCTATACAGGTATCTTTTTATTTTTTAAGTGTATTATGGACACGGGAATATATTCTGTTCTGTAATACATACACGTACCTGTCGGCGATCTCGTCTCGGTGATCCGGTCATTGGGGATGTGGATTTTCATCGATGTAACATGGATCCTGTCCACATACACATCTCTCCTCACCTTTAGGTTCCCTAGCTACATGTCTACCTTTTTCTAGAGAAGATTCAGACCTGTAAGCACAGTGAAGATGCAAATGAGGTGTGAATTCATTAAAACTGCTAAATCCCAAACTTTTGGTTCCATGTAGCAGGTGTAAACATAGTGCAGGCACTTCCTCAGTGTTAGTTGCTAATGAATTGCAACTGTGAATGATTAATGGTGGGGAGAAGGAAAACATAACAGCAATTCAGACTCCCTTACTTGCAATACGTGTGTCACCCAGGTTACACTTACAAAGTTTAGAAGTAATTGTGTCAAGGTTTTAAATAGAAGTGAGCAGCACACATTTCTCAGTTTCTGTTCACTGATAGCCGAACTCCCCTTCCTTTGTTGAGAACTGCATTTTAAGGACAATGATACAAAATGCCCTACAGACTGCATATCTGAAATAACAGCTCAGATAAGAGAATAATGAGCACAATACAAAGAGAAGACAGAGTTGTATTGCTGCAAACAATAGTCATAAATAGCTGTGTGATCAGTCATTGCAGTAAATATGTAATTAACATGCGTACAAACAACTGACAGTGTACAAGTGTTATATGTCTTTTTAATACTGTGGATGATATGGGACTTGCTTGTATGCACAGTGATTTGCATTCCTGCTCCAAAGCTGTTTTTTCTGGTCAAGAGGAATAACACACACTTACTGTGTTTTGTAGGTTCATTGGTGTAACAGTTCAAATCTAGACCAATGTAAAAATCTGTAATGTGTGCTACAATGTATTTTGTAATGATGTTTATTTATTTATAATCTTAATATTTGCATGGTGCGTGGCTTAGTGCAAACACAGTGAATGGATAAATCAAATAAATTTCATGTACTGTGCTTCTATGATTAAGACTGCATTAATTGCAGCTGCCAGTCAAGTATGTGTGCAGCACACCTGGTAAACACAATGAACCACACAACATACACTATTTGTAGACCATGGTTTAAGTCCCATGTTTGTCCTTTTAAGGATGAAACCTAATAAACACTTCTTAGAAGGATAAAACAAGGTGAGCTTTGCCTGTCACGTTTGCGAGTTGGTTGCCTTTACACAAACATGGATTAATAGCCCACATAAGAAGTAGACAAAACAGTTGCAGACAGGAAGCATGTAGTAGTCAGTTTCAAAAAAGATACACTGTTGCACTTTTTGGTTATCATCGCTCAAACCCACTTAGTGGTGTTGTGTGATGGTCAGCAATCTTCCACAACACTTGCAGGTCCAGAACACCTGCAGGCAGGAAGCAGACAGTAGATAACTTCAAAATGGCTACATTGTATCCTGTACAGTTTGCCACTGCACAAACATGCTATGACATTGTGATCTGTAGTGAGAGTAGGGAACAGGTGGAGGAGACCCTGGAGAGATGGAGATATGCTCTAGAGAGAAGAGGAATGCAGGTCAGCAGGACTAAGGCAGAATATATGTGTGTGAATGAGAGGGAGGATAGAGGAATGGCGAGAATGCAAGGAGTAGAGGTGGCGAAGGTGGATGAGTTTAAATACTTGGGGTCAATAGTTCAGAGTAACGGTGAGTGTGGAAGAAAAGCGAAGAAGAGAGTACAGGCTGGATGGAGTGGGTGGAGAAGAGTGTCAGGAGTGATTTGTGACAGACGAGTACCTGTAAGAGTGAAAGGGAAGGTCTACAAGAGGGTACTGAGACCAGCTATGTTATATGGGTTGGAGACAGTGGCATTGACAAAAAAGCAGGAGTTTGAGCTGGATGTGGCAGAATTAAAGATGTTAAGATTTGCACTGGGTGTGATGAGGGTGGACAGGATTAGGAATAAGTATATTAGAGGGTCAGCCCAGGTTGGAAGGTTTGGAGACAAAGCCAGAGAGGCACGATTACGTTGGTTTGGACATGTGCTGAGGAGGGATGCTGAGTATATTGGGAAAAAGATGCTAAGGATGAAGCTACCAGGTAACAGGAAAAGAGGAAGGCCTAAGATAAGGTTTATGGATGTGGTGAGAGAGGACATGCAGGTGGTTGGTGTGACAGAGCAAGATGCAGAGGACAGGAAAAAATGGAAACAGGTGATCTGCTGTGGTGACCCCTAACGGGAACAGTCAAAAGATGATGATGATGAAACATGTTAAGTGGAGTTGCACAGAAATCAGCACACATGCAGAATAATAAATGTGAAAATATATAACTGCTGCCTAGTTGTTCCTATAGCCGCAGTTGTAAGTTAAGGGTTATAGTACAGGTGAGCATGAGTTCTAATCCAGCTAAGCCCAGATTTTTTGTACTGATTTTCCACTTTATATAAAAATTAACAGTAGAAAAATACTTACACATAGGAATAACTATGTATAGCATGTGCACTGAGCATACACAGGATATCAGAGATTTATTACATGTGTAACTGCGGATGCCAGTGCAATTATGGTTGTACAATTACATGATTACAGAGCCAGAGTAATGCTTGTCCACTCACTTTTAAAAAATATAAAACAATGTAAAAGTAATTATAAATAAGAATAAGTATGTATAGTACTGGAGTTCTTATCAATTAATGGTGACTGAGGGTATATTGACAATTATGTTTCTGTAGTTATAATTGTCTTTTCTGACCATGGATGGACTTCAGAATTCAGTGACACTCATGCACACATAAATATATAAACCAGGCCTTGTCAGATCACACACATATATGGTTAACCCCTCATTCTGTCATGTGTGATTGTATATAATTAATAAGCATGCCCAACAAGCACTTCTTCTGTGGCAAGGATGACAAAACACCTACATGAGAGAATATGTGTTGTCTATGTTGCATAGTTTTGAATCCCACATTGTACAAATTAATTTTATCAGTGGGTAAAGCCACACAAAAAATGTATCAGGTCATATAATTTATACCCCCAGTACTTGCCTGCAAAGTTAAACCAACTAACAGATGCAACAGTATCCAAACCAATAACTAATGCTAATTGTCACATTACACTTCTTTATTCATAAACTGTTTTCATCTCTGGCACTGTTGCTCTCTGCTTAAGATTGTGTAAATGGGGTTTGCATGGTTGTTTGGGTTTGTGCACTAGCATTAAATGTGACAAAATGAATTGGCAGGAAAACACTCTTAACTGTTGCTCTTTGCCCTGAACAGACATGTCTGGAGGTAGAAGGGAAGGTACCCAATTTAGGGCTCAAATGTCGGGTGTAGAGGAGTCCATAACTTTTATTGGACTCCTTGTAAACCATCACAGCCAAAGGCTGCTGCAAAGGGATTATACTGATCACAATACAAATCTTAGGCTTGGAATAATCTTTACAATCCAATAAGCACTCTGGACTCAGAAACACTATTAAAAACTTTTAATCTCACACAGCTTTTGTGATTTCTCCCTTCATCAGTTTTTTTGGTATAAACTTTATGAATGGTCTCAATCTAAACAAATTACCAATTATATTTTAATAACTCTTGAGGTTGGGAGGGTGGCTTAATGATTAAGGTGTTTTCCTTAAAAACACAAGGTGCAGGGTTTGAGTCTCACAAGGGATAATTGTCTAGGCTTAAAATGGCTCGCAAGGGCAGTTAGCTTAGTATTAATCTATGAACCTATGACATCAATTTCTTGTTCACAGTTATTCTGAATGAGTATGGGGATGATGCGTCTCATGATTTTTCAAGTGGCAATAGTATTTGACTGGAAGAAATATTGAAACTGTATGTGAGTTGCTTGAAACTGTACTGTCCAGCAATGTTTTCATATTTGGAAATCAAGTTTGTCATCAGGTATCTGGTGTGATGATGGGTACTCACATTGCAAGCACATATGCTTACCTGGCCCTTAATCACTGGGGAGTTGAATATGTCCTTAGTCCTAATTCTCACTTCTCAAAGTGTATTCCTTTTTTTTAAATGCTTTGTGGATGCTATCTTCCTTATTTGGGAGGGTGGTGAGCGAGAACTAACTGACTCAATCACTCCAGAAGAGCTCAGAAAAAGCTACCTGCTTAATTCCACCATAGGAACAACAGTGCAGGATGAGCTCATTTTCAGAAAATCCATTGTAATACCATGCAGAAAACAATGTTCATAACTCTTTAAATATAAGAGCTAGACTAAAAATGTAAACGCGAAAGCTGTTCAGCAGACACTGACCTTTCCAACAGTGCCAATGTTGATAGTGCATATCAAAGTCATTATTAAATATTTGGCAAGCAATGTTGAAATTGTGAATATTTTTTACCTTGTAATCAATTTACCATGTAGACTCATAGAATTTGTATTTAATTTGTTAGTATGAATGTCAGCTTTAAAACGATGCCTTAACCATTACTGTGTGATGCTCATTTACGGAGATATTCACAGAAGTATGATTAATATAATATTTCTCATAAATCATAAATAAACAAAGCATAATATCTCATCACCTGTAACAGATAGAGCCTACATATCAGTGGGGAAGTTGTGCGTCTCAATGTCAGCTTCAAAATGATGCACCATTTGTGTCATAACCATGCTCCCTTGCAAAGATATGGGCATAATAATGAGAAGTATTGAAAATGTATAATTTTCATAATCCTACAAGACTAAACAAACTGTGATATATGTACATGTGTACAGTGCACAGACACAGGTCTTTTACCATGTTGTAAGGACTAACACTGTTTTCAAGATGAGGTATTACTTGGCATACTGACATGCTTCCTTGCAAAGTTATTTACCAAAATATGAAAAAAATAATAATTTCCATAACCTAACTCCAAAACAAACTTTGATATCTGCACATGTGTACAACATACAGGCACAATTCTTTTACCATGTTGGAACCAGCAATACTGTCTTCAAAATGAGGTATTACTTAGCACATTCAGTTGCTCCCTTGCAAAGTTATTTACCAAAATATGAAAAAAAATCATAATTTCCATAACCTAAGTCCAAAACAAACTTTGATATCCATACATGTGTACAACATACAGACACACTTATTTTACCATGTTGGAACTATCAATACTGTCTTCAAAATAAGGAATTACTTAGCGCATTCAGATGCTCCCTTGCAAAGTTATTTACCAAAATATGAAAAAAAATCATACCACATAGAAACCCAAATTTGCCCTTCGCTTTCATTGATGTGATAACGACTTCTACTTATGTGAATAACAGTGGCAGCTGCTGAGAGTTTTACCTGACAACTGAGAATGACTCAGTGTTATTCTGTAACTGCACTTATTGTTAAAATGTGATAATGACCTACATTTTATTACTGTAAGGTTCTGCATGCTCAGACACAGGTGATAATTGCTGCACATAGCCTGTTGAGTAGACATTCATTATATTACCTGGTGCAGGTGCTATATAACACTGACTCATTACCATCTGTTAGGAGAAGGCTAGAGTAATTCAGTAAAAATAGTCGAACACTTATGTACCCTTCCTCCCACCTAAATTCCGCACGACTGTCAAAGCCAGGAATATTGCCCAAAATATATGGTTGCTCCATGCTGGTACTTTTGTGCAATGACTAACATGTATGTCACTGGGCCAAGTGCTGTGTATAATCAAACAGAAATGACAAAGTCATAAATATGTAAATTACCTGGTTGATCCACAAGGCCTTCTTCACATATGTCTGCAATCTCAAAGCCAGCACCCAAATCTGCTCTGAACTGGTGGTCAATAACACCACATACACAAATGGTATAGATATAGCCAACCTACTGGAAGACAGATTCAGTGAAAACTTCACCACCTTGTCCCCCCATCAGTGAACCTCCAAATGCTTGACCCCACACAGTTTGGTTTTGTCAAAGGGAGATCATTCCTGTTAAACTCAGTTGACTTTTTAGAAACCATCACCAAAGTCATGGACAAGGGGAAGACAGTGAACATCCTCCAAGAGGGTGTTACCCAGACTAATGGCTGGTGCCAAATCCACTCCCGCAACCCACATGCAAGGTCTTAACCTGGTCTGCACCATTAATAGAACTTGTTGGTGGGATAGATTTGTGTCCCAAAGACTCCCCCATCTATGGAACAGACTCCCTCTCCATGTCAAGCAGACTACCTCTCTAGCCCTCGTTAAGACGAACCTGGATGACTGGATGGGAAACAGAAAATATACCCTTGGGATCCCACCTGTGTCCCTGCTGGACAGGGGAAACAGGTGCCGACTTTAAGGGAACATGGGAAAAATTCTTGGATAGGCTTATAAGGGCCTCCAGGCCAATAGCCTAGTATCATCCTATGAACCTATAAACTGTTTTGCCCAGTGGTCACTTCAGCATTCTGACCATGTATGCAGAAGCACTTCCCTGATACATAATCACTTCAGCAGTCTGACCATGTATGCAGAAGCACTTCCCTGATACATAATGAATTGTTTCACCAAGCAACATCTTCAATACCATGTCCAAGTATACACATGCACCAAAATAAAACATTCACCCACTTGACCCCTTTAGTAAAATGTTGAGGTATGCATGAACACCAAAATGAAATGTTTACCCAAACTACCCTTCAGTAACATTTACTAGTGTGTACAGTCACCAAAATGAAGCATTCACCCAAGTGACCCCTTCAATAAAATGGTGATGAATGCACAAGCATCAGAATGAAAGATTTCCCCAAACTACCCTTCCTTAACACTTCCCAGTATGTCCACTTTACATTTCCTTCATAACATCCCTTTGAACCACCATTGTTGCTCTGTAAATTCTTTTTTCAGGCTCCTACCCCATTAATTCTGGATCTCTTCTGCCTTTTTCTATTAATGCATTATAAGCCACCATAATTTTAATGTTTGGTGCAGTCTCCTTTCTAGATTCAAGATTCAATCAAGAGCTGTATTTAATTCAATTAATTAAATTAAGCACAGCCAGAAGGGACTTGTCCAAGGGTTCTGAAGTCTGACACTCCAATGTCTGCTCATTATTGTCTTTCATCACTACGTATTTACTACTTATTTGCCAGAAAACCACAAGTTTCTAAAATATGGGGCAAAAGGATGGGGCAAAAAATGGACATTCTACGATTATTTGTACAGTCTGTAGTATCAATGCACAAAAAAAAAAAAAAAGGCAGAAGAAATAAAGTAACAGAAATGATAAGTTACTTTAGCAACCAATCAGGTTGTGTCCTTCAGTTGCCGTACCTGACTGAGTGCAGTTTACTGACAAATGAGAAAAATAAAAAAAAATTCCTGCCTGAATCGTATAAAGTGATTCATAGCACGGCTGCAAAGTGTAGATTGCAGCAGCAATATTATAAAGTAGTGGTCGCTCTGGTAGGTTGGACATTTTTGTATTTTGGAATCGTACTGGAATGACAGGTTTAATCAGCAGATTTGTGTTATTGATTTTTTTTCCATCTCTTCACGTGGGGGGGGGGGTACTGTCTGTTAGTGAACATTCCAACTTGAATATTTATTTTAAGTTTCTGGCAATAGAATGAAGAAAAGTATAGCGGCCATGCAGGAAGAAAAAGTTGTCTGTTCAAGGGTTGGGAGGGTGGCCTAATGGTTAAGGTGTTTGCCTTACAAACACAAGGTGCAGGGTTTGAGTCTCACAAGGGATAATTGGCTAAGCTTAAAATGGCTCGCAAGGGCAGTTAGCTTAGTATGAATCTAAAGTCCACAGTAGTAAAAAAAAAAAAGATCTCAAATACAGTTTTCTGGGATAAAAGCATTATTAGATGCGATGGAGTTCTTCAGATCCAGCTACAAGGCATTTATGAATTCCGAGACTGAACTTTGGAACTTTCTTTGTAGCCTGAGACATGAAGGCTTTGCCCTTGTAATCTTGACCAGCAAAGACATCTATGGCTATTCTTCCTGTCGGGCAGTGGTGTCAGAAAAATATGAACTTGTCCCAAGTGGAACAGGAGTGGCCTTAGGTCAGCTGGTGCCCTAGGCAAAAGGGCTCCACAGTGCCCCCTACCACACCATCTTTTGCTCCATCCTGGTCTACCTACACCATATAAATACTGGCAAAGTGCTCCTGCTACAGCAGCTCCCTAGGCAGCCACCTAGTTGGCCTATGCCTATGGCCAGCTATGAGTGGAAGGCATGGGACCCAGCGAGCAGTAATACGAGTGTTAATAAGTAATGAAATGCAGAAGTAAAAGGAGTTAGAATTTGAGCTTGTGATCTTGGGTTTAGTAATCTGAAGCGAGCTTTGAGCTGCCTTCTAAACTGGAGAACTTCCATTTGCTTTGCCTGAGAAATTAGTTTTTACTACTACAGATTAGTCTTTCTGTCAAAAAAAAAAAAAAGATGGGGATGAAATGAATGATTTAAAAAAAAAGTGTATGGAGCAAAGCTTTGTGTAGCTGGAGTAGTTATCTTACTACAAAGAGAAGAATACAACCATCCACTCTGCTTGCCAACTCAGAGGCTGTGTCAGTTATCAGTAAATAAAATCCATCATGTAGTCTGAGATGAGCTATGAAAAAAATTAATAGAATTACCGAGTACACAAAGGATTATGGGGCGCAATCATTTCTGAAGCACTAACGGTTTCTATTACCAGTATTCTATTTGTAGCAATGAGTGCAGAGCCAGCCTTAGCTGAAACGGCACCCTAGGCGAAGTACTGGTCTGGCGCCCCTTAAGCCCCACTCACACCAAACTCAAGGAACACCCCTATTTGAGCCACGCCCACCATTGGGTCACTCCCACAAAACCCACTCCAGTTCTTTCAATGTTTAAATGCATGAAAAAACAGTCATACTGCAACAAACACCTTGTAGTGTAGTTGACTGCAATTGAAGGCTGAATTCTCCTTAATAAACCTACTTGATCTGTTGCTAGTGTATAAGACTGAGATTTTGACAGCCTCAGGGTACAAAAAAATGCATGTGGATTTAAAGACAAGATTCTTGCCTGAACACCAGAATGTCTGTAAACGTCTTGAAATCAGGGCTAAATAGAAGACTGTCACAGCCAGATTGATGGCCAACTATTTTCCTTCATGCTGATACAACATTCTCATGATATGCACTCATATAGAAGCCACATGCCTTGCACTTTACAGATCCTGTAAACAAGCTCTTCAAGTATAATACAAAGTTTGAGTTTCTGGTCCTGCAATGAATAAACAAAGGCCAGCTCTTGATTATGGCAATTCAGTCTTGCTACCAATGAAGTGATTCACATGATTATAGGACACTGGTATGAAGGCCCTAAAGCCTAGCCAAGAATTTCACCCATTTGCCAAAAAATACACAATGCTATAACTATTCTGAAATCTTTGATTTACTTTAAAATACAAGAATGGCAGTGTGTTTTATCATTACTCCATTATAAAAACTGAAAATGACATAGGAGCATTTCTGCATCAATATTATCAATTAAACAATACATCATAACTGCTTGAAATATGGAGTTCCATAATGCTAACAGTGAATGCACCAAAAAAACTAACAAATATATCTATGTCTTTCTATCTCTAGCTATGTCACAAAGACATGCATCATGAGCGTTTCTCCCCAAGCCGCCACTAAAAATTGGCCTCGGAATGATACAAAAAAATCCATATTGCTAGACAAAAACATTTCTGCCATCAACAGAACCACTACAACAAGCCACAGAAGTTCTGGGCAGGTATTAATCTCCTCCACCCAGGGCAATCCATTAATCCAACCCCCTCTGCCCCTAGCCAAAAAGCACCAGAGTCCATTGCCAACACCTTCAACAATTTCTTCACAGAAACCATCTAGGCCCTTGCTAGTTAACTTAAACCCACATTACCCTAATGCTAAAACCCTTAAACCCAGTGACAATCTCCTCCAAAAAGTTCAGACTTCTCTCATTACAGCCCTAATCACAAAACTCAAACCAACCACCCTTTCAGCTGACCTCCTCCCTGCAGACTACCTGCTGATGTCATAGCATACCCTGTCAGTATTTTGATGAACAGAATCATAACTGAAGCCTCTGTCTGGAAAATATTCCATGTCATACCACTCCATAAAGGTGGCAGCTCCATTGAACTGTCAAACTATAGACCAATAGCTATCCTTTCTCCGCTGGCTAAAATTATGGAAAAGTGTATCTATAAACAACTCTTACACTAACTTATTCAAAATAATCTTCTGGCCAACTCCCAGCATGGATTTAGACCACAGCACAGTACCACCTCAGCCCTCCTTTACTTTTCTATGTCAAATTCCAACCGTAACAAACTATCTTCTGCCCTGTTTCTTGATCTTTCCAAGGCCTTTGACATTGTTAACTACCAGTTACTCTTACTTACCCTGATTCAGTAGGCAAAACCAAGAATTCACTCCCATCTGACCTTACTCTGAACCCCTCCCTTAATCAGTTAAAAAAAATCTAAACCAGTATTTTAAAACTCACTGGTTATGTTTTTGCTCTAACCCTGACTAAAGCCTCATCCACTTCCATATCCCTGCAATTTTATTCATAGCAACTACCCTCTTACACTAAAAGGTTTGAAAAGAGAAACTAACATCTTTGCAGATACTCTGTGTTTAAGCTGCACCTATAGGTTTGATAAGAGAAACTAGCATATTTGTATACATTTCTGTATATAAACTGAGACTAACTAACAGTGTTTGTGCATATATTGTAACTTGCTTGTCTTTGTAAGTTTGGAGCTATTCTCGCCTGGCCTCTGCTGAAAATGGGCATGTATCCAGTCGGACTATCCCAGTCAACAAACTTAAAATATAATAAATAAGATAAAAATGAGCAGACTATTTACATTTTGCCACAGCAAAGAAGGACAAGAGTGCTAAACCAGGAGTCAATTTGCAGTTACCCGTACATTCAAATAATGTTTGAAATATGCAAGATCTATATCTTTCTCTATTTTCTTTGTATAGAACCACACCACTATGGTACACTGCTTTTTAGTCTGTCTTACAGCATGTGAAAATTCAGTAAATCCATACCCAGGAATCAAAATACTCATAGTGTTAGGAAATTTAAAACGCTTCTTATCATTAAGTCTCACTTCACTTAGTAAGTACCCCAGGTAAGTACCAGTTTCAAGTTTGATACAAGACTGTATGGCCAAGAAAGTCAAAAACTACTCATACATCCCAATGCAGAACGGTAACTAAAGGAATTAGAAAAAGCATGGTACTATTCTGTCCAGGTAATGTTTACAAATTAAATTGCAACCGCTAAAAGAACAGCAACAATAAGTCAATAGTAGACAACTATATAATGCCCATAAGAAACAGATCAGGTGTCAGCAGAAAATAACTGGTATGAGCCCATCAACATAACAGATTGTCTGATACAGTGCATAAAGGCACATTACCTCCAGTGGTGAAACGCAGTCAGCAAAGCCCTCTGTATACATTTACTATATAAGAAAGCATATAACAAGATTCCTGGTGCACTGAGCTATGTTTTTTTTCCTTATTTACTATATAGCTTGTTTTTAAACTTCCTGGAAAAAAAGAAAATATTTTGACAGCTGCTCATTTATCAACATTCTGAATATAATTAGGAAAAACATTAAACAAATAAGAATGCAGTTCTTAACCCTGACATTATGCAGCACTTGTCTCATCTCAGATTTTTCTTTGGTCTAAAATAGCTGTTAATTTCAGACTTCAGTTGGCAAATTTAGCTGCACAACCTTTAAAGATACTGCATGCAACTTCAGCAAAGCATTCCAACACACTGGGAATAAAAGTTACCATCTACTTTGGCAGTGATTTGAGGTGTGTGTGAGAGAGAGAAACAGAGAGAGTAGTCTTACATATGAAGTCCTGTACACCATTGAAAGCTTGAGAAAGTTCCAGCTGAAATATGAATGTTCATCTTGCTCCCTGAATTTATCTCTAAACAGTTTGTAATTACTCTTTATCCAACAACTGTTATTTATTTCACTAAATGCATACCTGGGACTCAACCAGCTCTGTGTGGGTTTCAGAGAGATCTGTGTATTAAACAGAACCTTTCTGGATGCTAGGTTATTCTTGTTAAATAAAACCTTAGAAGAAATCATGAAAAAGCTTATCCCATGGAACTAGTGAATTAAAAATGGAAGTATGACATTTTAGAACACCAAGAGGTTAAATAACTTTGAATTCTAATACTTTATCTTTCTAAAGCATTGCAAGTAATTGCTGATGAATTTTCTTGACTAAGGAAAATGACATAATAAAATGGGCTGGAATCTTAAAAAAAAAAATCACTCTTTAAGCAAAGCACTACTCTGAGCTTTCTCTTTAACTATCATTGCTGTTATACATTCTCTGCAGGTGATTTGTAAAAAAAAAAAAATTATGAGAGAGTCAAAAACAAACTGCTACAGAAAGAGCGGTCATTTACATAACTAAACGCTAATCTGTCCAAGACTGGAATGTTTTAATCTACATTATACACTTAAATGCAGATTTTTTAGAGAAAAAAAAGTTATCACTATGATAAGAATGTAAACACTTTTCCCACTAAGCATTTACAGATTAAGAATCAAAAAATCAAAAAGAAGCAAAGATAGCTCCACAGAAAGGTACAGCAAAATAAAGGAAAATATCAAGAAGCAGGAACTAAACGATAACTAAAAGTGCGTTTATTCTGGGCACCATTGGTCTTATCCAGGGTTGTATTCACCCCTATGGATGAGCTCCATTGTAAATTGGCATCTCTCAGTGTAAGACATCTGTCTATAATAGAGGTTAAACTAAATCGGCCTCTCCCATCTCAGCTGGGATTACAATGTACATATCTCTGAAGTTCCATCACATTACAGGTACACAGCTACTCTCCAACTCTACACCTCCCTCACCCCCCTCCCCTGAAACATTTCTGTTTGTGTTGTTTGGATCAGTCCCTGGGTGGGACATTGTTCCCTTATAAAACAAGTGCGAAATAACAGTACTTGAAGTCAATATGGAATGACTGTAAAACTACAAATAAAAAAATAAACTTCCCAAGAATTGGGCATGATGTAAATATCAGGTGTCTGAGGAGGTCGCTGCACATACTGCTACCACAGTTTCTATGCTACATACCAAATGCCCTATCAGTCTCTAGAGAGAGAGAGAGAGAGAGAGAGATTTTCTACTATTTGCTGTTTCTTTATTAAAACTTATGATAACCCTTCTAAGCTGTAGTACTTGCATCTCATTACTGATCCTAATAGAGTCTGTCTTGCCTTTGGTCCCCCTTACGTAAGAAAATAAAAGGCAGATTTAGTTTCATGTATTGAGTAAAACTTGAGAAATTTCTACAGATGCAGATGTACTCACTCATACAAGCATGCATTCTCTCACACTATTTTGTTTGGCACATATTTTGCTTTTTCCACCATCCATAAACGAGTACTGTGCTTAATGAACAGTACTAGTATCTGTGTGTAAAATATTAAGCCCTGCTCCCTAGTCCATTATGGAGCAATTCTCTATGTGTATTCAATCCCTGAAGTTTACAAAGCCCCAAAATATCTTTCTGTACAGTAGCAGGGATTCATAGTCAGCAAAGTGCAAGTTGCTCTCAACAGAGAATGTGATTTATGTTTCTCTAAAATAATATAATTCATACACATGCATAAACTAGATATCACAAGACCAATTTAAATAAAATGAACATGACTATGAATTGCTTATCTGAGCACTTGAATGGACTGCTCAGCTGTGTGTCACATCACCTTGCACTCCAAAGTAATGCTGGTACCTAGCAAACTACACAAACTCAAACACACTTTTATGCAAATTAGCAGAGAGTGAAACACATCCACACTCACTGACATACACAAACACATACAAGAGCAGCACAACTTGCAATCTGTGTTTACCCCTGCAGCTATTGTACATAGAGGCTAAGTAGGAAACAGCTTCTATACATTGCAGCCCTGATCTAGTCAGTGTCCTCTGATGGGTAGCCAAGGCAACAGTCAATCACAAAATTATATCAGTCTCCGCACTACAAACATTAGCCAAATTCTGCCCTCCCGTTTGATGACACAAGAAAACGCACATCTTGAATTTATAACACACAGAAGTTTACCAGTCAGACAGCAAAGAAAAAAAAAAAAACAACGTCCAACACTCACTTAAGCTAACCCAGCCCAGAGCAGGAAAACACAACAAAGCAAATTCAGGAAATATATTTTTATCTGGTGTTGCGAATGTGTTGTAATTGCATGCATGAGAGAGCTGCCTGCTGCCTGAATCGACTTACCTCAAAAGCCAAGCAAGAAAAGCAAACAAGGGACACCCACAAAAAAAAAAAATGCGGAAAGCGCAGTTGGTAGCCCGCGTGGTGTAGAGGGAACCAGTCCGCCGATAATCCACACCAATGTCGTCCAGTCCACAGATCAGGAACACAGGAAGTAACGACAGCCAATGGCTACGCCCACCTCTATCGTCAACGAAGAAAGAAATGAGAGGCAGGTGTGTGCTGCGTTATATTATAAACTGTGGATGGTTTGGAGCAGTAGTCAGGGATGTGGGGGAGGGCGCAATGCTACAAAGGGCAGGCGCAACTACAGCTGAAAAGTGGAGAGAGAAGTTAAGTTAACGAAATTGCGCCCTTTGTGATGCCGGCCTTATGGCGCCCTAGGCGGTCGCCTAGTTCACCTATGCCTAAGGCCGGCCCTGAATGAGTGGAACTGGTTAGCGCCTAATGACTGGTTTAAAAAGAAGTATTGTACAGATGTTCAAAAACACAAGGGTTTCATAATTAGAGTGTACAAGTCCTGCAAATAACAAGGAGGGAGTCTGAGCTGTGTGTTGGCCCCAGCAGCAGTCAGTATTCTGATTTTCTGACAACCTAAGATGTATTGCTTGAAACTTAAGTTTTAAATAAAATTCGCCTAGCAATCTCATTTTTTTTTGTACTAAAGACTTCGTAATGCACTACCCAGAGGACACACTTAACCAAAGCTGACTTCAGCACAGTTTTTCACTTCGATTGGCTGCCACCACTTGCAATGCATAGAGAATTTACTTACTTTGATTACTTCTACTTACAGCTGATTTTCTCTGAAAAATCAAATATAAACAATGGGTAACTCCACAGGGAAAAGTAAGGTGAGAAAGTACTGGAAAAAGTGCAGGTACTTTTTCAATTTATTTTTTAAGAGTGGAGCTACAGAATGGCTGTAAAGGTAGATGTACTTGTGGAAGGGACTCGGCTGGAACTGCATACAATTACTACTGCCTCACAGCGCGCTTGGATGTAAACACAGAGGCGCTGTGAGACAGTACTCAGGGTTAATGATAATTCTACTAGCTTTCTTAAGTTTTAGCTCAATCACTTCCATTAAGAAATCTGTTTCTTAGGGGTGGAGCCTAGTTGGTCAACTGAGACCAGTGAATTTTGAGAGCTCCATAAACTAGTATAATAATATAGGAACACTTTATTATTTTCAAGTTTAAAACATCAGAAATATGTAGATAAACTACTAAACTTCATAAATATCAATTTTGGTGGAGGTCTACAAAAATTTTCCTGTCAAGTAACATGGAAATATATTGAGTCACTGAATATGAACAACTCAAGAAATTCTCATCCAGATGTTACTTTGAGAAAAGAACTGCAATTGATGACATCTACCTTACAGAAACTATATTTGAAGATGGATGGCTATAAAAATAAGTCAGAAAACCTCAAATTAAATTCTCAAAAACTGACTGATACTCTTAAGGAACTATTACAACAACAACATACAAAAATAGCAAATATAGAGACTTCTCTAAATGACATTGAAGGGAGACTGAAAGAGGAAGAATTCCAAAAAGAGTTTCTGCTTAAACGGAATACATAGCTGCTTTACAATATAGATTACTTAGAAAACAAGGAAAGAAGAAACAACATAAGGATCTTTGGTCTGCCTGAAAACACTGAAGGAGAAGACATTATTTCATTCTTAACAACCTGGATTCCTGAATTTTTGGACTTGAAAGAGGGACTTTCATATGGAATTGAAAGGGTGTATAGAGCACTGAGGAAACCTCCTTCTAACTCAACAAATACTGCACCTAGATCCATGGTTATAAAATTTCTTTCATTTCTGGACAAGGAACTAATATTAAAATCTGCTTGGAGAAAATCACCTTAAAATACAATCAAAGCCTGATAAGGTTTGACAATGGTTATTCTTCCAGAATACTAGAACAAAGGAAAAAAGTCTGGCCGATAATAAAACTGTTGAAACAAAACAACATTAAAGCACAGCTGCATTTCCAGGCAAGATAAAAATACTTTTTGCCAATGAGATGAGAACCTGTAATGACTTAGAAGAAGCTACTATATTCATCAAAAACAACAATATAGTGTCTGTCCCAGAAGAAATGGAATGGATGACCCCTACTCTTAAAAGAATAAAAAAAAAAACAAATCCTTGGACTGATGCTAGAAAGAAGAAACAAAAAAAAAAAAACTGATTCCAAGATAGCTGTCCCAAAAAAATAACTCTTACAACTACATCTCTCAAAGTATCAAGTGATATGGTACATCACTTGTCATCTTTTTTATTTTAAAAAAAGGAGGGTTTCTTAAACAACTGAGAAACAGTAATGTTTTATTCAGAATGTTCAAAGAGTCAAATCATTCTTCACAAACAAAGGTAGGTCAAGATGGGTTACTATCTACATTATATATAAGCCAAACAAAGCAACATATAATACAAACAGAAGTTTCTGTTCCCCTACTAGAACTCAGTCAATACTTATCTTGTTCATTTTTCATTGATTTAACTTACAATAATGTAAGTAATTAATTAACTAATTCAACAAGGTACCATTCATCAGAGTTCAGACTCAAATGTAATAAATTAACATCATATATAATAGCAGTAACATTAGAGTGTTTTGAAAAAAAATGCTGTCATGGAGACTAATGCCTTCTTCAGTTAAAGTTAGAAATGTCATGTATATCCTGATTAAGTAATAGTAGGAAGCTCTTAGTACAGGTGTCATCATTATTCTGTCTAAATATAGTTAATATCTATTATGGCAGGTATCACAGCTATGAGTGCTGTTTGATCTATCCTGATATGGTGTGTGTGGATGCAGCTGTGTCTGGTAGCTAGTATACATGTCATTATTATTCTGTCTAAACATAGTTAATATCAATTATGGCAGGTATCATAGCTTCGAGTGCTGTTTGATTAAGCCTGACATGGTGTGTGTGGATGCAGCTGTGTCTGGCAGCTGTTGTATGTTGCCGTTTTCATCTCCGGGAAGCTGTGGGTTGTGGCTTGTGATCAAGGTTTACTGATGCTTGTGTATTAGGAAGAGACATTTGGTGCTTTAGCCTGGATCCAGGGGAAGGGGGTGGATAGAATTATGATTTTGGATATTTTGGCAGAGAATCATTTGTTTATATATCTGCTGAGTGAGAGGTGGGAAGGCTGGAAGAATGTGTTATCCCTTGTTGTGGTGACTTGTTGGGAGTTTTTTTTTTTTTTTTTGATCTGTTTGTTCTCTGTTCTTTTCCTGGCTGCTGCTGCTTCACTGAAAGGGAAGGAGTTTAGGTTAGAAGTTGCAGTGAAGTGAAGCTTTGCTTCAGGTGCATCATGAGCCTCTAGTATGGTGTACACAGACACAAGAAGAGAAACTGATGCTCCCAGGTTACTATGGTAACAGAGACAGAGTGCCGATAATGCTAAACGGCTCTGAGGAGCCTCTGAGATGATTCTCTGCAATGACATTTTTGGTTTAAAAAAAAAAAAATATATATATATATATATATATATATATATATATATATATATATATATATATATATCTAATAAAAGGGCTGTTTTAAACCACATGTATACATATTGATGGTCTCCCAATACTTCATTTAGCTCATTAAGTTGATTCTTGATAAAAAATAAATAAATAAATGCAATTATATATTTAAAATGTATTTGTTCCAAACACATTAAGGACTTACATAAGAGTGGAAGTCTGAGTTATTGTGAAAGACTAAGAGCACTTGATCTTGTGCAGTACCTATTGCAGTGGTGTGGGTGGTAAGCTTGCTCAGACGTGTTGGACATATGGGGATAGCTGATTCTAGGGGTGTTTGGGGTTGTCAGGAAGTGCTAGAGAGTTATCAGATTTCCTTCTGTGGGAATGGAAGGTGTGTTGAGTTTTTCACTGGCAGAGTGGTCACTGCATGGAACAGGCTGGTAAAATGGAACAGGACAAATATTGGTTTGGATATTTTAAGAACAGCTTGGAAACACACCACATGAACTAGTGAATGGTATTTTGGCAAAACTGTATGGGCATCGTTGCCCATGCTTGAAATACTGATATGTGTGTATCTAAGGATGGAAATATACTTATAACAAATAAGAAACTAGAAGGGTCTCATAATTTAAAGTCTATGGACTGTATAAACATGCTTGGAAGGAGCTAATAATGAGAATAAGCATTAAAGCTTGTGGTCTCTCAATATAACTAAGCAACAGTCAAAAACACACACACACACAATAGTTATGTAATGTATGGTTTTAGTAAATCTAGACATAAAATATATAATCATCATATAAGATGAAGCAGTCTGCTGAATTTAGATATTAAAGACAGGTTTTAATAACATGGGCTTGTGTATAATAATACTACTGTCTTAACTTGCATAAATGACATACACTACATTGAACATCAAGGGGAAGCATGATGATTTTCTATTATAAGTAAATATACATAACAAGTCATGTAATTGCTTTAACTTGAATTGTAGTTTTTGTAACCCATCTTGACCATATATAATACTTAAGTGGTTACCAAGGTAACTAATGTTTTATACATGACATAAAACTGACAAAGTTGTTCAAGAGAAACAATAGAAGCCTGAACTTGAGATGTCACAGAATGTAGCAACCATAGTCTGAACAAATAGTATTATTCAGCTCAGCAAGTGCCTGCCAGGTGTCCTTCAGAGTTCTACAGCAGCAGAGAGACAAGAGAGAATTTGGAGTGATTATGTTTCATTTTTCTGCATTTTCTTGCTGCCTTTAACTAATTCCACCTAAAATGTCAAATTTTCAGTGTTTCTGTGTTTTAAAAAGCTTGTTTCTGCTACATATTGTACTTATTTGCTGCCTGCACTTGAACTAAGTAATTTTTGTGTTTAAGTAAAGTTTTTAACTGTTGTAGGTGTAACTGTTGTAGGCTACACACCAACGGGCAATAACCATTGCTGTGCATTTAAAGTGCTTTTTTATTGTATCTGCTTTATTTTCTGAAAAAAAAAATAATATATATACTTGTTTCCTGACTTTCTGAACTAGTATAGTCCAGTTTTCAGGTTATTGCTCAATTCAGGGCTGTGTTACAAGTTTATGTGTTGCCCATACCTTACTTGGATAGAAGGAAGTTTGTCTGTTCACCTGTGAGAGAGGGGAGCTTTGAGCAACCTATCTGTCCCTGGAGCAGTGGTTTCAGCCCAGAAGTTAGTAGTTTATTGGCCATTTTGGGCTATTTCTATCTCTTAAATTTCTCTGCTATAAAAACTGCATTTGCATGGTTTTGCACACCGGACAGTGCCAGTTAGCTAGGGTTAAACTATTCCCTGCTTCAAGAAGTCCAGTCTTCAATTTTACCCTTGGAACCAGACAAACTTTCAACTTAAGCACTCAAACCATTCATTTCACAGCCCAGCACTTGCTCAAAACTCATAGCAAGCACTAATTAACCCTAGCACTAGACCCCCCCCCCCCATACTGTCCAGAAGGACAAGGCTCTCTATTTGATCCATACCAGCCAGTCAGTAAAACAGCTCACTTTACCTATTCAGGCATGTCCAAAGGGCAGTTTCCAGTGTAATCTCCAGTCCAACTGGTGAATCTGGGCTTTTTGAGGCAATGTTACAACTGCCTCATGTACACAGACAACCCTCTCCTCCTACCACCAATCACTAATATATGCGTGAGATGCAATTATACAGCCAAACTGGAGGCAAAGCTCTCTCAACCCAAGACTGGAACTGACAGTCAAGAGGAAAAGGAAAATACTTGCAACACACCACCAGTCTCATATAGACCTACTAAACCAACACCAGCAAATAACACACATAAATACACAAACACATACTCGGAGGCTCTAAATAAAAATCTGCAAAAGCAACAGAGACCTCCAAAGCAGACACCCAAGCAACCTCCACACCCCATCACAAATCATGAAAGACATACTTCACATAATCAGTGAGCCACGCATTCACAGGCCTTAAGGCAAAATAACATACCCAACACATTAGTAATAGGCGACTCTATAGTCAGGCATACTGATGTCCTACTAACTAGGCTGGATAAGGAGAAGGTTACAGTTAGCTGCCTGTCAGGCGCCAGGATCTGCCACATAACACAAGCACTCAGGTCGCTCCCGAATAAGTACAAATACAACTCTGTCATTGTCCATGTTGGTGTGAATGACCTGAGATGTACCTCCCTGGACTACATGAAAAGAGACATGGAAGAGCTCTCTGATCACGTAACCCAGGCCAGTATGACCCTGACCCTGAGTAGCATCCTGTCCTCACCAAGAATGATACCACAGTATAAAGAAAAATGATCAATTTCAACAATTGGCTAAGTTTCTGGTGTCATTCAAAGGGGATCCAGTATCTGTCCACCTGGAATGACATGCTTGACAAGCCACATTGCTTCGCAAGAGATGGCTTTCACCTGTTACCCTTAGGCTTTCGAATACTGGCCAAGGATTTTGCCACCCCCATATTGCCTTTTCTAGGCAAGGCTCAAAAGACAAACCCACCACCATAAATAGCACACGTAACCAAAAACTAAGGGTAATGCTACTCAACGCCAGAAGTCTAAACCTCAAAATGCATGCACTTGAGGCACTCCTCAGTATGGAGAACATCAATATCTGTGCAGTAACAGAAACCTGGTTTAAGGCTCCAGAGTGCACCCCAGCAGTACCAGGCTATACCTCATACTATACTTTTTGGCCACAGAACCCGGACCAAAACAGAAAAGGCGGGGGTGTATCCATATTCATCAAGGGTACCCACACCTCCAGGTTAGTGGCACAGCACAATGCCTCAGACATCATCCATGTGCAACTAACAACGGGCAAAGCTGCAATTCAAATTGTAGCTTGCTACAGATCACCCACCATAACCCAGGACCCCCATTCCGCATTTCTGGAGACATTGGAAAATATGAAGGTCCTAAAAAACATCCTAATATTTGGTGATTTCAATTACTCAAACATTAAATTAACTGGGAGAACTACGCATGTACTAACTCTCTTGCCCAACGGTTTCTAGAATTTATAAACTCAAACACCCTGGATCAACTGGTCAACACCCCCACCAGAGGTGACAGCATATTGGACCTGCTCATCACCAACATGGGCAACCGGTGTTCTACAATGGAGGTCAACCCCTCGCTGGTTAGATCAGACCATAGACTAATCACTCTGGATATCCAGATTCCACCCCCACCCCCAATCAAGGAAACCACTGTGAAAAACTTTTCAAAAGCAAACTTCATGTTACTTAAGACCGAGGTGGAAAGGTTCACAGCCCCCATGCTAAAGGAAAATGCTGTCCAAGCTACTGAATCCCTTACAAAGGCACTCTATGAGCACCTGCAAGAATGCATGGATCGTGCTATCTCAAGCAAAACCAAGACTGACTCCTCCAAGAAAAGGAGACCAGTCTGGTAGACCCCTGCCATAAACAAGCTATACAATAGAAGGAGGAAAATAGTACAGAAAAGAGTAAAATCCCAAGAAGGAAAGACATCCCTGATCAGTATCAGCAAGAAACTATGATCCTCATAAAATCATCCAAGGCTAGCTTGAAAAGAAAAATTGCCAAGGACTCCAAAGATAACCACAAAGCATTTTTTAGCTATGTCAAGAACCTAAGTGGAAACTCTCAGATCTGCTCTGAGTTAGTGCAGAATGGCTCAAAATACACTGAACTGACTGATATTGCCAACATTCTGGCAGACAGGTTTAGTGCAAACTTCACCCCCCTCTCACCCCCTAAAGGGCCCATAACCATATCAGAAGAATGTAGAGCCCTGGCAATCACTGACACACAGGTTAAAACAGCCCTAACCAAAGCCAAAAACACAGCTTCAATGGGACTGGATGGTGTTCCAGGCTGTGTCTTACACGAACTCCAAAATTAACTAACCCCTCAACTAAACACACTGTTCAAACTCAGCCTCTCCACAGGCTATGTACCCATAGAGTCGTGTAGAGCTACAGTTATCCTTCTCCACAAAGGTGGAGACACAACAGACCCCGGGAACTATCGCCCTATAAGCCAAACTAGCCTGATCTGCAAGGCTATGGAGCGCGTCATCATGGAACTCATTAATAGAAACATTGGGAACCTCCAAACATTCGACCCTACCCAGTTTAGTTTTGTTAAGGGCAGAACATGCCTCCTAAACCTGGTGGACTTCTTTGAAACAGTTACCAAGGCTTTAGACAAGGGAAAGGAGGTCCACACAGCCTACCTAGATCTCACAAAGGCTTTCAGCACCATTCCCCATTCTAGTATTATAGGCAAGCTCAGCAGCCTGAACATAAATCCCTTCATCACGAGATGGGCTGCCAGTTGGCTCACTGATAGAACCCACACAGTGAGAGTTGCAGGTACTAGGTCTGACTCTAAACTGGTTACACGTGGCATCCCCCAGGGCTCAGTCCTGGGACCCCTCCTGTTCAGTATATACTTCTGAGGTACAGGCAAGCACAAGAGGACTATGACTGACCAAGTTCGCAGACGACTGCAAACTAGGGGCCATAACTGACTCTCCAGCTATACAGACATCCTCCAGAAGGGTCTCACTGAGATGGATACCTGGTGTCAAAATCATGGCCTCAAGCTAAATGCCAAAAAGTGCATAGTCATCCCCTTTGGAAAAAACAAAGTACCCACAAACTACCACATACGTGGTAGTTCCCTAAATACAGAAAATGTAATAAGGGATCTGGGGACCCAAGTAGATAGTGTCTCCTTTGATAATCATATTGCCAAGGTGGTTACAAAATCCTTCTAATCACAAAAGGGTTCAGATCTAGAGCAAAAGAGGTTATTGTGCCCCTCTACTCATCACTCATCAGACCCATCGTAGACTACAATGCCCCATTTGGGATGTACCTTACAAGACAACTGCAACAGCTGGAAAGACCACAGAAGTACCTCACCAAGAGGATTACTGGCCTCAAACATATGCCCTATGCAGCCCAACTGAAGAAACTCCAGCTGTACTTGGTTGCATACCGCTTGCTCAGAGGTCACCTCTGCCTGACATACAAGGCCATGTCCAACCCAGAATTGATGGACATGGTCCACCTAAAAAAAAACAAATCCCCGAGAGCCACACACTCTAGGATCTAAACCTCACCACAATGATAAATAGGATTTGCTGGAGGGATAGATTTCTGTTCTAGGGACTCCCCATGCTTTGGAACAGGATTCCAATCTAAGTTAGGCAGAGCCCCTCACTAACACTCCTCAAGAGAAACCTTAACAAGTTGATGGGAAACAGAAAATTTACCCCGGGGATCACTGCAGTGGCTCCGCTGGACAGAGGCACAGTGAACTAATGGCTCTGATGGACAAAGGCACAGGGAACTAATCTAAGGGGGCGGTGAAAGCCAACACATTCTGGCTAGACTTACAGATGCCCTTGGGCAGATAGCCTAGTACTTACCTATGAACCTAAATTGACAATAGACACTCAGTTTAATAACATAGGCTTGTGTATAATAACACTACAGTTTTAACTTGTCATAAATGATATACACTGTATTAAACATCAAGGGGAAGCATGATGATTTTCTCATATAAGTAAATATGCATAACAAGTCATATAATTGCTTTAACTTGAATGATGGTTTTGTAACCCATCTTGACCATAACATACTTAAGCTGTTACCAAGGTAACTAATGTTTTATACATGACATCACCTGACAACAGTTGTTCAAGGGAAACAATAGAAGTCTGAACTAGGAATGTCACAGAATGTAACAATCATATTCTGAACAAATAGTATTAAATTGACAATAATCACTCAGTTTAACCTTTGCTGATTATACAAAACAGAATGTTGCCATTTAAATCTAAAACATTTCAGTATATGCCATAAAATGATAATTTATGAATATGGAAAGAGAACTTGTAATCATTTGTCACAATAAGTGAATTTGTTGTTTTTAACCTCTAATTTCACTCATTTTATAATAAGAAATGACATATATGGAAATGTTTATGTGTAGAAAATGGGGGAAAGAGGGATGCACTGATAATTAAAATGCACTAACTTTCATCAATGTTCACATAAAACAAATGTGATGCTTTAAGTAAGTTAGCAACAAACAAAGTGATTACTTAAATGCTGGCAAACAATAAAATATAACTTCTGATATATACAGTAAAATACATTGTATTATAAACATTAGGTATACATATTATTACCATCTATTTATATTAAGTAAGTTTTGAAAGACTTAATCAGTAAGGGTGAATATGTTAAATAACTGTGTGCTATAATCTTTTACTGAGGTTTTATATATGATACATCCTACTTTACTATGATTGAATTGCTTGTCATCTATCTTTCATGTAAATATTAATTGCTTATACAATAAGTAGATATTTATATTGCATTAGAATTCTGTCTGATCTACAATAGTACTATATCTGTCCAAAAATAATATAAATATTGCTTATTCCTAGTACAAATACACCCCATTATGATAATTCAATTTATGGAGCTCAGATGTTCTGGATTGTCAAGGTATGATTGATACTCTGATGGACTTAGGTTTATTCATCAGATTTGGAATGATTTTCATTCCATGGCTAGTGCAGATCTTAGTTTTGTTAACATTTATTAATTTAAATTTATTTCACATAAACATTTTTAGTATGCCTGACCAAAACATTACTTTATTGGTAAACACTCAAAGTATAACACTGATAATTTCCTTTAAAAGCTCAAACATATACTTTATAGTTATTAGAGGAAATGTTTAATAGTCACAATAAAGCAAAACATGCATAGTCTAAATAACCTAAGATGGATTTAACTTTATTATTTTAAATGCCAATGGCTTAAACAATCCTAGCAAGAGCTTAAATCTACTGAAATGTTTAAAACTGAACAAAGCACAAATTGTATTCCTTCAAGAAACTCATTTCAAACAACTGACAATTACAAATGGAATCCTAAGGAATATATGATATTGGCGCAATCCACTTATAAGACAAAGACAAAAGGGGTAGCAATTTTATGGAAAACTAATGTGATTAACCCAGAAATCATTTATAAGTATGAAGATAAAGAATGCCTTATGGCATTAGTAATAGTTAAATATAATAACAGAATATCGACCCTAGCCAATCTATACTAGATCGCAGGCATTGGAACAGGAACTGTTAAAAAAACACTTGGATTTCATTTCCAATAATTATAAAGGCAACTTAATATTAGGAGGAGATTTTTACTGTGTATTTGATATTTCTGAAACTACAAATAAAAGACTGCTGCGTACATCTACTGTATCAAAAGCTTTAAATAAGTGGGTAGATTCATTTCATCTTGTAGATACTTTCAAATTTAAAGATAAATCTTTGTTGTTTTCCCATCAAGATCACAGATTTGGTACCCAAACTAGAATAGATAAAATATTTGCTGCTCATGACTTACACTCTAAAATCATTAATTTCTCAATCACTCCCAGCCCCTTTTCAGACCACAGTTAATTGATACTAAAACTTCAGAATGGGTACAAACCATTAATCTTTATGTCCAGAATTCCAGCATATATAACTAAAATTAAATAGTTAAAACCCTGGTTATTATCTGAATTACAGTTCTTCTTAGATATTAATTACACCACAGAGATAAATAAAATAATGTTATGGGATTCATTAAAAGCTTACATATATTGTAAAACTCTAACTTGGTATAAAAAAAAATCAGAGAATGGGATTCTGAATTATTAGAGCTACAGTCCAAACTTTTGTCAGTAAAAGTTGAAAAAATCAAAATCATTTGGAGATGAAAAAGAAAGTAGAACTATTAAACAATAAATACAATGAAATTCTAACACATAAAACATGTTTAGCTTTAGAAAAAAGTTAAAAATTAATATCTTGGCCACTTCTCCAAAATATCTACATAATTTATTCACAAGAATCAAAATACAATCACAAGCTAATAACATTAAAATGATCTTCCATGAAAAGAAAGGGAAAATGTATTGGATATAGGTGACATTCTTGATGCATATTAAAATCACTATATGGAACATTTCCAAAAAGAAAATATACATATCAATCAATTAAATCTAGATGAAAAATGTTCTTATATAAAAACAAATACTAGAAAAATTAAAACTAGATCTGCAACCACCTATATCCTACACAAAAATTACAGATACAATAAAAGAGGGTAAAAATAATAAAGCTCCAGGTATAGATGGCATAATTACGGAAATATATAAACTTTTTCCTTCAAAGATACTATCCCTCTTCCATAAAACTCTATTAGAAATTCAGTCACAAGCTTTAATACCACCCTCTTGGAGATATTCCTTATTCACACCAATCCTAAAGGAAAACAAATCTCCAAACCTCTGTACCTCATATAGACCTATATCATTATTAAATAATGACTATATGATATTTATGATAATATTAACTAAAAGAATGAAAATACCACTATCCAAAACAATAAATAAATATCAAACCTGATTCATATCTCATAGACTCACACGACAATATTAAAAGGATAATTTCTCTTATAGATTATGTTAATAAAGAAAATAAACACTCATAATTGGTTTAGATATAGAGAAAGCCTTTGCTTCCCTAAACTGGGACTATTTATTCAAAATCCTAATGTTTTTGAATTTCCTGCATCCTTTGTTAATCTCCTAAATGATATATATATATATATATATATATATATATATATATATATATATATATATATATATATATATACAAATAATTTAGCATATGTCAACTTGGGTCCTTTTATTTCTGTATCTATACATATAACAAAAGGCACTAAACAAGGATGTCCCATGTCACTGATTCTATTTGCTCTGGCTATTGAAATATTGGCAGATTCAATTCATAACAATATAAAAGAAAAGGAATCAATGTTTATGAACAATACAATTCAAAAGTAATGCTATTTGCTGATGACATATTACTAACATTATCTAATACAAAAGAGACATTAGAAGAATTAGATACATTAACTGACAAATTTCACATGACTTAAGGACTCTATTTCAATAAATCAAAATCATTTTTTTTTATTTTTAAATAAAAAAAGAACTGCAGACTAGGGGGATCACATCATAGCGAAACAAGACGCTACCTTAAAATATCTAGGAATTGAGTTATGCAAGGATAATAATGAATTAATCTAAAAAACTACAATAATATCATCAATACAATTAAAATCTCTGTGGAAAAATGGAACAAAATAATATTAACATTTGAAGATAGACTACAGTTAATAAAAATGGTTTTACTACCCTAGATGTTATATATAGCCTTGGCAATACAACTGTTACCAGAAAGGAATATACTTCAAGAAAAAAAATATGCTTAATAAAATTTGTATGGTTTCCAAAAGAAACAGAATAGCTTTAATACATCATATCAGACCATGGAAACATGAAGGATTAAACTTTGCTGATATAGAAGCATATATAAAAGCACCAATATCTAAAACAATCTCAGTTTGGATAAGTCCAAATTACTCAGCAAATTGGAAAGAATTACTAACTGTAATATCAATAAATGAATTTGATTTACAAAAAAATTTTCAAGTAACAGATAAAAACAATTTGCCATGGCACATATTATGTATTAGCATGCAATATAACATAACTAAACCCACTAACACTTGTATGATTAATTATTACATTGACTCATTTAGGAAAATTATTAATGCAAATATACATTTAAAAATCTGGTTTGATCTTTTAACACCATTTATAGTCGCAAAGAACTTTCCACATAAAATATATAGAGAAATTATTAATTCCTGGGAACAGAAAGGATTTGTTTGCTGGTTCCAATGTATCAAATAACTAAAAGTTTTAGATATGCACGAAATAAAAATAACATACAAAATTCCACAACAGGACTGGCTAAATTTATAGAGTATTCTGTCATATTCGCAAGATTTAAGTAGAATAATTAACAATTTTTCATTTAAAGAAATACCTAAATTTACAAAATACATATATGAAATCATATATGTCTTTGACATGGGAAACAGTATTTCAAAATTTTACAAAATATAAAACGACACCCAAAACCTCATATTGGAAATATATAACAAAAGGACACTCAATACAGTTAACTGAAGATATTAAAACAGATATATTATTATCAATAAAATATGCATCCTTTACACAATACTGGAAAGTTTTTAATTAGAAATGCTTGCAAAGAGCATTCTTAACCCCAGACAGAATCAGTAAAATTAGTTCTTCCATAAAAGGAATATGTTGGAGATGTGAGCAAGTACACAATGCAGATTTCAGCCACATTTTCTTTGATTGTGTTAAAATTAAGCCATTTTGGAATGGTATTAATAACTTTCTACAAGCTTTATTTAATGAATCCTTTTATTTAACTAAAGCTCTTTTATTATTAAATGTGAGCGAAGGTCCTCATATAAATAGGTCATACATGTATCTAGTATGGACTATACTTGCAATTTCTAGTAAAACAAGAAGATGGAATACACACACAATACCAACTTTGGAATACTTCTACAGCCTACTGAAGACCACAGCATTACTGGAAATTAAAATTAAAGAACTAGTAATTTATCCAAAGCCATTTATCAACAACCCTTAGGGAAGAGTCTTATTGTTGATTGACGCTGTACAATAATTGATCAGACACCCTGATAATGGATTGGACATACTTATAAAGTAACTGTATACATTAAGATCTGTTATAGTGTCAGGCTAATGTAAATAGTGTATATAGTTATTTAAGATGTTATGCATAAATACTATGGAATTCATTCAAACGTATTTGAAAAATAAAAACAAAAATTGAGAAGAAGAAATCTGTTTCTTAGATGTTAAAATTGGTAAACATGAAGCTAGTTTGTCCACCAGCATATACAAAAAAAAGTACAAGCTAACAGATATCTTCATTGGAAAAGTATGCATGCCAATCATATTTATTAAGGCATTGCAAAGAGTTGAATGTTAAGGGCCAGTAGCGTGAACACAGATATTAATGTCTGTATAGAACAGATGGATAATATGATACAAGAATTTAAGGTTAGAGTCTATGACAGTGGACTGTTACAAGGATTAAAATGTGAAGTTATTAGTGACAGACAAGAAGCTGCAAAACCTTATTTATAAGTAACGAGAACCAAGAGTCCATGCCTTCTAGGAACAATGAGCAAACAGGGATGAGGTATATTACTACCTTTAATAGAAGAGCAGATAGAGTAAGGAAAATTGTCTCAGATAATTGGGCAATGTTATAGGCTCTACCTAAATTGAAACAGATTATTGGTAATAAACTCAGTTTTACATACAAGAATAGTCAGAACCTTAAAGAACAGCTCTGTTAAAAATATGTTAAGGAAATTGACACACATAAATCCAGTAGTAAGGTTGTCACTTTTCCCTTTTACAATTGTATTTGTTGCAAATTAATATGTAGTAACCACAAGTTCAGCCATCCTGTTACAAGAAAGATCTATCAATTTAATTGCACTGCCACTTACAGTACTAGTAACATAGTCTATTTGGCTACTTGTTTAAAGTACGCTATTTTTTATGTAGGAAAAAGTACCAGGAAGCTAAAATAGCATATTGCAGAACATCAATCAAACATAAGGACAAAGTTAATACTAATTACCTTGCTAAGAATGTGTCCAACTATGGTTCTGATTATATATTTAACTTTAGGGCTATTTATGTATTGGCAAAAAGCTCTAGAGGTGGCAATTTCTATAACAAACTAAAAACCATTGAATATGCATGGATTTTACTTTTACAGGATTACTATGAACCCAGTATTATTTCAACTGTTAGTTTAAAACCAGTTTTGAAGCAGAAACAAAATAAGATGAAATAACTTAAAGTGTCATTACATCCTTAGATTGTCATACTGCCTTGAACAAACCCGATCCTGCTTGATGTTAGAAGTTAAGCAGGGTTGGGTTTAGTTAAAAGACTGCCTGAGAATATCAGGTAATGATGTTTTCTAATGCTGAATTATTTTAAAATTATGTAGTGAATACTTTTTTAAATCTTTTACTAAACTTAGTTAATTCTGTGTTTTGATAGGAGGCTGTATTTTGTGATAAAATTTGAATTTGGTATTTAAGCAACTGATGTTTTTTAGAATTTTTTAACATTGATGAAGGGAGAAATCCTGAAAGCTTTGTAAGATTGGTGTTTCTGAGTCCAGAGTGCTTTTTGTATTCTACTGGTTTTATTGCTGTTCACTCAGTTTACTGGATTCCTGGATCCTATTTTCCCTTGTGCTTGGAATACTCTGTCTAAGGCTGTCTCCAGTGAGACTGGCATTCATTCGATGGACTGGAGAGCAGTGCATGCACCACTTTAATGACCTCAAAAGGTGCAAGCAGGATACATTCAACCAGTAGCTGGATGAGTTTAGGACTGCTAACATCCCACAGCTGTGTAAGTATACAGATAAAGGCAAATAAAATTACATGGAAAGCTGCATATATACAAGACTGATATGCATACTGCTCTTCTCTTGTTCTCTCCTTTTCATTCTACAGCCAACCAAGAGCTAACAGTGAACAGGGAAGCCCATGGTGATCATTTAGAAAGACTGAGGGAAGCAAGCGGTGTATATGCAACATAACATAACTATTATTTTATCTAACTTATTGGTCTTCTATATAGTAGTAGCAAATTAAGCATGCATATCTTAACTGTAAAATCAAGCATGTATGATTCAGTCTGTACCGCAAGCCAACTGTCAGAGTCAATTGTAATACTGTAGTCAGACTTTGTAGGTTCAAATACCACAGGTAATAAATATATAGCAAAATCATTTAAAAATATTACCTAATAATTTCAACAAAAGTGGCGTACATTCCATACTATTAACTTAATGTGTATTATTTGATCAAGCATATATGAAATATATGCATATTATAAGGATTGCTCAGAGCAAACATCAGTTATAGTATGTAGCAGTTAAAAAGTATACTTAAATGTAAAAGTAGAAATAAATTTGTTATATTGTATCAATTTACTGCATGTCACATATGATGGCACTAATTATCTCTTTTTTAATCTTACCCCAACCTTTATCTCTCTTTTTTATTTTTCTATATGTGATCACAAAGTTTTGATGGCATCAATTTATGACAACTTACAAAATGCTTTACACACAGGGAGGGAGGCCCACCACTGTGGCTCAGCCTGCCCCCACTTCACAGGCTCCTGCACTGATGCCCAGCACATCTGGGACCCAACCTGGCAGTGCTGCCATCCACATCAGGTAGCATTACCCCAGAAGCTGGTGCAGCAATAGCCTCTGGGAATATTGGTGGAGATGAGGATTTTGGCACATGTCAGAAGATGCCAGGCTTGGTGCATGAGGTTGTGGTGAGCACCATTGGTGCATACTTCCACCGGATGGAGAGGATGCTGTCTGTAATGGTGCCAAAACAAAGACATCAAGCACTCCAACAACCAACAGAGTAAGGGGATGGTGATGGCAGTTCTGCGAGTAAGGACTAGATTCTCTCTCTCCCCATGTTTGATGGGCATATGCATCTCATGTTCCCTACCCATCCCCAATCATGGTGTCCCCCAACCTGTTGTGTCCCTCACCTCCCTGTGTCTTGTCTTGTTTGTTCTGTTTGTCTGCAGCTGCTTCCTCACATACCCTACTTACCTGACATAGAAATACCTACGTCCTTTACCCAAGATTCCTCTCTTACTGAAATAAAAACATCATAAATGGGCACCTATCCCCAAAAAAGTATCATCTCATACATAGCTCTCCACTTTGCACATGTCTTCTCAACACACTTGATTCACTCCAATTGGCTATAAAACAGGAATGCACTGTTGTCATCCTCCTTTGTTGAGGTGACAGTCCAATTCAGCCAATATTCTGTACATATATTTTTTTATACTGTTGAAGAAGTGAAAATCTATCATTCTTTCTTACATCCGTCCTGCACACTCCTATACTGATTTCCCTTTGCTCTTCCCCTGCTTGCCCCCATTTCACCACTTTCCTATCTACCCAATTTTAACACCTTTAATATGATCAAAAATATAATCACACACTACACACATAACGAAACAAAATCCCCAATGAAGCTCTTCACTTTTTGTCCTCTGTGTTTGCATGGAGTTTTGCATTACACACCAATGCCAAGCAACAGTGAATGGCTATTCATGTTCTATGGCATGATGCAGTTACCTCCATGGAATGCTATTTAAACCTGCTCCACTAATGAAACACGCAGTTAAAGCAGAATAAATAATTATTTAATTAAATTATGAATACATATTTAAACTTATTAGATACAGCTGGATTCAAATCCTGAATCATCTGGCTCAAAATAAATATCTCAATGCACTTACATCTGCTGTCACAGAGGCAGCTAAGCAGCAGGTGTGTTTTTTTACCCTCAGTACTATACAAAGTGTTGACTGCTATGCTTCTCCACTTAACATGTTTGCGCAAAGGTAAGCAAACCAATATAAATCTCATAATTTTATCAATGAAGCAGAGGCCCATGTTTGCTCATCACTTAACTATATGCAAATGGGGAAACCAGTATAAATACTTTTTTAAAGTTAAACCATTTATGACAACATTTCTGATATGAACTAATTATGAACACCATAGTATCTGTTAGATGTGCCTGCTATAGGCAGTATGGATAAGTACTTCTCAAGTTCAAGTAGGAGTCCTTAAATGTGTATCTTGCATGCACACTTGCCATCAATCATTCGAACACACTGCTTGAAGGTGTGCTATGGAAAGTGTACTTTAGCATCTATTATTTATTTTTACTGCCCACATAGTTTTCATCCTATTTAAGTACATTTAAAAGTATATGTAAAAACACAACCCACGGCAAGGGACTTTTTAAGGACAGAACACATATTTACATAGAAGTCATGTGTTATCTGCACCCATGCATTTGAAACATGGTCTCTTAGTACTTGTTCCCAAATATATCAACTACACTACAGAAGTAAATAAAAGAAATGCTTTGCAATATACCATGTGCATCTTTATACTTACAATACACATTCAGATTGTCTAATACTTGCAGTAATGTGGACAGCTGTTTGCATACGGCTTGTAAAGCTGTCCATTAAAGTATACATACACATTCGAAACACAACAGCAAGTACTGTACTTTGCAAACTCTTAAATCTGGTAACATGCAGAACTTTAATGTCTTGACAGTCATACATGGCTACCCATCCATTTTATACAGGCCTCCCAACATATTCTCTCAAACTGCCAAAGATGATGTCACCCACTATAATTTGTCTAGCAGCATTTCAAAAGTCAGACTTGTGCCATGGTGTTGGTATTAAGTACTGTATTCTGTAGCTGGTGTACCAAGTTTGGTGGGGGTTCTTATCTCACTTTAGTCAACTTGTGTATGTATTTATCTAGTCAGAAGAGTGTAATTGCATATCTTACCATCATCAATACAATCCCATGGAGTACAAATATTTTGACAGTTGTACATGGCTATACATCCATTTAATTCAGACCTCCCAACATCTTCTCTCAAACATCCAGTGATAATACCATGCACTATAAATTGTCCTGCAGCAAAATTAATGTTAGACTTGTGCTGTGGTGCGTGCATTAAATACAGAATTCTCTAGCTGATGAACTTAAGTATGGATTTTAATCTCACTGTGGTCAACGTGTGTGTGTGTGTGTGTGTGTGTGTGTGTGTGTGTGTGTGTGTGTGTGTGTGTGTGTGTGTGTGTCTAGTCAGGAAAATGCAACTGTATATCCTGCAGTTATCAATACCATCCCATGGATTACAAGTGTTTTGATAGTTGTACATGACTACACATTCATTTAACTCAGACCTCCCAACATCTTCTTTCAAACATCCAATGATGATGACATCCACTAAAATTTGTCCAGCAGCATTGTAAAAAGTCAGACTTGTGTTGTGGCATATGTGTTAAATCTTGAGTTTTCTAGTTGATGTACTTAGTTAGATAGGGGTTCTGATCTCATTGCAGTTAATGTGTGTGTGTGTGTGTGTGTGTGTGTGTGTGTGTGTGTGTGTGTGTGTGTGTGTGTGTGTGTGTGTGTGTGTGTGTTCACTTGGTTGACATTTGAGAGAGCATTTTACTCCAGCATATGGGACACTGCTATTACCATCTTCTTCTCACCAGACTTTGATGATGTCATCAGTTATAAAGCATTGTCCAGTACTATAAAAGCCAGACTTGTGCTGTGGAACTTGCATTAAGTACACTGCTCTTAAATAATTAGATAGGGATTCTGTTCTCACAGCAATCAATTAGTATGTGTATGTTTTGTTCACTTGGTTGACATTCAAGTGACCATTTTACACCAGCATGTGGGGCACTGTTATTACCATTGTCTTCTCACCAGACACTGCTGATGTCATCAGTTATAAAGTATTGTCTGATGTTGTAAATGCCAGACGTGTTGTGGTGCTTGTGTTAAGTACTGTACTCTATAAATAGTTATCTAGAGCTTCTGTTCTCACTGCATTCAATTGCTGTGTGTGTTTATTCATTTTTTGACATTCAAGAGACCATTTTACACCAGCATGTTCGACACTGCTATTACCATCTTCTTCACACCAGACACTGCTGATGTCATCAGTTATAAAGTGTCCAACACTATAAAATCTGGACTTCTGTTGGTGTGCTTATTTTATCAATACAATTCCATGGAGTGCAAACATTTTAGCTTTGTAAATAGCTAGGTAGGGGTTCTATTCTCACTGCAGTCAACTGTGTGTGCATTCAACAATCACAATTGTGACAATTTTAGAATGATATGTTAGTCCACAACTATGTCAGACCATCTTACAAATATCTGTTTATAGCATACAATGATTATGTCATCATGTATAACATGCACTCTGACATTATTCAAGACAATACTTACAATACATACAATTATCACTTTTTAGACAATTTTACATGGATGTGATGCCACAACCATGCCCTGCACTCCTCCCAACATGTTCTCCTCAGCATATAATTATGCCGTCATATTCCATAAAGTGTAATGTGACAGTGTTACAGACATATGTGGTGTTGCTCATGTGACATTGCATGGCATTCATATGCTATACCTACACAGGTTTAATGTTTAAATCAGGCCCAGTCTACTGCTGTATGTGTGTGGTTGTTGGTATACTATGGTCATTGTATGATCTTTGAATTGCTCTTCATTTCACTACCACTTGGGGAACCTTTCACTTAGCCTATGCATCCTCCATCTTTTGTTTTCCTCTGGCCACATGACATACTTCCTGCATATGAATGGATGATGTCCTCATATCAAATATGCATACACACACCATGAAGCAGAGTCCTTCTATGAACCACTGAAAGACATCTTTAGACCACTACATGTGTGATTTCTAATTCTGTTATGGTGTGGTGCACATATCCCATATAGACAGCAGGAGGATATAATGCAATCAAACAAATATATACATATACCCAATAGTCTTATTATCTTCCATAATATAGATATAAAGATTTTATTTACATAGTATAATAATGGCTAAGATTTCATATGATGTTGGCCATTAGCCTAATAATGTCCTATGACTGTATGAACAGTTGACATGTCAATGCTGCTGTCACTGATGTGCTATATTGAGGTATGGATGTACAGTATGGCTACAAAAAGTATTACAACCTGTGATGTGAGCTAATGTATTGCTGGCCATTGCTGCCATTGCATTACATGTTCCTTCTATAACAGCTGTAGTAATATGTCTCCTGACAACTGCTGACATTGTGTGATGCACTTTTATGTATATTGGGGGTGGTTTACTATGAAAAGAGAGATCGGACTTTGTTCAAGTTTTGTAAGTCTGAACTCCCAGTTCAACATTAGGAAATAATTAAAACAACATGTTGAAATGCACAACAGTGAATGCACGCTAGCATTTGCTATTGTGAATTTCAACATTTTGAATGCAGATCTCACTATAGTGGGGATCGGGAAATGTACCCTTCCCCTCACTGTAGTGCGATCTCAAAGTTTGTATATATAAGTAGCAGGGGGTGTGGTGGGTGTAGTCCCCCATATAGGGCTGTAGGGGGGCTTGCCCCCCTGCAAAAAAATTATTTGCTGTTGACCAGAAGTGTGGCATTTTCGATTAAATCAACATTTCAGAGATGTCGACTTTTTTGAAATACCTCCTTAGGTATTTTTTTGTTCTATGATTTGATTTCCGATATTCCAGTTCAGAAATCTGATACCTCGCCCAATGTCTGTGCAAGATTTTGAAAGTAAACCATTGGTGGCATATTAGGACATGTGTTATTGTAGTGATGTGGATCAACCTTCTACACAGTTCACAATCCAGCATCACAGTAACACTTGTAGTATGGCATATGTGTGCATGTGTCTACATACCACACATATATTGATTTCATGGTTACATATGTCTTGTCTTGTACACATGTTGTTATGCTGTGATATACACAACTAGTGTATCACATGTTCTGATTCAATTGCAACTTTGTGGAATTCATTGTATGTGTAATTGTGTTGTTATACCCAAGGGTGGTCAGCAGCACCATTATGTGACTATTAGCATTTGTGTCAGGAAATGTTCTGCATGAGTCACAAATGACTGATCTCTAATGTGTCCTGATATGGCATCATGCTGCTCAAACACAGTTTGCCTGTGAAACACATATAGGCATATGTTGTGCAATTGATGTAAGTATGTAACTTTGGTACAGTTGTATGACTGTGTATATAGTACCAGTGTGTAGAATGTGACGAATGACCAAGGTTGTATTTGGAGGTCATTTCACAAATCATTTATTCAAATAAATGTGAAATGTTACAGGGATTACACAACTAAGCATAGAGCTGTATGTGGATGCCACCAAACATAACCAACCGGAGGAAACAGAGAATCCTTTACCACTGGCCACCAACCAAAGTATACATGATTTTTTTTATTCTAAGGAGGGCAGCTGAATCACAGGGCCATGACAACATCACAGATTTCCTATAGAGTGACTCAAAACATGGACCTACCAGACCCAGTTGTATCTAAACTTCAACACAGTCTCCAGATGGTCTATGTTCCCATAGAAGGGTGTACATCAAGATGCATTTTTCTGACTGGGGGAGAACATCACCTGATGCATGCATCTATAGACCCATCCTAACTCTCCTCATCTGTGAGGTAGACCAATAAGTCATCTCTAAAAGGGTAGTTACTCATGGCTTTCCAAATAATATAATCTATATGCTCAGACTTATGTGCTGAATTTTATAGTTACTGTATAACTCAATTGCTTTAATATAATCTGTATTAAATGTTATAAATACTGTATAACTAACTGCTTTAAATCACTTTATCTGTAATATGTTTTTATTGCCACTGTATAATTCAATTACTTTTTTCTTTTTTGTTACTGTAATTCTTGAAGCTTTTCTCCTCGGTCTCCACTAAAAATGGGCCAAAAGCCCAGCTGGACTAACCCGGTCAACAAATGTCAAATAAATAAATAAATACCCCAACTGTATACTAAACACATGTGATTTGTTCCGGCTACATCATGTCTGTTACATCTATTCAATGTCCTCAACAAGGTCACCAAGGGCATACATGATGACTATACTACCATCCTGTGTAACTTGACCTGGCCAAGTCATTTGACACACATCTACACTGAGATATTATTGTGAAACTGTCACAAGTGGCCGTAAACACAAATACTGCCAAGTGGGTAGACCACTGGATCACATACATGACAGATAAATATGTGTGACATGACCTATATCTAGAATCCAGTGATCAGGTCCACACTGAGGGCTCTGTGCTAAGCCCTATTTTGTTAATTATTTAAGTCTCAGATGTCAAGAATGACTTACACATATTTTGTCCGACCAGTTTTGTGGAGGACTGTAGATTGTGGACAATCATTGAATCCAAATGTGGTATTGGTATATTACAGACAGAATCAACATACACAAAGAATTGCTGCCACAGCCATAGAGATACAGTAGATGAACAAATATCATGGTGGTATTAGCTCCATTATAAAAGCAAATACACTAATTATGATATAGACAGCACAGACCTAAGAGCAGGCCAAGTGGCATGTGACCTGTGTACTCTGGTAGATGGTATGCAGAATGTCCACCAGCATATGCCCACAGTGGTGACTACTCCCATGTTTGTAGCACAACTCCTTAGTATGTGTGGGACATCCACATCAAAGGGCCTTATAGTTCCATACTTCTCAGCTATCATCACACCAATAACTAAGTACAATGCACCCTTTTTCATGTACCTCACAACACATCTTCCAGGAATGTGTTACTCAAGTGCACCAAATTTGCCACAGTGATCCCACACACATCTTATTGACCATACCTACATACTCTTTTTGTTGCATAAACATTAGTGTTTGATGTTGCGGATCACCATCAAGATGTTACACAAGATGCATGTGTGATACATGTTCCTATGATGTACACAGTAAATGCAAAGTTGATTTACAACATTGATGGCATGGATTACATTCATGACAGTGTGGATTGTGTCATATATTTATGCCATATATATGCCATGCACACTAGCCAGGATTGCTCCTAATTTCAAATACAGTGCCCCTTATAACACTTTCAGCAGATGTTAAAATTTGAGAAAGGCATGCATAATCCCCCTCATAGATTGCTGACAAATCATGACAGTTTTACAAGTGTGTTCTTGCAGAATCATTTATGATCACTTACAATCACATATGTTATGTCAAAGACATGGGATTAATGGTGGTATTATTCTGAATACTCTCCACAACTTGAACAAGCAAATCAGATATGTTGTAAAGTCCTCTAAAGCCAATTATGAGGCTAAATTAGCATCTCTAGATAAAGACAATCATAAGGCTTTCTTTAGCTATGTCTGAAATGTTAAAGGGAGTGCCTAGCTATGTGCTGAACTGACTGAAGATGGTATTACTCAAAATGAACCCGAAGAAATTGCCAGCCTGCTGGTGGACAGGTTTAGCACAAATCCCCCCATCCCCACCAGCACACACCAAAGCAATCCTGTCACCAGTCCACTAACTAGCATCTCTAAACAGCAGGTAATATCTGCCTTCTCAAAGGCCAAAAGCACAGCTCCATGGGACCAGATAACATCCCAAGCTGCTTACAAAATAATCTAAAATAAGACCTAGTGGAATTTCTTGGCACTGTCTTCAACCATAGCTTGAGCACTGGCTTTGTTCCAGCAGAGTGGAGATCAGCAACAGTAATCCCCTTACACAAAGGGCATTCATGAATAGATCCTGGTGGAAAGAATCACCATGGACCTTATCAACGAGGACATAGGCAACCTCCAAACTCTTGACCCAACCCAGTTTGATTTTGTTAAGGGCAGGTCTTGCTTATTAAACCTGCTAGACCTCTTTAAGAATGTCACCAAAGGTCTGGATGAAAGCAAAGCAGTACCTAGCACCTATCTTGACTTAGTCAAGCCTTTGACACAATCCCCAACTCAAGTATCATTGACAAACTCTCCCAGCTGTGGATTAACCTATACATCATTAGATGGGTAGCAAACTGGCTCACTGACAAAATGCATACTGTCAAAGTTGGGATTCCACCTCCACCAGTACACTAGTTACCAGTGGTGTACCACAGGGATCTGCGCTGGGCCTTCTACTATTTGAAATCTACTTCTTGGATGTCCAGGTGAAAGTAGATTGCATGTGGCTTACCAAGTTTGCAGATAACTGTAAACTAGGTGCAATCATTGAGTCCCCCAATGATGTTAAAATATTACAGAAGAAGATAACGCAAACTAATGACTGGAGCCAGTCACGGTCTAAAATTAAATGCAAAAAAATGCATCATTATCCACTTTGACAAACAAGTGGCCCCTGAAAATTAAATTATAGCTAGCACAATCCTAAGGTCAAACACAACGGTAAAAGACTTGGGAATACAGGTTGACAGCAATTTAAAAATTGATCATCATATCTCCACAGTGGTAAGGAAAACCTTCTACATTGCGCATCTCATAAATAAGGGCATTGCATTCAAGACTAAAGATGTTATAACTCCTCTATATCTGACACTCATTGGACCACTAATTGAGTACAATGCTCCCTTTTGCATGTACCTCACCAGACACCTGCAAAAACTGGAGATGCCACAGAGGTTTCTAACCAAGAAAATTGAGGGCATCCAAAATATGGACTAAAGAAATATAATGAAGGCTCTGTCTCTGTACTTTGTATCCTACAGGCTGCTGCTAGGTGACATGTGCTTGGCCCACAGAGTGATCTCTGACTCTTCCCTAATGGAAATGCTGCATGTCCACAAATCAAATGGGACAAGAGTGACTTGGTCCACAGATCTCAACCTAGCCTGCGACATAAACAAAACATGTTGAAGAGACAGATATCTCTCCCAGAGACTGCTGCTCCTCTGGTATAAATTCCTACTTAATGTGAAGCAGAGCTCCTCAATGACCCTATATAAGTGGAGCCTTGACAATTGGACGGGGGACCGCAAAGTCATCCCAGGGGTGGCACGTATGTCCCTCATAGACAGGGGCAGATGGTGCTAATAACTAACCGTGGTCAACTAGGTAATAAGGGTATTACATGGCTAGGCTTGTTAATGCTCTAGGACCATTAGCCTAGTAACCTCTTATAAACCTATGAACCTCCTATATTGTCCATGATTGTGAGTGTTTCTGTTTGCTGTTCATAAAACACAAAATTTAAAAAGGACCAAACCAGCACTGCAACCAACCATTTAATAAAATAAATGAAATAAGATAAAATAAAATAAAATAAAAAATGAGCGCTTTCATCTTCATTTAAATATACATAGACTTTATCAGAATGATTGTGTCTACCATTGACAATGCTGTTGAATACCAAAGGACAGCCAAGCACAGACAAGGCAGTGCACATTGCAGGGTGATGTCAGGAACACTGGTTAGATGGGAACTGTAGTATATATAAAAACAAAGCATGAAAAATTCACAAGTTATAGAGGGGCAATTTAGATTATGAGCAAGGGAGGGGTTATCCAGTCCCTAATTACTGATGTGTGGACAGAATTGATTCCTTTAGGAGAAACATTGATTCTGTGGCTGATGAGCCTACTGTGGTTGGTGAAGAGGTACTTTTTCCAGAGGAAATTCAGATCAGGAGATTGGAAAGACTGGCCAACCAACATAGGGACTCAAAGTATGGATCACAAACTGGCTCAAGACCCCAACGGATGAACAGTTTTCAGAAATTTCTGAGCAGGGGCAGGGGTAGGGGTGGGGGCAGATTCAGGAGAAACTAATTTGTAAATGCGGATGTAACTCAGATGTGAATGTTTGTAATAGTGATTCTTTTGATATTTATAATTTGTCTGACACTACTATTTCTGCAGGTTGCATGTTTTTAAGAAGAGATTCAGTTTTATTCCTAATTTTAAATCAGATATAGTCTATATGTTGTTTTAGCTGAAACTGTTTGTTAGAAGTCTTAACCTTAAAATATTTTTTGCTGACAAAGCAGGAAAACCTGTTGTACTAGGTTCACCAAAAAGAAAAACTACCTTTATACCCTATAATTCATAGGTTTCTGTTTTTGATAACATCTATGAACAAGAATTTAGGAAGACTTTTTGTCATAAGAGACCCTTCTATGATAATTTAACTTACGAGGAGGGAAAATGTCTCCAAACCTTTATGTTTGAGAAAAGTTTGTGTATCATGAAAACTGGCAAGAGAGGGGAGTTGTGGTCATGAAGAATTTTGATTATTATTATTATAAAATGTTTTTATTACTATCTAATTATGATACGTATACCTGGGTGTCGCTTAATGAAATTTCTATTGCATATGCCAAGTTGGATTTTACATTACTAGATATGGTTATGCAGGGGGATATTAACCATGAAGAGTGGGAATATCTTAATATTAGTAAGCCAAAGATAGCATCCATATTTAGTATTCCAAAAGTCAACAAATGTACTGCTGATCCTCCATTGAGGCCCATTGTGTCAGCTAAGGGGTCTAAGACAGAGATGTTGGCGAAATTTGTGGACTATAAATGTAAATCCATTTTAGATGAGACTTATATTTTAAAGGACTCTTGGCATCTTTTGCAAATATTAGACACACTGCAGTACAATGATGATATCATCTTTATCACTGTAGATGTTGTGGACCTCATTTCCGTTATCCCTCATGGTGTCAGAATTGAATGTTTTTTGACTTCCTTTTCAGATATACAAACCTGTCCATGCAGGATGTATGTGTGGTTACTACCCTCCTTGAAATGATGTTAAATAATAATTTTATATACTATGAAGGAGAGTATTACCACCAGACGTCCAGTGTTGACGTGGGTATGGCATGTGTCCCATTGTATGCCATTGTGATGCTAGCTATGTTGGAGAAAAATGTAGTGCTCACCCCTCATTTCTGTTCATTGGTCCATGGATATTTTAGGTTTCTTGATGATGTGCTTATCATTTGGAAAGGCAGATTAGAACAATGGCAGCAAACCCATACCCTTTGGCAAAATTCTACATGTTTTCTTAAGTTTATCAACTCTCATGGTGTTAACAGGCTTAACTATTTGGACATTTTATTCTATAATGCTTATTTACATTTTACAGACAGAAAAGGTCAGTTGTCAAGGGCCAGATGGTTAGACTGTCAAGAATAATATTTGGTAACAGAAACTTTGATAATGAAATTAGACATTTGATTGTAATGTTTATTGAAAGAGGTTACCCTTTACAGCTGCTCAGTAGAATAAAAAATGAAGTGGTTAAACATCGCATTGACCACATTTTGCCTATTTTGAGAATCAGGCCAGCTCCTTCTGATGTTATTGTAGACTTTACTGAAGGCACTAATATTATCAATTTTGACATGCCCATCCCTATTTTTTTTCTATCCCATACAGTATGGATGTCTTTTTTTACATCAATATTATTAGATTATTCTGGGATGTAGTTTTTCTTAGTGAAGTTAAAAAACTCTTAATTACTACTCCACTGATTGTTTTTCCAAGGCTAGGAATATAAAATCTCTTTTGGAAGTGCCAGGTAGTAGAGATATTTTAAAGAGGGCACATGGCTCAATCCACAAATGTGGAGCCTGCAAAGTTTGCACGTTTATTAATGTGGGTCCTTATGTTTTAGTGGAGAATTTTGCAAGAACTAACCATTGTCCAGGGAGGTAAGACTGCCATACCTCTCTTGCCACATGCAGTTCCTGCACTGCTTTCTATATTGGGAAAACAATTAGAAATGTAAAAGAAAGAATTCAGGAGCATGTCTATGACATTAAACACAGGAAAATGACAAATGCATTATACAGGCATACTGCTGACTGCCCCAGTTTTAAAAAGTTTATATTTTTTATCATCGATAGGGCAACAGCTGCCAATTTTAGTGAAGATGCTGACAATTTATTCAGTTTAAAGGACTATACTGGCATCTAAGGCTTAATTCTTCATCAGCACTAGGTATCAATGATAGCATTACAATTTTAACTTTGCAAGGAGTTTTTGTAATGAATTTTACCCACATAATATTCATGTATACAATATATTACAATTATCATCTAACCAGTGTTTGTGACATCACCATGCAATGTGCACTGTCTTGTCTGTGATTGGTTGTCCTTTTGTATTTAACAGCATTATCAATGGTAGACACAATCACTCTGAGGAAGCCTATGCATAACTGAATGTAGACAGAAGCACTCAGTTTTTATTTTATTTTATTTCATTTATTCTATTAAACTGTTGGTTGCAGTGTCGGTTTGGTCCTTTTTCTATTTTGTATTTTATGTGCTGCTTACCCTTGTGTTTGTCCTCTGTCGACTGTTTTCCATGATCCTGTTGCTATGTGTCCCACTTGAGTTTATATAATTTCATCGAAGCCCCAATTTTCTGAACTCCTATTGTCAAACTTAAAGCAACAAATACCATTTCAGTGAAGAATAACATCATTGAAATGATCTCTCAGGGAAAAAGCTACTTGGCCACCAAGGCCATCGTAACACAAATTACATTATTTTAAACTCACCAAGATGGAGGACTTTGCCCCCTGCTTCTCTCTCACACCACCCTAATTATATATTCCAACTTCAAGATCACACTACATTGGGGAAAATGGCCAACTAACTTTTTCCCCAGGAAAAAATGTTGATGATTTAGCCCTTCACTGAAATGGTATTTGGTGCATTAAGTTTGATGAATAGACATTTGGAGAATTGCATCTTCAGTGAAATGATAGGTATCCGTCCCACTTGGTTGAGATCTCTGCTGACATTACATTCATATTCAGGCAACTCATTTTGTACATCTTCACTATATATGCCTACCCCCTATTGTATATACCATCCCTGATATATGTCCTCTCCATTGTCCATGTCAGGATGCTTATATCACAAAAAATCTTCTCCACTGATATGTCACCTTGTGTGCCAGTCACATAATATACAATAATTGCGCAGTACGTACTGAATCATGTAGATATTAGATTAGCGTTCATGCTACAACTGCATACATTGACTCATCTGCTGTACATTACCATGTTTCACCTGTCCTCTTCCCCTGTGTTCATTCCTACAATTCATCTGTGTGTCCCCTTTCAATATACACACTTCCCCTGACTATTTAGTTATAATGCAGTCTATGTACATTTGTTGATGATTTACAAAACTTTTATTCAGTATGCATGACAGGTTTCTACACTACTCTGTACTGTATACACTTTCATGTAATGTGTTAGAACTGTATACATTGCTTTATTAATAAACCTGGTAGTCATTCTGGCTTTCTGCCTAATCCTGCAGACCTCGTTTGCCTGTAGATAAACAGGTGTACATGTTTACAGGTGTTCATGTTGCTTTACATAGTTTTCTGGCCAGCAACATTGTTGCTAGCCACAAAACCACGCTTGTTTATGTTTAAACTCAGTACGTGGCCTACATATGTTAATAGCACTACTGCTCATCATGCAAACAAATAAACTTCATGCAGGCTTTGCGATAAGCCTGTCCTGAGTTTATTGAATCCCCAGGACAGTTTATCAATTGTATCTATAAATCAGTTTCATATTATGCTCAGTATCCTTATATAATTTTTTTCAAAATGTTCTTGATCTTGTCCCACACTAACTTGATTTATTTGTACAACTTGTTTATTTTAGTTTTCAAAGTTGTAGTTAGTCCTTTTTTTCCATCTCTTATATTTTTTGTCTCTAATCATTAATCAGCTATCTTGCTCTTGTGGAATATATCCCCCTGACATTGTATGTCTAGATCCTGATAATAAACAATTTTTGATTGTTTTCACTCAATCAATTTCTCTTTTAAAACCTTCCACATTCCTTCTGCAGTTTTTCAGCTGAAAACATTACTCCAATTAGTTTAACACTATGACTGTTTTGCTTCCATATTATCTGTAATTAATCTGCTGTGCACTGGTTTAGATTTCAGTTTGACAGATTTATCTAGCAACAAATTAACCATTATAATTCCATGATCACTGCACATCAACGGTGGTAAAACTTGACATGAAGTAACAGTAATTTCTTTAGGAACGCAAACAATGACTAGTGTGCTCCATTCCTTGATAGTTTTGTTTTACAATTTGAAGCAATTGTTGTTCTTGAACATACCTTGTGAATAATTTCATTATACTAATGTTGTTGAATCATTATTGTTTCACTATTTCTGGTAAATGTAAGTCCCCAGACACTGTTATTTTTCTTTCCTGTGTTTCAAGCAAGAAATGTATGAATTTGTCTAGCTCTATAAACTCCAACAATCGATATATGTTCCAGGGTTGGTTTTATTGTCACAGTTACACAATCTATCGTATTCATATCATCACTGAACATGTAATAACCACAGGTCTCATAACTATCTTTGTTCTCTAGCATAACACCTCCACCTGATTTTTTTTTAGGATGTTACAGTAAAAACATTTATATCCTGACAGAACTGGTTTCTAGTCATTGATCTTTAACCATGTTTCACAAACAATAACATCAATCTTGTGGAAACGTACCAAATTTTCCAATTAAAAAAAAACATTATTATTAATGCTGCTAGCATTAACTACCACCACAGATACATCAAATGTTGCTATTTGTGAACTGTTACATTTTTTACTGGCAAAAATCCTGCCTTGTGTTTGTCAAATATTGTGAAATACCAGCTGCAAAAATTCTCTTCCTTGATCTTAAAACTCAATGAACAATGAATATGAGCAAACAGGGAGAATATGTTTTATTAATGAAATAGTGAGCGCTTTTGTCTTGTACAATTCCAAAACTTCGTCAGGGACTGCCATTAATTACTGACTCATTGAAATAACATCATCCAGCACAAGATCAATGACATCAGCCTCATAAATATTCATAAATTACATCACAAATGAACCACCCACTCTAAAGTGCTTGCAGAATGTAATAACATGATTTTAAAACACATTATAATTTATTATACAGCCTTTACAAATGTAACAACTTATCTAAAACCTTTGTAAAACATATAAAGCTATAAATAAGATTCAAATTTGTACTTATATAAGTTTTAAATGCATACATTTTGCATAATAAAAACCTTAAGTCTTGAATACAGGCATACCCTAGCACTACTTATCCAGCTCGATATACCAATATAAAGCCAACAGACCAAATCTATGCTTATTTATTTATTATGTACTAACAAAACACATATACCAACTAGACAAAAAAATAATTTATTAAAATTCATTGGTTTAATTAATAATTTTGTAGAAAATGTCCTACTGGAGACATATAAACCAGCCTATAAATATTCAAATAACATTTCTATAGTACATCATATTATAAATTACCTTTTTAGAGTATATAATTTAAGAAGACAATTTCCTGAGCTGTATTGATTTAAACCTGACCAAGAACAAGCATTCAATAACATCTGCCATATTAATTCTCTTTTTTCTAAATGTAACATCCATGGGCCACATCTTGAGCTTATATCTTATAACAACCTGCTCAATTATTAAATAATTAATATTGTGGCCCTCATAGGACATGGCATGCCTGGCCAGTGAGCTAGTTGTTTTCTGCTTCCTAATAGCATATTCATGTTCACAAGTTCTATCCCTAACAGACCTTTCAGTTTTACTAACATATGCCATGCATAACTGGCATAAAGCAAGGTATACTACCCCTTTTGAATTACAGTTATATGTACCTTTCAAATTATATTTGATATCCCTTTTCTCAAATGTCTGACAAACTAAAATTAGTCTACAGATCCTACATGCCCCGGATTTCCTCATTCCCATTACTTTGCTATGTCAGTGCTGTCCTTTACATAGGTCTCAACCTGCTAAGAGGCGAATGTGGAACACAGACCATAGTAATGTGTGACAAACAGTCAAAATGTGGAACACCCTATTTTTACAGTGCACGAAAAGCATACCTTAAACATGGCCATGGTCTTTTGACCAAAATATACGTGCAGACACACACACACACACACACACACACACACACACACACACACACACACACATACACACACACACACACACACATACACACATTCACCTTGTCATACCAGTCAACTGCCCAAAATTTTGCAGAATGACCACATTTTTGCCTCATATATTTGGTGTGTCCCTCATAAAATATGTAGTTTTCTGGTAAATCACAGAGGAATGAAATAAAGTCTTCTTTTTCTGTTTCTTCTTTTGGCTTTTCATGGTTAGGGGTCACTACAGCGGATCACCTGTCCACTCATGATTGGCAGTGGAGTTTTATGGTGTCGAGTTGCCAGCCTGGAGCCCAACCTTTCACAGAAGGCACACACATGCATGCACTCACGCCTAGGGCCAATTTAGAGTATCCAATCCACCTACAGCATGTCTTTGGGATGTGGGAGGAAACTGGAGCACCCAGAGGAAACCCACGCAACCACAGGGAGGACATGCAGACTCCGTACAGAAGGCACCCCAGCCGAGGAGAAATAAAGTAATGAAAAAAATTTGAGTTTCAGACATCATATCCTTCAGAACATGTATGGTAACACAAAGCCAGCCTGTTATTCTAGCAACTTTCTATGTTTAAACTCAAAAGCAAACAAACAAACATATAAGCCAACAACCAGGACTGAAGCAAGCAAAGCGGCACTCGACAGGTGAGCATCAAATAAAACTCGAGTTTTAATGGTTAAGCGCTTTTCGTTTGACAGAATGCTCAAACTTCATCAGACAAAACATATTCCCTATTCAAATGAATTATATACTGTTCCTAATTCACAAATCAATTAAACAATTGAAACAGTTAAAATCATCAAAGCTGAAGAACACATTTAAAAAGACATACTCCTTTACTAAACCACCTTCAACTACAACATAAGCTTTTGGGACATAATTAAATAAATAAAATAAAACTTCATAGTATGTACATAATAAAAGCATATTAATACATATTATAAACTAAAAAAGTCAAAATTATATCAATACGTGACTATCTCGATAAACTTTTAAGCTTTAGAATACTAGTAATGGAGCAACATTCATTTAGACCAGGAGCATTATAAGCATTTAGTCTCACTTGCCACAACAGTTCAAGTTCTTCCAACTTCAGGGGAGTTGGACCACCTCTAAAGTCTTAACTAATCTGATCTATAACTAAGGACTTGAACTTGTGGTCAGGGTAAGTTATTATATGCTTAGCTAAAGCATTTTCAGATTTATTCTTCCGAATTGCATACATATGTTCATATAGACAATCTCGAAGTCGCCTCTCAGTCTTTCCTATGTAGAATGATGGGCAAGCCTGACATTGAGCTAAATAAACAATCATTCTAGAATTGCAATTTACTCTGCATTTTAAAGTGTACTGGTAGTTATTAACTATAAATCTATTAGATTCAGTAACATATTGGCAATAATTACAAGACTGACACTTGTACATGCCAACAGTTCTAGGATAAAAACGCTGACGTTGTTCAAGTAATGTTTTAAGATTTTTTGCTTTTTTATATATTACCATAGGTTTGACACCCACCCTATTAAAAATACTAGTATCACCTTTAAATATAGCCCAGTTTTTACAAATGATGTTAAAACAAATGTTACTGTTAACGTTGTAAGTTGTTACAAGAGATGATACTTTAGACAAAAGGTCGCAATTTAAATCACGGTTGTCACTAATAAGATTGTCAATATTGTTATCGTAAGAATATTGTAACTTTTCATTATCTAAAATAGGCCTATAGAACCGTTTAGACCGTTTGTTCGCTACTTCTTCTACAAGTTCATTAACCATACTTTCAGGGTAGCCTTGATGAAAAAACATATTCCTTAACAAGGAACGTTCATCATGGAAATCATTGTCATGTGTGTTAATTCTGGCTGCCCTCACCAACTGACCCTTAACAACCGCTCGCTTTTGATGGTGAGGATGACAACTGGAATAGTGTAAAAAGGCATTAGAATATGTACTTTTCCTATGAGTTTTGGCTATAAATTTCTGAAGTGAATGATCTTTAGATAACAAAATATCTAAATATGCTATAGACTCAGTACAAAATGTAGATGTAAACTTCAGAAACTGAGTAGTGCCATTAAAATAGTCAACCATCTTGTCACTAATTCCTCTGTCACCATTAAGCAGAATAAAAATGTCATCTAGGTATCGGGTGTAGAAAATCATCCTATCCTTATGCTCAAAATTTGAAAACACAAACAAATGTTCCCAAATGTGCCATCACTAAGTTGGCTATACTGGCACCACAAGGGGAACCCATCACGACACCCACTTTCTGCAAGTAAAAGTCATCACCAAAAACAAAGAAGTTGTTATTAAGTACTAATTCCATGAATTTGTCTACTACGTCTAACTCTCTCCTAGAACATCCACTTAGTTTTAGTTCCTCCCTAACCCAATCTAAGGCAATATCATGTGGAATGCAAGTATATAGATCTTTAACATCTATTGTGAGGAAGTTGTACTCTTTATCATAAACCAACTTGTTAATTTTGTCTAAAAAAGACCATTAATCTTTACATATTTGGTTTTCATTAGTCAAAAACTTTTACAAGATTGAGTCAACAACATTAGCACAAGAATATGTTGGGGAGCCTCTACTGTTAACAAGTGGACGCATTGGAGGATTGTTAACATCTTTGTGGATTTTGGGTATACCAAACAAACATGGAAATCTGGGATATATAATAGACATATAATTAAACATATGTTGATCTATTCTCCCTTCTAAATACATTTCTTCTAAAGTATTCTTAATATGTAAATAAGCTGTATTAACTTCAGATCGTGAACTAGATGAGTAAGATGGACTATTCAACAAACTTCTCATCCGATTTTCATAATCAGCCCGGTCAAAAACAACCATTCCTCCACCTTTATCTGGTTTCCAGACACGAAGATGCTTTAGCTAAGCATATAATATCATACCCTGACCACAAGTTCAAGTTCTTAGTTATAGATCAGATTAATGAAGACTTTAAAGGTGGTCCAACTCCCCTGAAGTTGGAAGAACTTGAACTGTTGTGGCAAGTGAGACTAAATGCTTATAATACTCCTGGTCTAAATGAATGTTGCTCCATTACTAGAATTCTAAAGCTTAAAAGTTTATAGAGATAGTCACATATTGATATAATTTTGACTTTTTTAGTTTATAATATGTATTAATATGCTTTTATTATGTACATACTATGAAGTTTTATTTTATTTATTTAATTATGTCCCAAAAGCTTATGTTGTAGTTGAAAGTGGTTTTGTAAAGGAGTATGCCTTTTTAAATGTGTTCTTCAGCTTTGATGATTTTAACTGTTTCAATTGTTTAATTGATTTGTGAATTAGGAACAGTATATAATTAATTTGAATAGGGAATATGTTTTGTCTGATGAAGTTTGAGCATTCTGTCAAATGAAACGCGCTTAACCATTAAAATTTGAGTTTTATTTGTTGTTCACCTGTCGAGTGCCACTTTGCTTGCTTCAGTCCTGGTTGTTGGATTATAACTTTCTATGTTTATAAGAGCAATATTTAAAAATCTGATCCTTTTTTTGGGCCTTTGCCCCCCCCCCCCATTAGTTAAGGCAATGTCCAGTTTTCTTGTGCTAAGAGGTTGAGAGCTATGGAACAACCAACCAACTTTATTATTGTTATTCATTCATTCATTCAACATGCTTACTTGAGTAATGAAAAAGCTGCCCATCTGATTATGTATGACTGGGGGGAGGGGGACAGATTTCTGAGCTGTCACCATCTGAACTATGCTTGCAATGAAGTCTTAACAATGAGACTGCCCAGTGAAGCAACACTAAAGCTTTTTACAGTTTTCTTTAACGATTTACTCAAATATTTTTACACTGAAAAAAAAATTATTAATTCCTCATTCCACTGCTTGCAAATCCTAGCATGTAGTTACCAAAAGCACAAGTAAACAGTTAACTCCTTTCTTTCTTTTTTAACTCTATAACTGGGCATTCTAATTAGTCAAATTTGACTCATCTTACACTGTACATTCCAGATGTATGTCCTGTGTCACCAGCTTCTATGCTGCTCCCCCTTTGTACCTTACCAATGATTCCAAAATATTTACTTTCTGAAATCTTCAGTGTTTTTGACAACTATATGGGAAAAAGCAGAATATAGCACCTTGTCTGAGACAGGCAAAATGTACTAATCTCCTTCTCGAATACACATGATGCTTGATACTGTATTCATTTTTGAGAACCAAGAGATAAACAGTCTGGAACAAACGCTGCTGCTTTCTTTCACAAGTAGCATTGCCTAATTTCCTCCAGTTACTCTACAGGATAGTTCATTCTGCATCCCCCTGCAGTTTGAAGCCAATGGTTTAAGCTAGGTGGAGACTGATTTTGTGTTTCAGTAGTTTGGAGGCCTGTTGACTGAATTTATGTGTCTGTAAAGGGCATTACTGCTAAGAAGTTATTTATGGCGTACAGTTATTCCTAAAATATTTGGGAGCTCTCATTGGCTCCCATCCACCTGAGACCCTTTACTTGATTGGCTCATAGACTGCATTCACAATTGGCTGTAAATGTGGTGTACGAGCCAATCAGAAACTATGGAGCACAGCCAATGCTGTGTAATGTGAAAGAGCAGCAGAGCTATGCATTGGTTTGCATACCGTGATGCTGATTGGCAGTAATTGCAGTACATAAACCAATCAGAATCCATGTAGCAGAGCCACAGGATTTCAATGTGGAGCAGCAGAACAGTGGCTTCACTCTCGTTAAATGTGAAGTGTTTCACTCAGCAGAACAGTGGCTTCACTCATCGTTAAATGTGGAGTGTTTCACACAGCAGAACAGTGGCTTCACTCATCGTTAAATGTGGAGTGTTTCACACAGCAGAACAGTGGCTTCACTCATCGTTAAATGTGGAGTGTTTCACACAGCAGAACAGTGGCTTCACGCATCGTTAAATGTGGAGTGTTTCAAACAGCAGAACAGTGGCTTCACTCATCGTTAAATGTGGAGTGTTTCACACAGCAGAACAGTGGCTTCACTCATCGTTAAATGTGGAGTGTTTCACACAGCAGAACAGTGGCTTCACTCATCATTAAATGTGGAGTGTTTCACACAGCAGAACAGTGGCTTCACTCATCATTAAATGTGGAGTGTTTCACACAGCAGAACAGTGGCTTCACTCATCATTAAATGTGGAGTGTTTCACACAGCAGAACAGTGGCTTCACTCATCGTTAAATGTGGAGTGTTTCACACAGCAGAACAGTGGCTTCACTCATCGTTAAATGTGGAGTGTTTCACACAGTAGAACAGTGGCTTCACTCATCGTTAAATGTGGAGTGTTTCACACAGCAGAACATTGGCTTCACTCATCGTTAAATGTGGAGTGTTTCACACAGTAGAACAGTGGCTTCACTCATCGTTAAATGTGGAGTGTTTCACACAGCAGAACAGTGGCTTCACTCATCGTTAAATGTGGAGTGTTTCACACAGCAGAACAGTGGCTTCACTCATCGTTAAATGTGGAGTGTTTCACACAGCAGAACAGTGGCTTCACTCATCGTTAAATGTGGAGTGTTTCACACAGCAGAACAGTGGCTTCACTCATCGTTAAATGTGGAGTGTTTCACACAGCAGAACAGTGGCTTCACTCATCGTTAAACGTGGAGTGTTTCACACAGCAGAACAGTGGCTTCACTCATCGTTAAATGTGGAGTGTTTCACACAGCAGAACAGTGGCTTCACTCATCGTTAAACGTGGAGTGTTTCACACAGCAGAACAGTGGCTTCACTCATCGTTAAATGTGGAGTGTTTCACACAGCAGAACAGTGGCTTCACTCATCGTTAAATGTGGAGTGTTTCACACAGCAGAACAGTGGCTTCACTCATCGTTAAATGTGGAGTGTTTCACACAGCAGAACAGTGGCTTCACTCATCGTTAAATGTGGAGTGTTTCACACAGCAGAACAGTGGCTTCACTCATCGTTAAATGTGGAGTGTTTCACACAGCAGAACAGTGGCTTCACTCATCGTTAAATGTGGAGTGTTTCACACAGCAGAACAGTGGCTTCGCTCATCGTTAAATGTGGAGTGTTTCACACAGCAGAACAGTGGCTTCGCTCATCGTTAAATGTGGAGTGTTTCACACAGCAGAACAGTGGCTTCACTCATCGTTAAATGTGGAGTGTTTCACACAGCAGAACAGTGGCTTCACTCATCGTTAAACGTGGAGTGTTTCACACAGCAGAACAGTGGCTTCACTCATCGTTAAATGTGGAGTGTTTCACACAGCAGAACAGTGGCTTCACTCATCGTTAAATGTGGAGTGTTTCACACAGCAGAACAGTGGCTTCACTCATCGTTAAATGTGGAGTGTTTCACACAGCAGAACAGTGGCTTCACTCATCATTAAATGTGGAGTGTTTCACACAGCAGAACAGTGGCTTCACTCATCGTTAAATGTGGAGTGTTTCACACAGCAGAACAGTGGCTTCACTCATCGTTAAATGTGGAGTGTTTCACACAGCAGAACAGTGGCTTCACTCATCGTTAAATGTGGAGTGTTTCACACAGCAGAACAGTGGCTTCACTCATCGTTAAACGTGGAGTGTTTCAGGCTCTTTATGTTGTAAACTGTTTTTTACATTATTAGCTCTCCTTGCTACTATTCTTGTTTTTTGCTGCACTATTTTCCTGAGGGTAACATCCTCCTTAATAATCCTGCAGTTTTTATATATCATGCTTCTAATAAGTGCATACTCAGCACTAAAAGTAGTAATAAAACTAGAAATAAAATTGGCCTCTTCATCGTTATATAAAGAGCCAGTTTCAATAGCAGTTACAGCTTTTCTTCCCAATATAGGAGTAAAATATCCATAATTTCTCTTTCTAGATACCTCCTCTATACATCTATACGGATACCCTCTAACAATAAACATGTCTTTCAGCTTATTATTTCACTTGAAAGTCATCATCCAACGTGATCATTCAAGCAGTGCGCACTAACTGTCCTTTAACAACTCATCTTTTTTGATAATAAGGATGAGAGCTTTAAAAATGCAGAAAAGAATTAGGTGTTTTTTCTATGAATGGTAGCAAGAAATCTATCTTGCAAAAATATCCTTTCTTAAATTAACATCCGAGTAGTTGATACTGTGCTTCTGTACTTCATATGTAAACTTTAAAAAGGTTGTAGTTGTGTCAAGATATGCAACAAAATCATAAAGCATATTCAATTTTCCTGTCCGTAAGATAAATATATCACCCAAATAGTGCATATAGACCCTCAAATGCTGCTTAAAATCATCATTATTCATAATGCACTTTCTTTCCCATTGCAACATTACCAAATTTGCAAACATGGTGCTGCAGGATGACCCCATGGCTACCCCTACTTTTTGCAGGACATATCTTACATAAAAAATATAGATAACTATTATGCAGCACTATTTCAAAAAGGTCTGCATAGACAAATTGATATTATCTTGGGGCACACCTTTATTGACTAAATATTCACTAATCATGGCTATCCCTTCCTCTTGGGAGATAATTGAAAACAAGTCCTTAACATCAATAGTAAGAAAGTATGCTTGCTCATCATATTTAACCATATTCATTAATTCTAAAAAAATGTCAGGAGTCCTTACTAATTTGAATTACATTCTGCATATACACCTTTAACTTATTATCTAGATATTTGGTGCATGCAAAAGTAATGGAATTATGGACATCAACAATAGGCCTCATAGGTGGATTTTTTATGTCCTTATGAATTTTAGGGGCACCAAAAATAGTTGGGGTGGTAGGAGAATTCATTACTAAATAATTGTAAATATCAAAAGTGATTCTGTTCTCCAAAAACATGTCACAAAGTAATAAGCCAACCTTCCGATAAGCAATGTTTACCTGATTAATGGAAACTTCCTCATAAGTATCTGTCTCCAAAATCTCATTCTTCCTGGTATTATAATCATACACATCCTTTACCAACAATCCACTTTATTTCGTTTCATAAACCTGATATTCTGTTGTTTTAAAAATGCTAAAACATCCCTTTCAGCACTGGTTAAATTACCCTTTAAAGGTTTCCTGTTATAGGTTGATAGCCTATACCTAAAGGCAAGCTCACATAACTTCTCAAATAGAAACAGTGTGGGGTGTAGTGGTGGATTAAATGGGTCTATATTACATTATCGAAGTTTCAAAACTTCAAATCTGATATGGTCAACACCATATTATCAAAGTCTTGAAAGATCAAAAATGTAATAAAACACAACAACCTACAAAAACAAACCATTTAAATGCTCTAAGCAGGGGGGCAAGCCCCGTGCATCCCCCTCCCCCCACTGCTTAAATATACCAACTCCAAGATCGCACTACAGTGCAGAAAAGGGAAATCTTCCCTTTCTGTGCTGTATGGAGATCTTGATTAAAAGATTTGAAGTTTCAAGACTTCGAGCATATGGTGTCGACCATATCAGATTCAAAGTTTTGAAACTTCAATCTTCTGATATAGACCCAATTAAATGGGCTTGAAATATGTAAAGGATTACTGTCAACCATGATACTATTCATAAAAATCTACTTAAAATTTAACTTTTGTAAAAAATATTTCAAGTCAACAATGGTGGTTGCAATGTTGGCTCTTTTCACAGATACAAAATTAAGTCCTTTGGCCAAAAAGTCTGCTATTTCAACATCAATGAGAGTCTGCAAAAAATTATAAATGTTAAAAATCACCAGTGCTACTAGTAACTATAACTGGCTGCAAAGTGTCAGGCTGCTGTTGTTCGGCCTGAATAATGGGCATATTATCTATGTTATAATAAATCAATTCCTCCTCCATCTGTAATTGTTCCTCCCCTAATGTCCTCTGTTTTGTGGGAACCCCCTTCTTTGATTCCATCTGGATGGTGCATAAAAATCTGGCTGGCCCCTGATTATTTTGCTGCTGTGTAATACATTCTGACCTTTGCAGCTCAGGAAACTGCTGATGGTCATGACTGTTGAAAGAGCCAGTATCACCCTCATTACTTTCAACATTAACTTCATCTGTACCATACCCAACATTATTCTGTTCTGGGATATTATCAACATCAGTTATTAACAACTGCTCATCTATCCATTGCTGCCCTTTAGGTGGTTTAGGGTAGGCAGTACCTCTTTTATAATCCTCCTTGTCCCTACTAAACTTTCTTATTTTATTATCTTTCATGCCAAGAAGATTGTGCTCAATGCTGGAATATCCGTTGATGCTTATAGCGATATCTCTCACAAGTTTCATGCTGTTTAATAGAGGCTTCGAGTGTATCTAGTTCAAGAGTCAGTAATTCAATATCTTTATTGTTATATTTAATGAGCACCTCAAGAAATTCACAACCATGTTGATTAAAAAGTTTAATTAACTCAAAATGCAAGGGGGGATTTTCCACCAGCCCAATGGGGTAACAATATAATCTTAACCCCTTTGGTATAACTTTATGCTTCAAGTATTCTCTCAAGTAGGCATTTTCTAACTGTTGTTTCTTAAAATGAAATAGCTTAGTATCAAATAAAGCCAGTTTATCATTATCAATATTATTGAGATGTATGTTAGAAACTTGGCTAGGGAAACTAATACCTCCATCTAGCCATTCTCTAAATGCTGTTGCTTGCCAAGCCTGCCCCAGAATAATACCAGAACCAGTTAATTTGAACATACCAGTATTTGCTGGTTTCTTTGCCTCTTCACTGTTCTGCTGTGTGGAAAAAATGTCTGAAACACATGCTGCTGCCTTTGAAATGGTGTTATAGTAGCATCCACCGAAGTAACTCCTCCACCAGATGGTGAGACAACTTCATTAACCTATGTGGAAGCATGCAAACTATTAAGAGAGTCATATAAAAGTTCCACCCTTTGTGATCGCTGTTGTATTAAAGCAGTAAGATTCCTGATAGACTGCTGTGTTTCATCTGATACACTGCCTTTCAAACTGCTCCATATTCATGAACCACAACAAAACTGATGTAAACCAACAACAGGAAACACACAAACACTGCAAACTCAGCAAACAATGAATATGAGCAGAGAAAACAGGCAGCATACATTTTATTAATGAAACAGTGAGTGCTTTGGTCTTGTACAATTCCAAAACCTCATCAGACAGTGCCATTCCTTACTGACTCATTTAAATAACATCATCAAGCACATGATCAATGACATCAGCCTCATACATATTTATAAATATTCATATATATTCATAAATTATAATGTGTTTTAAAATGATGTTATGACATTCTCTAAGCACTTTAGAGGGGCTGGTTAGTTTATGATGTAATTTATGAATATGTATGAATATTTATAAATATGTATGAGGCTGACATCGTTCATCATGTGCTTGATGATGTTATTTAAATGAGTCTGTAAGTAATGGCACTGTCTGATGAGGTTTTGGAATTGTACAAGATGAAAGTGCTCACTATTTCATTAATAAAATGTATTCTGCCTGTTTTCTCTGGTCATATTCGTTGTTCGTTGAGTTTTACGGCATTTGTGTCTTCCCTGATCTTAACAAAAGCACAGCATCGTGTCTGAACACATGTGTTCGGATGCTCAACACATTTCCATTTTTTAAAACAGGACATTTTTTCATGTAGGTATCTACCCCAAAAATCTTTTCATTCATGGTGACCTGACTCTCCTTTCTATACGTGATTTGTGAAAAATATGTCCTAACACCAGTACAAGCTATATTATCAAACAGGGCTGTAAGCTCCTTATTTACAGTCACAGGGTTTTTGCAGATGAGCTTATTTGTACCAACATGAATAAAAACAGATCTGTACTTCCTCACATTAAGACATTCCAAGGCTTGTCTCACATCCTCTGTTTTTGCTCCTGGCAAGCATAACACTATTCAATGTTCATTATCATCTCTACAAATGTAAGTATCAGTTCATCTAATAATAGAATCTCCAATTACAAGAATATCTTTTCTTACCAGATATGAAGAATCTTCATTTTCTAATTCAGTAATATCTAATCTATTGATTGTTACAAAGTAATGATCTTCATCACCATTAGCCTTATTAATCCCACTGTTTTCATTGTGTATTAAATTCTCATCCAGCTGGATGTGTACATCCACAGCTTGAGCCATTTGGTCAACATCTGTCTTTCTAATTTTTTTTCTTTCAGTAATGTTCTTCAACCCTTCCATATTCAGTTTTGATTTCTTCCTTTTCCCCTGCCCCTTGCCTTTTGTTTCTACCTTCTGTTTTGGAAAAATGCTTCCTTCTCCTGTAGACTGAAGGTTTTCTGATAGAAAATGTTACCATTATTTAATAAAGCAGTGTCTTCTTAGTACGTATTCTCTTTACTTTACAGGCATTTATCAGCTTCTTTTTCTTCCTTGTTATTCATTGTGCTTTTTTCTTTTTTTTTTTTTTATTTCCTTCTAAACACTTTGAAACCTCAGACTGCTGAGTGCTTGAATACAGAATTCCAAAGTTGCTATCACCATTGTCTGGTTTCATAGGGGTTGAGTGATCTTTATAGACAATAGACACATGCTTTTCTAAATGTGTTTTATTTGGTTTTTGTCTAACATTATTTATCTCATCAGCCCAGTCATTAATATATGTAACAACGGTTCTCCAAGCCATGCCAATTGCACAAGTGCAATCATCAATAAGTCTAGATTTACTAATAATAATGGTAAGCAAATAATCCAACTTTTGACATGATGAACACAGATCCTAAGTGTTATCAGGGGTTACCTTTAAATATACTGGACATTTGTTACATTGTACAAGATGTTTCTGCTTTAGCAAATCATTAATGGCATACTCATTTAAGTAATCCATATTCAGCTTCAAATGAATAAAAAATTATAAAAGAAAGAATAATCAAAACCAGTTACCACAACTTAAATCAACTTCTATGAGAAAAATCACGCAACCATATGCAAGTAAATAGTAAAGTAAGTACAGTAAAGTTGTTGCTCTTACTGTACAAGTTCTGAAAGTCAGACAAAAGCTAGAATTTCTTTACATTGCAGTAGGTTCTGCACACTATTGCTTGCAGTCACATCTCTTTTTAACAGTAAAGATCAACAAAGCACAGACCAAGACATGATTGTTTAGATAAGCTCTGGATTGTCCTGTCTGCAGTCTGTGTGACTTAATTGCTAACTCTGTCACTTAGGATGCCTAGAGTTTGCCTGTACAAAACCTATCCCGCCGTGAATCGAACAGGAGAACCTCTTGCTGTGAGGCAACAACGCTAATAAACTGTGAAAAACTATGGTAAGAAATAAAATATAAATTCAAATAAAACTTCTCTTACCAGGCAACTCCAGAGTAAATCACAAACCAAGTCAGCATGCAAATTGCTTCTCTACTGACCTGTGAGACTGTACTACTGTACTACTGAGACAGCCATGACATTAGCAATGGTTTCTGTGGCAGGTTAACACATACTACATCATACTGGAGTACACAAGGAAGCACTGTAGAGGGCAGAGCTTACTCATGGAGCTGACTCTGCACCCACTGTTTGCATGCTGTTTGCTAAAAATGCACATGCACCATGTGGTGCTGTTACTCATGCATTGCACATACAGAACACCATGCATAATGTATCATGTGATGCTATTACACATGCACCGTACACAGAGAATATAACCATGCATCATGCATCATGCGATGCTAGTGTGCATGCAATGTGCACACAGAACATAACCATGTATGCCTACTGCATGCAGTCTGCATCTGATATTGGTGTATCAGACCTGTTTGGCTTGGATCCCTGCAAGGATGCCACCTAACAAGAACACTAGGTGTAATCTACTAGATATCAAGCCAGCAGATCCTATGGATAATGGTGCCTACCACCTGTAAGCCAAGAGAAATTTGTATGTAGAAGCATCATTCCCCCAGGGAGGTTGCAGGATTCTTAGAGCTGCCTAGGGAGAGTGGGGAATGAAAGGCAGAAATGACAGGCATTATCCCAAGTGCAGCAAGCAGGCATATTGTCTGTCATGTGACTTGCACAAGGGAATGGAGGGCTGATCAAGATTTATGGGTAGAAATGAATGAGCCATAGCACAATTGTCCATCATGAGAATGCCCAGCCCCCATTCTCCTGGAAAAAAAATGGTCTGAGTAGGTGTCAGTAGTGTTGCCATCATGCATAACCCTGGCAGGTGGCAAAAATAAAGTATGCAAAGAACAGGACAATCTTAAGTATAAAATACTGTCAACGAAATGATGACTGAACCATCAATTTATGTTTCAACCCCAGGTCACTATTGCTGCTGCATTGCACAAAAATGTCCATGCCTTTGCCAAGGCAGATATGACAGTCCAAAGGTGTGTCCAGGACACTGCCAACTTCAGACATGGCACTAAGTCCAGGGGAGAGGTACCACTTATGTACAATTATCAGCTGGTACTAGTCACCTCACCTTTCAACTCAAACAAAGAACTCAGCTGGGCTATCTCTGACTGTCTAATTGGAAACCTATTGAAGCTGAATATCTCACTCACCAGTCCTAACAACATTGTAAACTTAGTGAAAGCCTTGCTTCTCTTCTAGCTATCTAAATAGCTTTCCAGAAATGATGGGGGGCTTTAATTTGCATCTATCACACATTTTGAGACAGTCTTCTACAATTATGGCAACATTCTTTAAGACTCCTCAGAACCCATTTGTCCAAATGTCTGATACTGGATATATATTTTTGAAAAACAGATTCCAGATACCTGGCAGAACACAAATTCATGCAACATCACTTACTCTCTACTGATTTGATAGTTTCTATATTTATGATTTATGATTACTGGACATAAACCTTCTGGAAATCAGTGCATTTAGTATTTTTATCCATAGTTATTGTTATACAGCACTCCAAGATTAAGTCATGGTAGATTAGAGTCTATGAACTGCACAGACCAACAGCCCCATTAAATTACTGCTAAACGTCCCCTTTCAATGACAAATACTTCTCACAATGTATCAGGAACATTAGAGGTAGTCCAGCACTGTACCATAGCCTGAAGCTTGGAGAATCACCTAAGCAGGTGAGCCTTTCCTATAAAAATCAAAATATAATGGGTAACAAGAGAGCCTGGGCAAGCACAGTATCTCTCTAATGAGTACAAAAACTCATCCAGAGCAACGATGGCTTATACTTTAATGACAGACATGCTACCAAAATCATCAACTGATGGGAAGTAAAGTGCATTGCAGGTAAGCCAAAGGTACTAGGCATAACGTATAGAGGTAACGGCATACTTGTCTCATACCCACCCATGCTGGTTGAGGCTGAGTGTTCACAGTTTTTACCCACAGTGCCAATACTTCCTAGCTACATAACCATCTCTTCTGGTCAATATTTATATTTTTGACATACTAGCAAGATTTTACTAAAATAAATGCTCTGCCTCTAATTTTAAACTTTTAAGAAATATTCACAACCAAGTACATCCAACACTGGATGGACTTTTTCCCCAGTTTCTTTATTACATCTTTAATATTTTTCCCAAACTAGGGCAATTTCAAACATTTTGGAATTTGGAGAGGATTATTCCTCTCCTTAAACCTAATCAGATGAAAAACTTTAAGAATGTGGTGATTATTTCCCATCTATGCTAAGTTTTATAATTCTTAGGAATAGCACCATCAGCTTAGGCTATCCTGTCTAATTTCTTATGGACTTTTGATGAGAAGCACAGCTTCAGAAGTAGACACAGAACCACTACTGCCTTGCCATATCTCAACTGATTCATTTATGGAAGGATTGATGGAAGAATCCTCACAGGGTAGGTGGGCATTTACTTTAGCAAGGCTTCTGACAGTGTCTCACATGCCCTTCATAGCTCACTACATAAAGAGAATAGGTTGAGTACAGACATTTGCTGTCTTTTTTGAGCAAACTCCAGGGCATAAAAAATGTAAAGTAAATTAGGCCACTTCCTACCCTAGTAAACATAGGTCTGATGCTAGCCAAATATCTGCTTTTGACCCCATACTGTTCTTATTTTTAACTGATTGACTGACTGTGGAGGACAACAGAAACCTTTTTTCTAGAGGTCATTTGTCCATTGGTGAATATGTCCTATTCAGGGCTGATCAGTCTTGCAACCTGCATACTTTCCCCTTAGTTCTACTCTGGGCATCACCCACTGTTCGTTTAACAGAAACAACCATGCATTCAATTGTCCAAAACAAAGGCAATACTGTTCTACATATATATCAGACTCAGACAAATTGTAAAAAACAGTTTTGACTCCTTAAATATGGGAAAATGTAACACCATTGGCTGGTAAATGTACTTCTGACTATGGCTCACCTAAAGGACATCTTAGACACTCTGCTGAGGAAAACCTATAAAAACAATCTCTTGTTTATTAATGAAGCTGGGCTTGGTAAATACATCCTCATCTTTGCATCTAAATACACCTTGCCTGTACTAGGTATATATTCTCTCTCTTAATGCCACCCAGTGTCTTCAAACATTTTTTTTTAAATCTAACATTGCATCATTCATTCTGAAGGTAAGAACAGCACTGTAATTCCCTAGTTAGACATGGCTGTTTATATGGGGGTGGCCTATACCCTTGCCTTCTGGGCTGCCATTCTTTTTATAAAATAGGGAATGTTTCATTCAGGCAAGGCTTTTAGTCACATCTGAAACTATTATGTTATGGTCTTTGGAAAGAAGAAGGCAGACGTTACAGATTCATTGTAGACAGAGATGGATCATGGTCAAATGAGACCCTAGGCAGGGAATTGGATTAGGTTCCCCCATACATAGTCCCCCCCTCCAGCCATTACAGTGTCCCATTACTTGGCTATTTCTCCCTAGTTAGCATAAACACTATTCATACCTTTCAATGTGCATAATGTTTTCTGCTTTACTTCTACAGTGATTACAGATGTTTGGAATTAATGTAAAACGTTTACTTCAAATATCATAGCACAGACACTGATAGATATTTGATAAACAAAGCAATACAGTGTCACAATGAAAACATACTTAGCATTAAAACTTCTCTGCCCTTGAAACTCACATTCATTTAATCAGCATTGAGACCCAAATTCAAAGAAAATGCATCTGGCCAGTGGCAGATAAAGTTTACCTTTGGACTGTTTTCAAATCATATGCTCATTGCACATATTTTAGGACCATGCAAACATGCAAGAGTTATTTGATTCACCTTCATGATTGTATTAAATTATATTCCTTCTATAATACAGCACCATTTGTTAGAGTGTGTTTTAAATTTATAGTTTTGAACGTTTCCAGTAAGCAATGAGACAAATGTATGAACCAATAATGACAAAACTGCCCAGTTCAGAACATTTCAACCATTAAAGGCCACTCAAACTTCTGCCATTATAGTCCACTAATATTAGTCAATATGCATAATCTCTGCAGAAGTAAAAGTCATTTGAATAATTCCACAGTAAAGAGGTCTGTAACTAATGAAGAGATTGCTGCTAGCAAGCAACTTTATATTTCAGTGTTTCTTCTACAAATTTACTGCTTGCTTCCTTGAAGAATAAATTGCTTATGTTACATTTTAAAAAAATGGTAAGCTGCTAATACTGCAATAGGGAATGGATGGCAAACTGATAACTGGTTCATAGTTACTAGGCATCTCATCCAAAGGAGGGCATATGCAGGACTGCAGCACTCCACCCCCTAAAAGTACAACATAGTATCAGCTATCCATCTATATCTGGTGGAGTAGGACTCCCAACCTTCTGCATCAAAAGCAAGCATGCTACCTGTTGTGGTACTAACAATGCTTTTCAGTTCTATCACACGATACTGATACAAATTTTTAAACAAAACAGTTGCACATTGTAAACAGACTTAAACTTCTCTTCCCTTGGAGCTCACAATTCTGTGAAAATGCACTTGAAACTCAGTTCCCTGAAAAATGCACATGAAACTCAGTTCCTTGAAAATGCACCTAAAACTCAATTCCTTTGAGAAATGCAGCTTGGTATTTGGGGTAGAGGATTCAGGCTATTGTCTCCTGTAAATAAAGTACATGTTTTGTGCCTAAACAAATAACTAATCACCTGCTATCCCTAACTAGGGCATTTTACACACATGTATCTCTCAACCTCTTAGTGCAAGAAATTTAGACAAAGCCTAAAATTATGGAGGACAAAGGCCCAAAAATGGCAACACATTTTAGATATCACTCTCATGAGCTTAGAAAGTTGCTAGTATAACAGGATTTCTGTTAGTATGCATTTTTTCTAAATGATATGAAGTCTGAAACTCAAATGTCTAACATTATTTAGTAACTTCAATTCTCAATGGTTTTCCAAAAAAATCACAACTTTTGTGAGGAGCAGACCAAAAATATGAGGCATAAATCTGGACATTCTAGAAAAATCTGGACAGTTGTGAAGTATGCTACCTTCCTACCTCTTACACACACACACACACACACACACACACACACACACACACACACACACACACACACACACACACACATAAAACTACCTCTTACTTGTCTGTCTATGGTCCACAGTTTAAATATCTTCTTGTATTCAAATTATGCATGTGTGAAAGATGAAGATGTAAACAGGTCGCATAGATGCAACAGGTATGTGTGAATGGATGCAGAGGGCAGTCTTAAAGAAGAATGCCCTTAAAAATAAGTATTTTTTTCTTTTTTAAATTAAAAAAAAAATAATCCCTTGGCCAGATGGCCTTCTCCCAGCCAGCAGGGGCCCCTTCCCAGCCACTGAGGCCTAGGTAAAGGCCTTGGTCGCCTAGTGATGGATCCGGCTCTGATTGTAGACAACATCTACAGTCTATAAGGAGTGACATCAAAGAACTATGCATGGTTAAATTTAAACACTGCTTCATGAGCAGATACATCACTTAACCCTAATCTTCATCAATTACTTGAATGTATTCACACTGAATTTATCTGAGATGATATGGTCGAAAGACCACGATGCTTTGCCAGAGATAGCCTGCACCTGTCACCCCTGGGAGTCCGGATACTGGCTAAGGTTCTTGCCACCCCTATAGTGCCTTTTTTAGGCAAGGTTCAAATGACAAATTCACCACCGTAACAAGAACAGGCAAGCAAAAACTGAGGGTGATGCTACTCAATGCTAGAAGTCTAAATCTCAAAATGCACTCACTGGAGGCACTCCTTAAAATGGAGAACATCGATATCTGTGCAGTGACTGAGACCTGGATCAAGGCTCCAGAGAGCACCCCTGCACTACCAGGATGTAACTCATACCACACTTTTCGGCCATGTAACTTGGACCTAAACACCAAAGGTGGAGGTGTGTCCATATTCATTAAGGATATCCACACCTCCAGGCTAGTGGCTCAGCATAATGCAGCCAAGGTTATCCAAGTGCAACTAACTCTGGGCAAAACTGCAATCCAAATTGTAGCTTGCTACAGACCCCCCACCATGCTCCAGGATTCCCACTCCTCTTTTCTTGATGTACTGGAAAATATTAGGGTTCAACCAAACACCCTAATAATGGGTGATTTCAACTACCCCACCATTAACTGAGAAAACTACTCATGTACCAACTCCTTCACTCAACGCTTTCTGGAATTTATAAACTCCAATGCCCTGGATCAACTTATCCCCACTCTCACCAGGGGCAGCAATATCCTAAATCTAGTCATTACCAACATGAGTGACTGGTGTTCCACACCTGAAGTCAATGCCTCATTGGTCCGATCCGACCATAAGCTAATTACCCTAGATATCCACATCCTGCCCCAACCCTCCATTAAGGAAACCACAGTAAAAAATGTCTCCAAAGCCAACTTCATGCTTCTTAAGACAGAAGTGGTGAACTTCATGATGCCCATGCAGATGGACAATACAGTTACGACTACTGAATCCTACACAATTGCACTCTTTAAGCAATTACACGAGTGCATGGATCGTGCTATCCCAAACAGAACCAAGACGCTATCCTCCAAAAAAGGAAGCCAATCTGGTGGTCCTATACCATAAACAAACTGTACAACAGAAGGAATAAACTGTTGCAAAAGAGAGTAAAATCCCAGGAGTGGAGAAGCTCCCTGGTCAGCCTCAGTAAGAAGCTGTGATCCCTGATAAAATCCTCCAAAGCTAGTTACCAAAACAAAATTGCCACTGACTCTGAAGACAACCACAAAGCATTCTATAGCTATGTCAAGAATCTCAATGGCAACACTCAGATCTGCTCTGAGTTACAGCACAATGGCACTAAATATACAGACACAACTGATATTGCCAACATCCTGGCAGATAGTTTCAGTGTTAACTTTACCCCCCCCCTCTCACCCCCTAAAGAGCCCATCTCTATACCGGAAGAATACAAAGCTCCTGTAATCATGGCTGCACAGGTACAAACCACACTCTCCAAAGCCAAGAACATAGCATCCATGGGACCTGACAACATCCCAGGCTGTGTTCTACATGAACTACATAACGAACTGGCACCCCACCTAAGTACCATGTTCAATCATCGCCTCACCTCAGGCTTTGTGCCCACTGAATGGTGCACAGTGATGGTTATCCCACTCCACAAGGGGGGAGCCACCACGGACCCTGGGAACTACCACCCCGTTAGCCTGACGAGCCTGGTCTGCAAGGCCATGGAACATATCATCATGGAACTTAAAGACATTGGTAATCTCCAAACTCTGGACCCCACCCAGTTATGGCTTGTAAAAAGCAGGTCATGTCTCCTAAACCTGATAGACTTCTTTGAAGCAGTCACCAAAGCCGTAGATGAGGGTAAGGTGGTTCACACAGCCTATCTAGATCTTGCCAAGGCTTTCAACATCATCCCCCACTCTGGAATTATAGATAAACTAACTAAACTAGGTATAAATCCATATGTCACAAGATGGGTTGCCAACTGGCTCACTGACAGAACCCACACTGTGAAAATAGCAGACTCCAAATCCGACTTCAGACCAGTGACAAGTGGAGTACCACAGGGTTCAGTCCTGGTTCCTCTCCTGTTTAGTATCTACTTCTCTGAAGTACAGGCTAACAAAGAAGGTCTTTGGCTAATGAAGTTCGCAGATGACTGCAAACTAGGAGCCATAATCAAAACTCCTAATGATGTGGACATCCTACAAAAGGGCCTCACTGAGACAGATGCCTGGTGTCAAAGCCATGGCCTCAAGCTCAATGCCAAAAAGTGCATTGGTATCCCCTTTGATAAAAAACTTTGTACCCATGAACTACAACTTAGGCAGTAGTATTCTTAACACTGAAAGTGTGATAAGAGACCTTGGGACACAGGTGGACAGTAGTCTCTCCTTTGATAATCACATCGCCACAGTAGTCAGGAAATCCTCCTACATGGCACACCTCATCATAAAAGGTTTCTCATCCAGAAAAAAAGAGGTCATTGTTCCCCTCTACTCATCACTCATTAGACCCATCATAGAGTACAATGCCCTTTTGGTATGTACCTCACAAGACATTTACAACAACTGGAAAGGCCGCAGATATACCTCACAAAGAGGATTACCAGCCTCAAACAGATGCCCTATGCAGACCGTCTCAAAAAACTCCAGCTTTACTCCGTCGCATATCGCCTACTCAGAGGTGATCTCTGCCTAACATACAAAGCTATGTCAAACCCAGAGCTGTTGGATATGTTCTACTTAAAGGAGTCCCAATCCCTCTGAGCTTCACGCTCTAGGGACCTAAACCTTGTCACCACAATAAGCAGAACATGTCGGAGGGATAGATTTCTGTCCCAGAGACTTCCCATACTCTGGAATAAACTACCTATCTATATCGAACAAAGCTCCTCATTAGTACTCTTCAAGAAAAATCTTTATGATTGGATGGGAAATAGGAAATTCACCCAGGGATCACTTCTGTGGCTCTGCTCGACAGTGGCACAGGAAACTAATTTTCTTGGGTAGCAAAAGCCAGGGTATCTTTTTGGCTGGGCTTGTATAGGCCCTAGGGCCGACAGCCTAGTACCTACCTATGAACCTATGAACCTATGAACATGATTTTTCTGTAGCATTCTATTGGGAATTAACTAAAATAATGTACTTTTTAGTTATTGTTTGCAGTGTTTTTTTCAGTTAGACTGAAACTGTTAAACAACATCTAAAACTCTGGATTATTCTTCAAATAAATTGCATGCTGGATGTCTTGTCCTAAGAACACCCCAGACCTCCCACACTGCATCTTACTGAAATTCATTTCTTTTAAATATGAGTTAGTGAAAACTGCTGACCCTAAAGAATTTAGTGAATTCCATAATGATTCATTAAGTCTACTTTCATTGATATCCAAGGTTAACTAAACTGATAACTAATTTCAGCAATTACATTTATTATAAAGCACCCAATCGACTATACCTCACAACTGTCCTTAATTCTGCAGAATTCCAGCATTTTTACCTCATATTTTAGGTCTGATCCTCATAACATTTTTTTTTCTTGCTAAACAATTGCAGACATTTGAGTTTCAGGCTTCATATCCTTCAGAAAATGTGTGTTAATGTAAAGCATGTCTTTCTAGCAACTTTCTAAGTTTACAAGATCAATATTTAAAAATTGTCCCTGATTCTGGGCCTTTGCTCTCCCACCCATTATGTTTGCTTTGTCCAGTATACTTAAGCTAAGAGGTTGAGAGGTATGCCATCAACATTAATAAACAATAACAAAGACCAAAATAATTTTTGGAGGGTAGGTTGGATATCTTTGTAATCCACAATGTAGGTGCTTCTCCTGTACTGGTGTATATCTAAATATCAAATGCTGAAAAGTTTGAATACCAAAACCTCAAACTTAAAAGATCGAAGACTGAAAATATCGAAGCTGCGGAACATCAAATTATTTCCCAGGGAAAGAATTTGGTGGGCCATTTCCACAGCTTCGGACATTAAAAATAGTTTATAGTGTTCGTATGTTTCGCATTTTGTACTGGAACAGTGATTTTTTTCCCAGGGAAAAAAATCTCTGTTCTCAGTCTTCGAGGTTTTCGTGGTTTTGGATTAGACGTAACATTCAAAGTTTTGACACTTTGATGCTATGATATAGACCCCTCCTGTACATCTCAATCTCTAAATATACTAATTCTGAGGTCACACCATTTCAAAGCAAATGATTAAACAGAAATATTTCTTTTACTCATGTTTCATCTGTTGTCTTTAGTCTAAATCATCCAGGCTAACAGCAGAACTGTATAAGCATGCTACCTTTGTCAAATCAAGACCAACGAAACCAGGAGTCAATGGATTCGCCTTTCACAGAAACAAAAAATAACTTATTCTATTAGGTTCATAGGTATTTATGAAACATGCAGTTCAGGAGTCAACATTTCCAACCACACAGTAGGTAAATAAAAGCTAATGGAATCAAAATATATTCCACAGGAAGTAATTCATTCACATGTCATAGCCATATTCTTCTGTGTCAACTCCCAGACTGAAACAATCAAAGCAATAAAAGCAAACGGACTCTTAATAAAGCAAGACACTGTACCGAGTTTCCATTCAGTTGTTACTTAATAAGCATGTATTCTAAAGACTGGACTTGACTAGAATTACTTGCATGATTTCTTCTCATATTTCACTGTAAAAATGTTTTCATTCAAGGAAGGTCTTGCCTTTTAGTACTGTTATGCCTATAGGAGGTTTCCATACGCATATTGCTCCAGAAATTAATTATTCCTTTTGTGTAGTCTTCTCTACCTATTAAGTTACTCTTGGTTAATATTTGAAAAAAGTTATGGTGCTAAACATAAATTACGTTTATATCCAAAAGCCTTAGACAAATGAATCAATTAATAAAAAAAACTGGCTATAATATTAATTGAAAATGTTTTCTCTTTAAAATGTTTCTCAGAATATTTCTAAAACTCCAAATATAAAATACTTGTAAAAGAAGAATGCTAACTCCATGACACAAATGGTAACCACTTATTTTCTGTCACATTGTCTGTATCGAAGTCTGTCTCTTTAAAGTGTGATGTTAAAAGTCTAGAAAGTAGCCAAAAACAGATACATGCTTTTCTTACATATCCCTCGGATATGGATAATTTCACTCTGTGGGTCGCAAGTTAAAAGTTAAGCTTGGACATAGCAATATGTGTTTACTGCACATTATGGGGGCATTTTGAATGCCAATAATAAAAGCCATTTATTGAAATTCAGATAAGTGCTATGAAACAGAGTTCCATAATTGCTGCTCTTACGTTACTACAGGATGCGACGTGAATGATTAAAGCTATTCTGATTATAGTGGCACGTTGGTGTTCCTGTTCCTCAACACAGCTTTTATTGATTCCTGTCAACAGAGAAACTGAATTAAAAAATCACATGTATCAGGTTTCATGCTTTGTGTCCTTGAAAGGCTAGAATGTCCTTCATTAAAAATCAGTTAAAAATGTCATTTCAGCATGTAAAAGGAACAAAGTATTTTATGAAAGATTTGTGTCTTGCAAGGCTATTAACTCAAGCATTACTAAATATCCACATGCAAATTAATGAAGTAATAAGCAATTCATTTAACAATACTAATAATGAACTATGCTGTGAAAAATGCTATGATTCATTGTATATTAACTCCTTCACTCTAGATATTGATCCTTTAGTCACCTGTGCTATAGGCCAACTTTCAATGATTTTGATCAGATCTTGTCTCAGGTAATATAAAGCCTTCATATACAAACAATCACCTGTGTACTAACTACATTGTTGACTTAATTTATGTCAACCGACTACATTGAGAAATTAATATGATTCCGGGAAGTTGATACTGAATCCAGGCACCAAAAATAGAATTATTCTAATTCAGACACCTGTGCCTCACAGTGGAAATATGTCCAGGAATGTTTAGGGTTAAACTTATCATATTCTATTTTAGACAGACTTTATGGTGCTATTTTAGAATCTGGCTTTAGTTTACACATATCTCACAATTATTTTGTAATCTAAATTGCTTCACAGTGGTTACTGCACTTCTTTGTCTAACTATGTGAAATATTGTGAACAAAACACACCTTCAACACATACAAAAATATTTTTTTTCACATTTATTACAAAAATAAAGATTTTTTTTATGTATTTGTGTTGTGTTATATCACGTTGTTTTTTATATATGCCACCATAATTTTCTACAATATTTGACCAGAAAATTTAGGAAACACTTATTTCCTACAATATTGGGATATTTGACCAAAAAAGATGCTAGAAAACAGATTTTTTCCCCTAAAATATTCTGGCATTTGCCAATTTTTTAAGATTAATTTTCCTACAACAAGACTGCAGAAAGAAGGAAAGATGAATTCAGAACAGTAAGTTACTATGGGAAAACGATGACAGATATTCTTGTTTGTAAAAATTGTTATATTGTAGTTGTGAATATAAAATTTATTTTAGTTATTTGCAAGAACACCATCTGAATGCACGCGTACATGTGGTATGCTCTGTAGTGCATCAGATATGTTTTTGCATATATTGTACTTAGAAGTATACATGCAAAGTATGCAGAGGATCAAAGAATATCTCCCACAGCACAACTGAACCTAACAGTCAGAAAGCTAATAGAAATTAAGGGTGTATTGCATCATTTTAAATATCTAAATAAAACATGCACATTGTAGTGCAATCTTTAGCTCAACCATTATTATGCCCATTATATATTATGTCTATATATGTGTACTTCTGATGCATGTGTTTGTGTACGTTTAACTATGCGTGTCTATGCCTCCCTATGTATGCTGAATGAATATGTGCATGTGAACCTCTGCATGCATATATGAGTGAATGTGTGTGTGAATGTAATATATGTATGTATATGCATATCTATTTATGTGTGTGTGTGTGCATGTGTGTGTATAAGATGTGAAGGCATGCACATTTGTGTGTTTGTGTGTGTATGTGCAACAAATCTCTCTCTCTCTCTCTCTCGCTATTTATATATATATATATATATATATATATATATATATATATATATATATAAAATGTATTACTATATGTATCTATATATATATATATATATATATATATATATATATATATATGTGTGTGTGTTTTTGTGAGAGAAATGTGAGGGTATACATGTATTTATGTGTGTGTGTATGTGTGTGTTGTGTGTGTGTGTGTGTGTGTGTGTGTGTGTGTGTGTGTGTGTGTGTGTGTGTGTGTGTGTATGAGCATGTGCAGATCTATTTGTGAATACCTCTGTATATATGTGTGGGAGCTTTAGTGTAAGTAGAAGTGTATATGTTTGTATATAAACATCTGCATGTCTGTAATTTGTATGCTTATATAAACATGTGTGTGTGTGTGTGTGTGTGTGTGTGTGTGTGCGTGCGTGCATGTGTGCGTGTGTGCATGTGTGCGTGTGTGCGTGTGTGCGTGTGTGTGTGTGTGTGTGTGCTCCTGTGTTTGCATAGGGTCCATGAACAGTGAGAAGCAGACTGAACCAAGAGAGAGACTTCACAGTGCACAGATCCAGACATGAAGCAGCTAAACAAACTAGGGGCTGAATGGAAGCAGACAGGAAAGAGTTGTTGTTGTTGTCTTTTGGCTTTACCCGATTGGGGGTCGCCACAGCAGAACTCCGGTCCGCTAATGATTGGCAGTAGATTTTGACGAACGCCTAGGCGCCAGCTCGACGTTCAACCTTCAATGAAGGCACACCCATTTACATATGTCTTTCGTATGCCCACCCAAGGAAAGAGTACTGAGCATGTAACTGAATATGTAACTGAGTGTGTAACTGAATATGTGGCCGAGTATGTAACTGAGTATGTAACAAAATATATATATGTAACTAAATATGTATGTAACTAAATATATAGTTTAATATGTAATATGACAGAAGTAATAAAACAAGAATACACAGATACTGTTATGAACATAGATAATGTGGCACTACAATGACATTGGCAACACTGTAACAGATGAATGATGACTCCAGAAGGAAATATAACTGGAAGGAGATGAAAAATATATGAGAATGAGTCCCGCTTTCATTTACACACACAGGGATGAGGGTCTAGTTTGACCTTCACAGGATGTGGTACACATTAGCAAACTTGTACGAGTAAATACCAGAAAAAGGTGTGGCTTGTGCTTCATGCTACGCACATGATGTGGGTCATGATGTTCTTATAACCTTTACTTAGGTATAGAGAGTGCAGAAAGAATCTGTTGGAGGCAGAGAAGTGGTTGTGTTACTGACTGTTATTTGAGCACCTGACTAATTCAGTGATAGTAAAATAATCCTATTTGTAAAGAGTGGGGCTTTAGTAGCACTCTGAGATGAGTAAAGCAGCATTTCAGCAAGCAATTAGGAGACAAATATACCTAGTTTGTGCCTATACATCATCTGCCATTCCACACACCCATTTTTCTAGGGCAGAACATGAAAGCATCGAGGCAATGTCTGCAGTCTGTAATGCAGTATGATTCCAGGAATGATGCATGCCCTAGATAACAGTCCTTTACCTGATAATTCTGCAGTTAGACTAACAGAATCCCGACTTACTAGTCACATTAAACTGCCTCTGTAACTCACCGCAGCAGTAAATAAATAAGAAAGCAAAAAGCACTACTTTACAGTGTTACAGCTCCATTGTTGAGGTTCTACCTCCAAAACCCCCATTATCTAAATGTGCTATCTTTGAGGTTCCACTGACTCAGACAAAGGGGTATTAAGTTATTACCCTTTTCTCTGAGTTACTACAACCTCAGAGACAGTATATTAAGAGACGGGGGCTTGTGAAGAGAACTGCTGCACTAGAGGTTCCGGGATACAGCCACACCCCTATAAAAGACATTGAGTTATTAGGATATGTAAAGTATATTATGTTATCTTACACTACTAGGCAGTTGGAATACTGTTCAGAATAGACTAAACAGTGTATTTTATTTTGGTAAAGGGAAGTAGAACATATAGAATAAACTCAATGATCACTAGTGTCAGTACTGCAGAGTACAAATTTGTGCTGCTTTTTGAATGAAGTCACTGTAGATAGAAACTGCATGCTTCAGTGCTCTCATAGCTGATTATATTAAAGGACCACTACAGGCAAATGATGAAAAAAACATATATTTTTTATCTTGCCATGCTATACTACACCTCCCAAAGCTGCCTGCAGCAAAATAAATACTCATTCCTAATTGTATTTTTTTATCCGTGTCTGCCCTCATGGGGGCAAATACTGTGATTCCTTTGGAAAGCTAAGTCTGTCCCATAATACACAGATTGTGAGATTAAGTAGCTCTATTCCTCTCAACTGTACAGATTTCTATGCAGAATGTAAAGATTTTTGCCTCAGATTTTTGGTCTGTCCCTCAAAAATTTGTGATTTTCTGGATTTTTATGGCAAATAAGCAAGGACTGAATTCACTAAATAATGACAGTCAGTTGAGTTTCAGACTTCATATCTTTCAGAAAATGCATGGTAACACAAGACATTTTATTCTAGCAACTTTCTATGTTCATAAGAGGAAGATTTAAATTGTCACTCTATTTTGGGGGTTTTAATTAGTTTTTGGCTTTGTCCAGCTTTTTCTACTAAGAGGTTGAGAACTATACCATTTGTTGTCAGACTAGACTTCCATTCACTTAGAATGTAACACCTGAACAAAATTTAAGAATCTGCAGCTCATGTGTCATTGACGGGTCAGCAATGAGTTTTACAAATGTTGTTCCTACTAATGTACTACATATTCTCTGAAAGAAGCTTGCTAAAGTGTCAACAAATTACTGAGGAAAAAAAAAGACTTTTTACAAGAAGCAGTTTTGCAAGTTTCAATTCCTGCCCAAGCTACTCCTGCCATCTCCCATCCTGCAGTGGGCTAGAGTCTCACATTTTTAGCTAGGGTTGCCACCCCTCCGTTTTTTTTACGGACTATCTGGAAATCAAACTGATTCTCCAGTAGTCTGGAAAACACTGTACAAACCCCAGTATTCTGTTTAAAAAAGGAGTTTGTAAATCGGCTGATTTACTATGCTTTTTTTACAGAAAAGTATAGTAAATCAGCCAAAAGCAGGCGGCAGGAATGAAAAAAGCGGGCGTTCCTCGCCGTGTTATGTCATCTTGACATCACAAAATGGGTGGGATGTGGGCGTGTAGGGGTGGGTTGACGTGAGAGGTGTGGCTTTACTCTGGTTTCAGCCATGATGAAAGGTGACTGGCAACCCTATTTCTAGCTTGGCTAGATTTAACTAATTAGTCAACTTTGCGTGACAATAGACATCAAACAAATCACAGCCTGGAGTGCCACTAAAACTGTCCCTCATATGTCTCCACTTCTGAATAGTATTTCCCAGGAATTGATTCTAAAAAAGATCACACATCAAGCCAGAGTTTAGGCCAATCTATCCAATTCTTAAAATGTGCACAGTAAAATATTTGATTTGAATGGTATTCTGGCTGCTCACATGGTTATCATTGCATAGTTATACTGTTATAGTATAACCTAAACTATGGTATTTAATGCCAAGCCTTACTTAACAATGAAACAGTTTTCGGTTTCCACTTAACAATGACATCCCAAGCCTCTGATGTGACCCTGCAATTTCTGTTAATATAGCTTTATGTAGTTTATGTTAGTTGCATACTTGTAGAATATCTCTCATCCTCTCAGCAAAAGACACCTGGAGAAAGCTTTCCAATCAGATACTTTTGAAAATAACAATACCACTGATATAGTGATGTCTTTCGGCTTTTCCTAGTTAGGGTGTCGCCACTGTTTTGAATCAGTGACATGAAAAAGTAAGTAGTCATTTATCTGTTGTAAAATAATACCTTTACTTCTTCAGTCTTACATCTAATACTGGCAGTTAAAATTTGTTCAGCTATTAATATTCCCACTAGAAAGTGCAGCCCTGCTGTTGTTGATCTGTCATGCTTTTTATAATAGTGTTTTTTATTTCCTTTTTTCCTTTTTATCGTGTGTGTGTGTGTGTGTGTGTGTGTGTGTGTGTGCGGGGGTTGATGCATTTTGTGATTCAGTCTGCTGATTAGGATAACGGAAGTAAATCCAGATGATATTATGTTGTAAATCATCATTACATTTAGCTACATATACCGTTTGGCTTTCAATCTTTTAGCAGCAGATTGGTATCACAAAACCAGAAAACCAAAACAGAATGACATTACCTGATGGTACAACTGTCTTACTGCTCTTCCCTTTAAATAAATTAAATGTATGCACATATATTAATTACTTAATGTTGCTTTGATATTTATAGATTCATAGGTTCATAGGTGTGTACTAGGCCCTGGAGCCTTTACAAGCCTAGCCCATAGAAGTACCCTGGCATCGTGCCACCCGGTGTTAGTTCCCAGTGCCTCTATCAAGTAGAGCCACTGGAGTGATCCCCGGGGTGAACTTTCTATTACCCATCCACTCATCAACATTTGTCTTGAAGAGGGCCAGTGAGGTGCTCTGCTTGACATGTATGAGAAGTCTATTCCATAGCATGGGCAGTCTCTGGGTTATGAACCTGTACCTCCAGCATGTTCTGTTGATTGTGGTAATGAGGTTGAGGTCTCTGGAGTATGTGGTGTGGATGAATTGGGATTTCTTTAGATGTAACATTTCTAACAGAGCTGGGTCAGACATGGCTTTAGTAAGTCAGGCAGAGATCACCTCTAAGTAGGCGATATGAGACAGAGAATAGCTGGAGTATTTTGATTCTGTCCATGTAGGACATGTATTTATGTCCTAGGATCCTCTTCATGAGGTACTTCTGTGGCCTCTCCAGCTCTTGCAGGCGTCTAGTGATGTACATATCAAATGGGGCGTTATACTCGATGATTGGTCTAATAAGGGAAGAGTAGAGAGAGAGACAATGACCTCTTTCTTCATGGATGCAAAACCCTTGGTAATGAGAAGGACATTCTGACCACAGTGGCAATGTGGTGGTCAAACGACAGGTTGCTGTCAACCTGCGTCCCTAGATGTCTTATAATGCCTTCAGTGTTTAGTGGGTTCCCATCAATGTGATAATTAGTGGGAACTGAGTTTTTACCAAAAGGGATGATGACGCATTTTTGGCATTAAGCTTAAGGCCATCGTTTCGACACCAGTCATTGGTGTCAGTGAGGTCTTTCTGTAAGATGTCTGCATCACATGGGGAGTTACTACTAAACCAAGAAAAATGGCTTATCAGTATTCATTGTACAGTAAGTCTCCAAATTAAAAGCCAGTATTAAGTTCCTGATACTTTAAATTAATGTATGTCAACAACATGTATTGAATAATGTATTTAACAATGAATTCAAGAATAAGTTACCAATAATGAGCAGCAGAGTAAATAACATTCTTAAAAAATGCATTTTTTTTTAAATAGAGGCTGATTATATTAACATAAAATGTTTAACTTAGTTGTAGATTATGTATGTTGTTGCACATTACCAATAAGAACTCAATGTATATTTTAGTATAACATAGATTAATCCTTACTGAAATCATGTCAATGTATTTAATTTGAAGGATTATAATAATTTTCCTGTGCCAGGATCAATGTAATACCTAAGATAATATTATATATTAAATGTGCTAGCGCAGCTGTGACTGCTGATTTTTAACCCATTACCTTCCATTGAGGTATAGACATAATAATCATCTCTTTTTTTTATTTTCTATATGAGGTCGGGGTGTTGTGTCAACTGTCACTATCTCTCTCAATTGAATGCCACTCTCCTACCTTCTTTGGCAGTCATGCCTGATTGTTGCAGGTCTTCTCTCACACAATCCATCCATTTCTTTGCTTGATGGCTTCATTGTCTCCTGCATTCTTTACCAGATTGTCTTCTGCTTTTCTGCACATGTGCCTGAACCACCATAATCTGTTCTTTGACCTTCTGTGTATTTGGAGCTACTTTGGCTTCTGCTCTGATGTTCTTATTTCTTTCTCTGCCCCACAGTGTGCATCCTACCACCTCTCTATCACCTCTAGCATCTTCAATCCCAGATGACTTAAGAATAAGCATACTTTTGCCAGTGTACAAGAACAAGGGGACATGCACATATTTGGGTAGTACAGAGGAATTAAATGCCTGCCATACTGCATTGTTTTGGAGATGGTGATTGATCGATGAATAAACAGAGTAGTATAAAGTAAGATGGGAGATGGGCAGTTTGGATTCAGAGCAGGATGCAGCACAACTGACTTGATATTTGCAGTGAGACAGATAATTGAGAAGAAGCTAAAGATGAATAAAGAATTCAATTGGGCATTCCTAGACATGGAAAACGCCTATGCCAAGGTCCTAAGCAAACGTATTTGGGCAGTTCTGTGGTGGTTCAAAATCCCAGAAACATTGGTAGAATTAGTGCTGGCTCTGTCAAGGACCCAATGACTCAAGAACAAACAGTGTTTAGTCTTACAGAGGGGTTCTCAGTGGAAGTGAATGTGTGTCAGGGTTCAGCTGTGAGGTTACCATTGTTCATGCTGGTGATGGACTACATCAACAAACAGTTCAGTGGGGACAGATCAGCAAAGTTGCTGTATGCTGATAATGTGACATTACAGGCAGGTTATGAGGAAGAACTTTAGCAAAGGTTCATAGGTTCATACTAGGCTATCTGCCCTAGGGCATTTATAAGCCTAGCCAGAGTGTGTTTGGCTTTCGCCACCCATTTTAAATTAATTTTGCTATGCCCTTTTTCGAGGTTAGTATACTGTGCCTCTGTCTAACAGTGACACAGAAGTGATACCCGGGGTAAACCTATGATCTCCCATCCACTCATCAAGATTCCTCTTGAAGAGAGTCAATGAGGGACTCTGCCTAACCTGGACTGGGATTTTATTCTAGAGTGAAGGGATTCTCTGGGTTATGAATCTGTCCCTCCAGCATGTCCTATTTATTTCAGTGCTGAGGTTCAAGTCTCTCGAGCGTGTGGCTTGATGGGATTTGCATTTTCTGAGGTGCAGCATGTCCATTAATTCCGGGCTGGACATGGCTTTATATGTCAGGCACAGATCACCTCTGAGCAGGCAGTATGCCACTGAGTAGAGCTGGAGTTTCTTTAACCGGGCAGCATATGGCATCTGTTTGAGCCCTTTGATCCTCTTGGTGAGGTACTTTTGGGGTCTTTCCAGTTGCTGCAGGTGTCTGATAAGGTACATCCCAAAAGGGGCATTGTACTCAATTATGGGCCTGATGAGGGATGAGTAAAGAGGCACGATGACCTCCCCTGATCTAGATGTGAATCCCTTCATGATTAGGTGGACTATATAAAATGTTTTTCTAACCACTTTGGCCACATGGTTGTCAAATGAGAGATTGCTATCATCATGGGTCCCCAGGTCCCCAATTACTTCTTCTGTACTTAATGGATTACCACCTATGTGGTAATTTGTGGGCACTTTGTTTTTGCCAAAGGGGATGACTATACACTTTTTGATGTTTAGCTTGAGGCCATGGCTCTGGCACCAGTTGTCTGTTTCTATGAGGCCCTTTTGGAGGATGCTTGTGTCGGCTGGAGAGTCAATTATGGCTCCCAGTTTGCAGTCATCTGCGAACTTGGTCAGCCACAGTCCTTCCGTGTTGGCCTGTACCTCCGAGAAATATATACCGAACAAGAGAGGTCCCTGGACTGAGCCTTGTGGGACGCCACTTGTAACTGGTTTGGAGTCTGACATGGCTCCAGCAATTCTAACCATGTGGGTTCTGTCCTTGAGCCAGTTTGCAACCCATCTAGTGACATAGGGTTTATATTTAAGCTGGTGAGCTTATCTATAATGCCCGAGTGGGGTATTGTATCGAAGGCTTTTGCGAGGTCCAGGTAGGCTGTGTGGACCACCTTCCCCTCGTCAATGGCCTTGGTGACTGTTTCAAAGAAATTGACCAGGTTTAAGAGGCAGGATCTGCCCTTAACAAAGCCGAACTGGGTAGGATCCAGTGTCTGTAGGTCCCCAATATCTTTATTTATGAGGTCCATGATGATTCTTTCCATAGCTTTGCAGACCAAGCTAGTCAGGCTTATGGGGCGATAGTTTCTAGGATCCGTTGAGGCAC